>NW_003852547.1:358582-364507 GCF_000181295.1 Otolemur garnettii | reverse complement strand
ACACCTGGCTATTTTTTGGTTGCAGCCATCATTGTTGTTTGGCGGGTCCGGGCTGGATTCGAACCTGCCACCTTAGGTATATGTGGCTGGCACCTTAGCCACTTGAGCCACAGGTGCCAAGCCAAACAACCTACTTTTTAACCTCATCCCCTGCTTCTCTTTTCCCATAGAACTTCATGTATATTTATTTATTTAATCACTAAGTAGCTTACTCTGTATCATACTGATAAGTTTAAGATTGTAAGTTCCACAAGGGCAGGGATTTCTGTCTATTTTGTTCACCATTGTATCCCCCACACCTAAAACAGCCTAGCTCATGGTAAGTGTCTGACAATATTTATTGAATAAATGCAGAAATACAAAAAAGATGCATATTTATGCTTATCTGTTCACAGACATCGAGTTATATATCAAGACTTCTGTATGCAAAGAAGTGCACACAGGCTCTACAACCGGATATGCGTGCAGGGACACTATGCACACCGACACAGAAGCACATTAGTACGCACCCTGCACACACCCACACAATGCAGATATGCAGACCTTCACATCCACTGAGACACATACTCACAGGCACATATAGACTGACCACAGGCATCAGTCACAACTCCGTGGCCGGGTCTGTCAGACACTCACTGTGTGCCAGGCACTGTTCCAAGTGCTTCCCAGGTGTTACCTCATTGGATCCCCATAATAGTGCTTAGAGGCAGAGATTACTATTATCTTCCCTTTATAGAAAAAGAAACAAGTTCAGGGAGGGATGGGATGTGGCTACATCACAGAGTCAGGAAGTAGCCCAGCGGGGCCTCCAGCTCTAAGCTTCCTGCCTCCAGGCCCAGGATCAACCATGGTACCCTTCTGCCTCCCTGACACCTCACCCACCATGTGCAGACAAATGGGCACATTTGTCCAGCCCCACCCACACAGCATGGCTCAGACATACTCAGACAGGGACTCTGGCTGTCTTCCCCAGCCTGCATCAGCCATGTGTAGGCATACCTGTCCCTGTGGGTGACATAGCTGGCTGTCTAGGCAGACTCTCTCTGAGACACATGACATGCACAGTCTAGCAGAGCTGCTCCCTCTAGGCCTGGGCAGCATTTACACCTTCCTCACTGTCCTCTACGTTTCTTTCTTTCTTTTTTTTTTTTCTTCTTGAGACAGAGTCTCAAGCTGTCACCCTGGATAGAGTGCTGTGGCATCATAGCTCACAGCAACCTCCAATTCTTGGGCTCAAGCAATCCTCTTGCCTTAGTTTTTGTATTTTTAGCAGGGGATCTCGCTTTTTGCTCAGGCTGGTCTTGAACCCATAAGCTCAAGCTATCTACCTGCCTTGGCCTCTTAGAGTGCTAGGATTATAGATGTGAGCCACTGCGCCTGGCTGTCCTCTACTTTTTTTGAGAAAAACATCAGAGCTACTTCCTCATTCCTGGCCCACAGGTCTTCCATTCTGGGAGAGAACAGAGTTGTTTGAAGGTTTGGACATAGCTCCATGAGGGTCTTTGATGCTCCCCTTGCTGAGTTGCTGCTCTCCCATCTTTCCCCCACTCTACTCCCACCCCAGCTATCTGCTGCCCTGATGTTTGATGCCGTGCACGTGGTGGTGAGCGCCGTCAGGGAGCTGAACCGCAGCCAGGAGATTGGCGTGAAGCCGCTGGCCTGTACATCAGCCAACATTTGGCCCCACGGGACCAGCCTCATGAACTACCTACGCATGGTGAGCCCAGAGCGGGTGAGGGCAGAGGAGACAGGGCAGTGGCCACCTCAAGTGAGGCACTCACTGTGTCCACCTTGCGGCCCTGTGCCCTCTCCCCCCACCTTCATCCCCACCACCACCTCTGGGCTTTCTCTGGGTCTTCTCATTCTTCTCCTCATCTGGCCATTCACTCCCTGTCTGGGCTGTGCACTTTCTGCCTCTTTCTGGGTCTTGTTCTTTTTTCCTCTTGGTTCCATCTCCCCCTTATTTCCTGGTGTGTTGTCTTGCTCTTCCGAGTGTGGTCTTCCTTATCTCTCTCTCTCTCGCTTTCCACCCTGTCTCTTTGCCTTTTTCTGCGGCTGTCTCGGCCCCACCGGGCCTTTCCCTGCCCATCTCTGGCCCTGCCACCCTCTCCCTCTGCCCCGCATCCCCACCCTGCTAGGTAGAGTATGATGGGCTGACTGGGCGGGTCGAGTTCAACAGCAAAGGGCAGAGGACCAACTACACCCTGCGCATCCTAGAGAAGTCCCGGCAGGGCCACCGTGAGGTGAGCAGACATGTGGCGATGCCAGGACCCTGCAGGGGTTGGGGCTGGGATGGGAGCAGGCCCAGAGGCTGCTGCATCCTTGTCAAGCCTGCACTGACAGCACCCACTCTGCCCCCAGATCGGGGTATGGTACTCTAACCGGACCCTGGCCATGAACGCCACTACCCTAGACATCAACCTGTCGCAGACGCTGGCCAACAAGACCCTGGTGGTCACAACCATCTTGGTAAGTGGCCCTGCAGGGTTCTGTGGGGGGCTGTAGTAAGTGAAGGGGCCTGAGTGCTGGGCATTCCCCAGATGATGTCCTGAGCCCTGTCCTAGCTTCCCTGTGAAGTAGAGGAGGCCTCAGCTGGCAGCACACAGGTCAGTGGGGAACTTAACCCATGCACATACCAACCTCAGACTGAGATCAAGACATCACCATCTAACCACTGCCAGAGTAGGGGAGGACATACTCTGCCATCAGAGCCAGGCTCAACTTGGGCTCCTTACACAGTGCCTGGCCAGTGGTGGACCCTGGTTAGTCATGATTGTTTTGCCATCCTTGCTAACCTCATGGTTTGACACGTGGCAACTTATTATCCATCTTGAAGATATGGAAACTGAAGCTTAGAGAGGGGAAGGGACTTGCCTAGGGTCACACAGCAAGTATCTGGTATAGCCAGATACTTGCAGGCTATGTCTCTAAGGCTCCAGAGTCTGGCTCTGGACCTCAGTGCTCTGAAGCTCCAGTCCTCTGAGTACCTGAGCACAGTCAAGGCTACTATCTGCTTGTCCCAGGGGTGCCATTCCTGTAGTTTACCAAATCAAAGTAGAAGGCCTTTTTTTTTTTGAGACAGAATCTCATTTAGTTGCCCTTGGTAGAGTGCTGTAGTGCTATGGGATCATAGTTCACAGCAACCTCAAACTCTTGGGCTCAAGTGATTCTCTTGTCTCAGCCTCCTGAGTAGCTGAGATTATAGGAGCCTGTCACCATGCCTGGCTGTTTTTACAAATGGGGTCTTACTCTTGCTCAGGCTGGTCTTAAACTCCTGAGCTCAAGCAATCCACCTGCCTTGACTTCCCGGAGTGCTGGGATTATAGGTGTGAGCCACTACGCCTGGTTGGCAGAGGTCGTGTGGCGACAAATATTTATTGAACACCTGTTTTGCACCAGGCACTGCTCTTTAGGCCTCATAGCTAACTGTGACGGTGGTCTGATTTTCCTCCTTTTTTTTTTTTTTTAATTGAGACAGAGTCTCACTCTTGTTGCCCTGGATAGTGTGCCATGGCATTATCATAGCTCACAGCAACTTCTAACTCTTGGTCTCAAGGGATTCTCCTGCCTCAGCCTCCTAAGTAGCTCAGACTATAGATGCCCACCACAGTGCCTGGCTAATTTTTCTATTCTTAGTAGAGATGCGGCCTCGCTCTTACTCAGGCGGGTGTCAACCTCCTGAGTTTAAGCAATACACCAGCCTCAGCCTCCCAGAGTGTTGGGATTACAGGTATGAGCCACTGTGTCTGCTCTTATTTTTCTCCTTTTGAAGGTAAGGAAACAGGTTGCACAGTGAGTCCCTGGTGGGGCTAAGTGTCGGGCTCAGAGCCTGTGCTCTGCTGCACCCTGCTGCCTCTTGCCAAGCTAGATGGGCCTGCAGTGCTGGGAGAGGACAAGGGAGGGTGATGGCCAGGCCCTGCTAAGCAGGCTTCCCTGAGCAGCTGGCCTGGGGGCAGGACTATGCCAGGCAGATATGCTTGCCTCAGTGGCCAAGTTCATGGCCAGCTGGCATCCGTTGTCTATGGGAGTTACTTAGTAACTCAGTGAGCTGGGGTGCCTAAGAGGTGAGACCCCCTAAAGCAGCTAGTCGCAGAGCTGTTCCCTCAGTCCCTAGGGAACTCCTGATCTAAAACAGACTTGGAATTCTTCTGGAGAAGGGCCAGTGAGCCTGTTGCACAGGGACAGATGGCTTATAGACAGGAAACCAGACACTTCCTAACTGCCTCACCAAGGGGCCCTGAGGGCTGGCAGCTAGGAGTAGCTGGCCCCTCTGTGCCTCTGGTGTGTGTTCAATTCCTGAAGCCGCCTGGGGATGGAAGAGGTGGGGTCCTTAGTGAGGACCAGGGGTCAGAGGTCATAGAGGGACATTAGGAATGCGGAGCCATAAAGTTGGGGACTTGGAGTCTCTTTCTTCTTTTTTTTTCTTGGGGGGGGAGGGGTAGAATGCCATGGAGTCGTCATAGCTCACAGCAACCTCAAACTCTTGGGCTCAAGGGATTCTCCTGCCTCAGCCTCCTGAGTAGCTGGGACTATAGGTGCCCTCCACAATCCCCAGCTAGTTTTTCTGTTGTCAGTAGAGATGGGGTCTTGCTCTTGCTCCTGAGCTCAAGTAATCCACTTGCCTTGGCCTCCCAGAGTACTAGGATCACAGGTGTGGGCCATCACGCCCAGCCTCAAGTCTCTTTCTTATACTCCTATCCCTCTCTTCTCAAGGCCTGAGGGCCAATGTTGTGTTTTTTTTTTTTCTTTTGAGACAGAGCCTCAAGCTGTTGCCCTGGGTAGAGTGCCATGGCATCACGGCTCACAGCATCCTCCAATTCCTGGGCTCAAGCCACTTAAGCTACAGGTGCTGAGCCTGTTGTTCTTTTCTTGACAAAGATTCACTCATTCACTGCAACTGCTGTGCTGGCCATTACACAAGTTCTAGAGCAGCGGTTCTCAACTGCTGTGGGTCACGACCCACAGGAACTATATTAAAGGGTGGGGCATTAGGAAGGTTGAGAACCACGGTTCTAGAGGCACAGAAATGAGTCACAGGTATTCTCAAGTGGCACTGATGGTGGTGATCCCAGTCTGATGAAGGAGACAACACCTGGACACAGTCATTCTCACAGTGAGGGATTCCTGAAAAAAGAGAGGGACTGAGTCAGCTTTAGAAGATCTGAGGAGGGCTTCACAAAGGAGGTGGCATGAGAGGGATTTTTAGAGGTGGGGTAGGAGTTGGATGTACAGAGAATATCCTAGGTAACAGGATCAGAAGGGACAGAGGTTTCTGGGCAAGGTCTATGTCGGCCATTTGGGGATTCAGACATGAGTCAAACTGGGTGCCTGCGGCAGGTTGTGGAGCAGGATTGTCTTGTTCTCTGCTCTGTCCACAGGAGCTGGAGTGGTGTCTTGCACTTAGCAAGTGCAGAGAGGTGTGTTGAGTGATGGTGCAGAGGTTGTGAAGCAGCAAATGTGGAAGGGTCTCTGAGGGATCCAGATGTGCATAAGTTTTGGTGAGAGCATGTTGAGCAGGAAGGGGCAGGGCCAAGTCTGGGTGTCAGGAAGGCATCCTTGATACAAAGAATAGTCAGTGGCTAGCATCTTTGAGCTTTCTGCCAATCCCTTTGTCAAACTCAATCTTTACAGCCGACCTGATTTTCTGATAAAGATACTCAGAACACAGAAGTGACATGCCCAAGATCATCCAGCTGTAAGGCAGCAGAATCCATGTGCCTGTCCTCTGCACCACGTTGCCTCAGGGCTCAGCAGCCTCATTTTCTGCTGCTTTCCAACCCCTCAGGACTCTGTGGGGCCTGGTACTGCTGTCCACACACTCTATGACCTGAGCAGGTCTCTTCTGTCTGGCCTCAGTGGCCTCTTTCGAAATGAGGAGATGAAGAGGTTGTACCAGCTCAGATTTTTTTTTTTTTTTTTTGAGAC
>NW_003852547.1:346310-358326 GCF_000181295.1 Otolemur garnettii | reverse complement strand
AACCAGCTCAGGTGTTTTAAACTGTGCTCTATTGGGAAAACACACTTGATTCATAAAATAATAATAATAAAATAAACTGCACTTCAGGAAGTCCTGCATGTGGATTTAGGTCCTGGGTTCATGAAAGCATCCAGGCAAACAGCTTGTGAAGAATATTCTAGAACATAAGCTATCTTAATTTTTTGTTTTTACTATCAAGAGATGTTTATTGAAGTACAGCATATATACAAAAACTTTAAAAAATTGCGGTTCTTACCAGTGAATTTTCTTTTTTTTTTTGAGACAGAGTCTCACTCTGTCACCCTGGGTAGTGTGCCAGGGTATCATAGCTCATAGCAACCTCAAACTCCTGGGCTCAAGCGATCCTCTTGCCTCAGTCTCCTGAGTAGCTGGGACTACAGAGTGTGTGTCTCAACTTTAGTAGATACTAGAAAAATGTTTTACAAAGTGGTTGTGTCACTTTCATTCCCAGTCACACTATCTGAATGAGAATACCAGTTGCTCCCTATTTTCACCAGTGATGAGTATATAAAAGTACCAGCCACATGTGTTGGTTTTCATTTGCATTTCCCTGATGATCAGGGAAGTTGACCATCTTTTTGTGTTTGACTATTTGGAAGTCGTCTTTTGGGGAGTTCTTGTTCATGTCTTTTTCTATTTAAAAAAAAAGGAGATATTATGACCTTTTTATTGATTTGTGAGTTACTTATACACTCTGGATACAAATCCTTTGTCTAACGTATCTATTGCAAGTGTCTTCTCCCCTTGTATGGCTTGCTTTTTTATTCTTAGTAGTATCTTTTAGATTAAAAAAAGATTTGATTTGTTTGTTTTCATTTTTTTGGAGACAGAGTCTCACTCTGTGGCCTACAGGTGCCCGCCACAATGCCCCGGCATTTTTTCTTGTTGTTATTGTTGCAGTTGTTTAGCTGGCCCGGGCCAGTTTCGAACCCACCACCCTCTGTGTATGTGGCTGGCACCATAACCACTGTGCTGTGGGCATTGCCTGGTGTTGAACTCTTGAGCGCAAGCAAATCACCCATCTTGGTCTCCCAGAGTGCTAGGATTACAGACATGAGCCACAGTGCCTGGCCAAAAGATTTGATTTTTAATTTTACTAAAGTTCACTCTATAGCTTTTTTCTCTTATGTTTAATACTTTTAGAATTTAAGAATTCTTTGCATACCCCCACGATCATAAAGATATTCTATTTGTTTTTAAAAACATAATAATTTTGACTTTTACATTTAGTTTGCAATCCACGTAGTATTGATTTTTATGTGTCACATAAGATGGGGGGTGAGAATACATTTTTCCTACATGGATGTTTAATGTTTAATTGAATAGCACCTTTTTTTTGAGACAGAGTCTCACCATGTTGCCCTTGATAGAGTTCTGTGGGATCACAGTTTATAGCAACCTCAAACTCTTGGGCTTAAGCAATTCTCTTGCCTCAGCCTCCCAAGTAGTGGGACTACAGGTGTCCACCACCATGCCACCTAGCTATTTTTTTGTTGCAATAGTCATTGTTGTTTAGCTGGCCCCAGGCCAGGTTTAAACCCACCAGCCTTGGAGTATGTGTCCAGTACCGTTGTAACCACTGTGCTATGGGTGCTGAGCCAGAATAGCACTTTCTTTTCTTTTGGAGACAGAGTCTCATTCTGTTGCCCTGGATAGAGTACTATGGCATAGCTCACTGCAGCATCAAACTCTTGGGCTCAAGTGATCCTCTAGTGTTAGCCTCCCAAGTAGCTGGGACTACAGGAGCCCACCACAGCCCCTGTCTAGTTTTTCTATTTTTAATAGAGATGAGGTCTTGCTCTTGCTCAGGCTGGTCTGGAACTCCTGAGCTCAAGCAAGTGATCCACCTGCCTTAGCCTCCCAGAGTGCTAGGATTATAGGTGTGAGCCATAGAGCCCAGCCTGAATATCACTACTTATTGAAATGATCATTCTTCTTTGTCCCTTTACCAATATTACCTTTGTCATAAATCAATATTCATTTCTGTGTGTGGAGTTCCAAACACTCCATTCTATTGTCCATTTGTCTATCTTTGCTCTAATACCACATTATTTTAAATATCATAGCCTTAAATTAAGTGTTGATATTTGACAGAGTAAATCCTCTAACTTTGATCCTCTTCTTTAGGATTGCTTTAGCTCTTCATGGCCCTTTGCATTTCTATACACATTTGAATATCATACTTCAATTTTTAAAAATTTATTACAATTAGAGGCCAGGCATCATGTTTCATGCCTGTAATCCCAACACTTGGGGAGGCTGTGGAGGGGAGGCAAATCACTTGAGGCCAGGAGTTCAAGACCAGCCTAGGCAACATAATGAGTCTCTATCTGTACAACAAATAGAAAAATTAGCTGGGCATAGTAGCACACACCAGTAGTTATAGATACTTGGGAGGCTGAGGTAGGAGGATAGCTTGAGTCCAGGGGCTCAAGGCTATAGTGAGCTTTGATGAGGCTACTGTTCTCTAGTCTGTTTGAGATCCTGTCTCTGAAAAAAATGTATAATAATAATAGGCTCTGTGCCTGTAGCTCCATGAGTAGGGCGCCACCCACATACACTGAGGCTGGTGGGTTCAACCCTGGCCCAGGCCTGCTAAACAACAATGACATCTCCAACCAAAAAATAGCAGGCTGTTGTGGCGGGCACTTGTAGTCGCAGATACTTGTGAGGCTGAGGTAAGAGAATTGCTTAAGCCCAAGAGTTTGGGGTTGCTGTGAGCTGTTACAACACAGCACTCTACCGAGGGTGACATAGTGAGGCTCAAAAAAGAAAAAAATAATAATAATAAAATAAATAATAATTTAAAAATACACTGGGATAGAGATGGAAGCTAATACAAACCTAGGTAAAATAGAATTCAAAGAGTACAAAGGGGTTAAGGAAAAATCAATCTCCTTCCTTCCCTCGTCACTCATTTTTCTTTCTCAGAGTCCACCATACTTCTAGAAATGTCTATGCATGTACAAGCACATCCCCCTTTTTCTTTCACAAGTAGCATATTGTACACGTTGTTCTGTATCTTGTTTTATCCTCTTTTTTTTTTTTCCTCTTAATATATCTTATAGACCTTGCTATTTTAGTGGTTGCCTGGGATTCTTTTATGACATTGATAATCTTTTTAACTTATCCCAAATTAGGTTGTTTCGGTCTTTGTTCCCATGACAAGCAAGGCTGCAGTGACTGTTTTGGACCTACATTTTTGCATATAGATGCACAACCATTTGTAGGATGAATTTGTAGAATTGGACTTAGCAATATCCTGCTGTCTATCTGCAATGTTGGGCTTCCAAGGAAGATTCTCTTTGAAGAAGCCTGAAAACCCTGGATTACAAGCTTCTGAAGGATCCTTTGGTTCTGTTAGTCTGGGACTCTAAGTGGAGTCCTAAATCATTGATCTTGAGTTCCACTCACAGGCCCCAGTCTCTGTTTTTGTCTCTGTTGGCTCAGACTCTGATTCTGAGATCTTGAATCCAAGTTCCTCAATCCTGAATTTGGAGATCAGGTTGGCATGATGGAAGGAACTAGGGCTTCAGCCTACACAGCACTGAGCTGTGGACCCCAGCTCTGCCTCACCTCCCCCTTCCCTGTTTCAGCTGTGTGGCCTTGGACTGGACAGTACCATCCCACCCCCACCCCCACCCCGCCAAGCCTCAGTTCCTCCTCTGTATAAGAAGAGGCTGTGTGAAAGCTAAATACTTGTCTCTAGGATTCTCATTTCTGATTTTTCAGCTTTTTTTTTTTTTTTTTTAAACACAGTCTTACTTTGTTGCCCTGGATAGGGTGCTGTGGCCTCATAGCTCACAGCAACCTCAACCTTCTGTGCTCAAGTGATTTTCCTGCCTTAGCCTCCCTAGTAGCTGGGACTATAGGTATCTGCCACAATGCCTGGCTATTTTTTCTAGTTTTAGTAGAGATAAGAGTCTCAGGCTAATCTCTGACTCCTGAGCTGAGGCAATCCACTTACCTCGGCCTCCCAGGGTGCTAGGATTATAGGCCTGAGCCACTGTGCCCAGCCCTGATTTTCTAGCTTTGATTCTTCACCTCGTTGCTCTGTCTCTGTCTGGCTTCTCCCATGTCTGCTGTCTGGTTTTGTTCTCTTGGACTCAGTCTAGCTCAGGGCATAAGGGCCGAGCAATAGAGCCAGACCAACTTGTCCTTCTTGGGCACTTACTATTTCATGAACCTCAGCGTCCTCATCTCAAAAACAGAGATAATAATACTACCCTCCCACGCTGACAGAAGAGCTGTCACACAGCAAGCCCACAAGAAATGTTGGCTGCTGCTACTATTATTAGTATTATTTCACATTCTTGTTCCCAGTCTCACGATTTTGGATTTGGAAAGGTAGCTTAGGAGAGAGAAATACTGACTTCCCCCTAACCCACTGCCCCATGCCATCGGGTTCCATGCAGTCATGGAGTCCAGCACCTAGCACAGGACCTGGCCCCATGGAAGGAGATTCTATCATTGTGTGGCAGACCACACCAGAACCCAGAGACAGAGAACAGTAATGATTTATTATTTCTCCCAATTCTAAGGATTAATGGAACAATTCTTTGGCTGGTCTCACCTAGGTGCACTGTGGCCACATTCAGCTGGTAGCCAGACCATGCTGGAAGGTCCAGAATAGCCATTGGTGCTGGCTTTTGGCCAGCACATCTCAGTCTGCTCATCCTCCAGCAGGCTGGGCCGGCTTCCTTCCATGGTGGTCTCGGGAGGCTGCTCTGAAGGCCAAAGCTCTGGTATTTACACAGTGTTACTTCAACCACATCCTATTTGCCAGAACAAGTCGCAAGGCCAGCTCAGACCTAAGGAGTCTGGACCCAAGGAGTATGGACTTCTGCTTATGGGAGATCAGCACAATATTGTGGCTACATCTACCATCTACTAGAGCTCAGTAATTAAATGTTGAATGAATGAATGAGAGGTGGTTGGGGTCACTTGACCTCCATGAGCCTTGGTGTCCACATGTGCAAAATGAGTCTATAATGCTCATTTTAGTGTGAGGCCAGTGTGAAGAATTGAAGTGCTCAATATATAGAAACCTAGTCCCTCCTGACTGTTCCTTAAACCTAAGACCTTTCGTTCGTTAGCTCAAATTGATACTGCCCAAACAACCATTTAGACAATACCTTTTTTTTTTTTTTTTAGACGGAGTCTTACTCTGTCACCATGGGTAGAGTGCCATGGCATCATTGTTCAGAACAACCTCAAATTCTTGGGCCCAATTAATCCTCTTGCCTCAGCCTCCTGAGTAGCTGGGAATATAGGTTCCTGCCACATTGCCCAGCTAGATTTTTTGTTTTTAGTAGAAACAGGTTCTCATTCTTGCTGGTCTCGAATTCCTGAGCTTAGGCAATCTACCTGCCTCAGCCTCTCAGAGTGCTGGCATTACAGGTGTGAGCCACTGTACCTGGCTCATTTAGAAAGTATCTATGTCAAGATAAGTTTCCCATTTTTCACTGTTGGCTTCTTGTGCCTCACCCTGCTAGCACTTGGCCAATTCTCTCTGTTTTTGCTTTTCTTTAGTGCAGTAAAAAGCAATGAAGTTTGCTTGAAACACCCTTAGAAATATGCATCAGTGTAGCAAACTGACTGTAGGCCAGAGACTGCAAACTGGTAGATGTGTGTATTTGACCTGCAGAGCATTTAAAAAAAAAAGATATTAAAATTTTAATTGGTTGCTAACATTAACAATCAGGAAATTTTACAAAACAATCTAGGTTTCCAAATGCTCTTGAAAGTGCACCATCTGGTACTTCAGGCCTGCTTCCCTCATGGTGGCATTGGGCTTGAGCTAAATCCTGGTAGAAGGAGTGCTCTCTCTGACCCATTAGTGGCTCATGAAGTTGGTTTAGTGAGTTATTACTGGCCATGTGAAAAATGGAAGAATAGCAGAAAAGAAATATCAGTGTACTACTCATACTCAGGGCAAGGACTGTTCTGTGGAATTAAATCTAGTTACATGTGTCTATGTGTGCAAGTGACTTGGGTTGCAAAGTAAAATATATCTCTTACTGTGGGTCATAATAAAAAATTCAAAAGCTCCTGCCCCAGTTTGGCACAAGTTCCATCCAGTCTGATTCACTCTGAAGTTACCTTCTCCCTTGTTGGTACTTGAGCTTGAGACCAATGAACTTCAGGTTGGCTAGTGGCCAGAATAACTCCCTTGGACCAGGTGTGGTGGCTTGCACCTGCAATCCCAGCACTCCGGGAGGTGGAGGCAGGTGGATTACTTGGGCTCAGGAGTTCGAAAACAGCCTAAGCAAGAGTGAGACCCCCATCTCGAAAAATAGCTGGGCATTGTGATGGGCCCCTATAGTTCCAGATACTTGGGAGGCTGAGGCAAGAGGATTGCTTGAGCCCACCACAGCATTCCACTCAGGGCAACACAGTGAGATTCTGTCTCAAAAAACAAACACAAATGATACCCTGCAATCTGTCATGGTTGGCAGGATCCCTGTGCTTCTGTTCCCCATTCTGAGCATTTGTAACTGGGGAAGGTGCACTATGAATCCTTTATTCCCACTCTTTTCCAGCAGATTCCTATTCTACCTGCCTGGGCTCCAGGATCCCCGGCTTAGCCCTCAGATGCCCAGTCTCTGACCCCTGCTCTCTTCTGCCCAACCAGGAGAACCCATATGTCATGCGCCGGCCCAACTTCCAGGCCCTGTCGGGGAATGAGCGCTTTGAGGGCTTCTGTGTGGACATGCTGCGAGAGCTGGCTGAGCTGCTGCGCTTCCGCTACCGTCTGCGCTTGGTGGAGGATGGGCTGTATGGGGCACCTGAGCCCAATGGCTCCTGGACAGGCATGGTTGGCGAGCTCATCAACCGGGTACGGCCAGATTGGGGCGGGGGAAAGGGACCAGGGGCTGGGTATATGAGGGAGAACAGGTAGACAGGCAGCCCTTCAAGCCTTAGAACCAGCCTGGCACGTTGCAAAAGAGGGAAGAGTCATCCAGGGCTTCTTGCACCATTCTCACTGATGGTTCCTTGTGCCTGTCAAATGTCACCACCTGTCAAATGCCCCCTTCAGGCCACCTTGGCTTAGTCGGTGCTCAAAGATGTATTGAGCAAATGAGAGATGTGGAGTGGGAATTACACCAACCTGTGGTGGTTGAAGGAGGCTTTCTTCAGGAAACAGCCTGAGAGCAGGGCTGTAGCTCATCTGTACTCTGTGCCCAGCACATGTAGGGAGGGCTTGTCATACTGCAGGCATCCAGGGCTGCCCGCTGAAAACACATTCGCTCACTCATGGGATATAGCTGTGTGCACCTGGACCTTGCCTCCAAGAGTTTAGGGCCCCTTTAGGATGCAGAAGACCAAATGGCTGGCTGTGATGAAGGAAACTAAGAGGGGGTCCAGAGGAGGCATCTGACCCAGCCAGGGAATCTAGAGGGCTTTCCAGAAAAGGTGATTCCCAAACTGATTCCCAAAGGGCATGGCAGAGTCAGCAGGTGAAATGAGTATGGAAGGAGAGGCATGTATATGGAATGGAGGAGACAGCATTTATGGAGGAGGGTGTATGAGAGTGGGGTGCACTAGAAGAGCCAGGGTGGCCTGAGTGTGGGCAGGATTGTGATGAAGATGAGGAGGGATGAAGTGGCAGGCTAGGGTACAGTAGAAGGAAAATTTTGGAGTCAGATCAACCTGCATTTGAATCCTTGGGTGAGTCATTTCTCTTCTCTGAACTTCAGTCTCCCTCTCCCTAAGCGGAGAATAGTAGTATGTTACAGGTCCACAGGAAACACGGACAAGTACCTCACACATTGCTGGGCAGAGTGGGGACCAGTATGTAGTTCCTTTTTTTATTCCTGGTAGGAGAAACTGTGTTGGCTAATGTCCAAAGGCAGGACTGTGCTCTGGGAGAGAAATAGGCTCCTGCTAGGGTCACGCCCAGAGTTGTGTGTGGAACAGGGATGGTCAGATAGCCTTGACATTAGACATGACAGACCACATTAGAGATTCTCACCCTCCTGTCTCTCCCAGTCTAGAATTTACTTCATCCAAGCTTTTGAATGTCACCAGGAAAGACACCGGAAGGCCATTTTGCTCGACAAAAGTCGTTTATCCCTTAGGGCACTGATTTTCAAAAGTTGTTTTAACAACAGAACATTTTCTAATTGAAAGCTCCTTCAGAACCCAGGACCAAAGCAGAGCTGCTCTGGTGGAGGAGGGGTGGGGTGCCTCATACCCCATCCCAGGCAGGCCCTGAGGCACGGTCCCATGAAGCCACCTACGAGTTTGAAAGCTGCTGTCCCTGGTGGGTTTTAAGGTCAGTGTAGGTTTTAAGGCCTGAAACCCAAAGAGGCACCTGATGAGACAGGAGGTGAGGAGTCCCAAGGCTTGATACCTGACACTCCTGGCCTGGCAGGCTTCCCTGTGACCTGTGTCTGTAGCCTGGTCCTCAGTCACATGAACTCAGAAGTTTTCTTTCACCAGGAACCCCAGAAAAAAAGCAGGCTCCAGGGGAGTATCCCTGTGCAGCTGAAGTGACTGTAAGCTGGATGCCAGTTTACTCATCCACAAAGAAGTGGGACATCTAGAACAGTCCTTATTCACAGTTGCCTGGCTGTGGGAGGGAGTCAACCGTACTGCCTCAGGGCCTGCTCAGTGCGGGGTGGGGATGCAAGAGGATTTTATACCTGTAGTAAGTAAAACTGGAGCTCCTGAGACTAGTTTGAATCTTAGCTAGCCGCATGCACTAGCTATGTGACATCGGGCAAGCTACTTAACCTCCCTGTAAGTTGTGGTTTCTTCAACCATAACAGCCATTAGTACAGAGGGTTATCATGAGCATGAAATGAATAACTCAGAATGGGGCCTGATGCGTAGGGGGTGCTATGTGCGTGTGTCCTTTTTTTTTTGAGATAGAGTCTTACTCTGTTGCCCTGGTAGAGTGCTGTGGTGTCATCATAGCTCACAGCAACCTCAGACTCCTGGGTGCAAGTGATCTTCTTGTTTCAGCCTCCCAAATAGCTGGGCCTACAGGTACCTTTCAAGACACCCAGCTAGTTTTTCTATTTTTAGTAGAGATGGGGTTTTGCTCTTGCTCAAGCTACTCTCAACTCCTGAGCTCAAGTGATCTACCTGCCTTGGCCTCCCAGTGTGCTATGATGACAGGTGGGAGCTATTGTACCCAGCCCGTTCTATTTTGTTATTGCTATTGCTATTATTCATGTCAGCATGGCCAGCACATACATCCATTCATGTGTTCATTCATTCTCCATCTATCCAGTGTGTATTGAGTGCCTACTGAGTGTCAGGCTCTCTGCTATACCTTGTGGATACAGTAGCAAACAAGCTAGACAATGCTCTTACTCAACTGGGGGTTAAGGAGTGTGGGCCTCAGCAGGAGGCCCTTGGGATGCCCTTGAAAGGTCTTGAGCTGGCTCAAGTGAACTGGGCCAGTGTGGAGTGGAGGTGGGGTGGCAAAAGCAGCCAGAGACCAGTGAGGAGCTATGGGGCTAGGGAGAAGTGCTCTGACCAGGGAGGGGCTGGAGAAAGGCCACAAGCATCCCTCCCATGCCTGGCTTGGGCAACTGGGCGATGGTGATGACATTTCAGAGAGAACACTGGAGGAGGAGATGTCTGGAGCTCAGGATGGGTGGGGCTTGGCCTTGCACGCCTGATGCAGACAGGCACTCCCCACCTCCGTCACAACAGCGGGCAGCCACCATCTGCTGACTTCACACCACATGCCAGGAACTTTTCAAGTGTTACTTAATTTTTCTAACAATCCTTCATGGCCTGGGGAATCACTGCCCAGTGCCAGATCTAGGCCATAGTGGTCAAGGGACTTGTCACCCACCCCATAGAGCTGCAGCCAGGTGTGTCTGCCCAAAGGCCTGGACCCCTTCCAGGCCCCAGCAGATACTGGGGAAGCCTGGGGGACATTGATGGGGTGCCATGCTCCACCAGGTCCCTTATCCAGGCTTTCTGACTTATATTCAGCCCTTGACTTCTCAAAGCCACCCAGTGAGGGAAGGACTTGTATTAGCACAGAGTGAGGCACCAGTGTGTTATGTCCAGGCCACACAGCTAGTGATGGGGAGGGGCAAGGTGGACACCCCACTAAGCTAGCCCAGAGCTTGTGAGTGACTCCTAGATAGAAGACAGCCTGGGGGGGGGGGGTGCCAGCATTCCCTTCAGTCACCTCCAGGCAGGAGCAGGGCACCTTAGCTAGTCTCAAATTATGATCTGTTTATTCTATCCAGTGGCCACTACTGGCATTGGTCTTGTCCTCCCTGCCACCACTGCCATGGTGTGAATTCAGGCCCCAGCTCTCTTGTCTGCCTCCTCACTGTCCTTCCCACCTTGGGTTTCTCTGGCCCCCACTTTGTTCTCCTATAGGATCTTTCTACAATACAAGTCTGATATCTCTCTCATATGCTATAGCTGCAGCCCCCCAGGGCCCTCAGGATAAAGTTTGTGACTTCAGGCCTGTCCCGCAAAGGCAGAGCTGGTGTTGTAGGTCAGCATCCCAGTAAACAGAGTTTGAAATGGAGATTTACAAGCAGGAGGTATGGGAGGCATTGGGCTGCAGTGCAATCATGACTAGGCCTCTGCTGTTCCAAAGGCACCTCTGGAGGTGGATGGCCATCAAAGTCATCTTTCCCGAGGTAAGGGGACGAGGACTTTTTACCCACCCCCAACACGTGACTGGACATGGGATGCCCTCTGGGAGAGTCAGGAGTTTGGGCAAGGGGGCTGTCCTGCACCAATGGAGCTAAGAGCCACCAGCCACCAATATGCTGGGCAACTGAGGCAACAAGTACCCCAATTCCAAAGGAAGTTCTGGGTGCCCCCCACAGTGTCCACTCAGATTCCCTGCTTTCCTACTCAATCTCTGGCAGGCTTCTTATCTCTTGAACTTCAGTTTCCCCTCCTAAAATGGGCTGATACTACCTCCCTCACAGTTTTGGGGAGAGAATATTTGCAAAGAGCCTGGTACATGCCTGGTTACCTTCAGTGAGACGGTACATACAGGAGTGTGGTTAGAAGCATGGTTTTTGGATGGTTCTGGGTTCAAATATGGACTTGCACCCTACTGGCTATGTGACTTGCAAGCAGGTGGCAGCCCCCTCTGAGTCCATTAGATGTCCCCTAATTTGGTGAGCAATGACTTCTAACTTTGTAGCTATCACAAGGGACAGATAGATCACAAGACACAAGTGCTGTCATGACCAAGACAATGTCCATCTCACCTGTGACATTCTCATCTTGGGGATGGGAACCTTGTCTACTTAGCTTTGGGTCCCTGGCACAGGGCCTGGCATGGTCCCTGGCATGGCCTGATAAATTAGCACAGAATGGGCAATTGACTGCTTCTGTCAAAGCATCTTTAGAAATGCTACCCCCAGTCCTCTCCCTCTAATGGAAGATAAACACACACACATACAAACATATAAACTTATGCATGCAGCACACCACACACACACACACACACACACACCCCCAGCACAGTTTTGTCTGCCCTCCCCTTCCCCTTCCTCTTTCCCTTCCCTTCCCTTCTTTTTTAAGATAGATTCTCACTCTGTGGTCCTAGATAAAGTGCCATGGAGTCATAGCTCACAGCAACCTCAAAGATTGCTCAGGCAATCCTCTTTCCACAGACATGTTCCACAATGCCCAGCTAGTTTTTCTATTTTTAATAGCGACAGGGTCTCACTCTTGCTCAGGCTGGTCTTGAACTCTTGAGCTCAAGCAGTTCACTGCCTCAGCCTCCCAGAGTTCTGGGATTACAGGTGTGAACCATCATGCCCGGCCAGCACAGTTTTCTTTAGCCAAATAAGCGGTACTGAATTTTGACTTTCTTGCTTTCATTTCCTGTCTGACCTTGTCTCCTGGGGTTGCAGAAAATCACCTAGATTGGTGTTTTCAAATGGCATGTAGTGTTTGTCTTCCAATTCTAAAATTTCTACTTATTGTACAGAGAAGAAAGATATTATTACAGGATACCTCTGGGTTTTTTTTGTTTTTTTGTTTTTTT
>NW_003852547.1:338922-345362 GCF_000181295.1 Otolemur garnettii | reverse complement strand
GTGCCCTACCCACTGAGCCTTAGGTGCTGCCCCTGCCACTCGGCTATTTTTAGAGATGGGGTTTTGCTCTTGAACTCCTGAGCTCAAGCAATCCACTGCATTGGCCTCCCAGAGTGCTAGGATTACAGGTGTTAGCCACTGTGCCCAGCCCTAAATTCTGATTTCTCAAATTTTATGTTATGTTGTATTTCAGGTTATAAAACAGTATTTGTACTAAGTATATTATCTCATTTTGCACAAAAATAGTCCTATAGACAGAGGGTGTCAACAAAGGTATACACATTTTAAGAAGGTAAACTGCATTAAGATTGTAATAAGATATACTGATAAGAAAAGATGCATACAAGTCATGTTTGACTTCTGCAATTACAGGAGGTGCTCAAAGTTGTTACTGTCAGTGCCCAGACACTTCTGTTTATGGGAACTACTGCTAGAGCAACGTTGACCAGTGTCCACTTAATATCACTGTGCATGCCATTCAGTTTCTTCCTGAAATAACCCCAGTGTACTGGGGGTTTCCTACAGTACACCATATCCTTTGAGGTCCCCCATATTCATGCCTCCCTTGTCGTTGTACTTCCACAACATTCTCAAATTTCAAATACCTTTTCAAAATGGTCTTTGCTCACTCCTCAAACAGCTGTGTTTCTGCCATTGTCCTTGCCTGTCCTGTGTGTGGCATGGGTTGCATGGTGATTCTAGCATTCATTTGATGAACTCTATCTTTTAGTGGCTGTCATACTACATATTGCAACCACAATTCAATTCAACGTCAAAAAGTAATACATAGATAACGTCTCTTGAAATGTATGTATATATTTTTGGGCACCCCTTGAATATATGCATCCAAAAATTACAAGCATTTTTGCATGCCATTAAAATTTTTCATAATTAGCCAGTCATGGTAGTGCTTGCCAGCTACTCGGGAGGCTGAAGTAGGAGGATCACTTGAGCCCAGGAGTTTGAGGCTGCAGTGAGCTATGATCATTCCATAGCACTCCAGCCTGGGCAACAGAGAAAGACCCCATCTCAAAAAAGAAAAGAAAAAAGGAAAACAAAAATAAATAAATAAATAAATAAAAATTTCAGAAGCTATTTAAAAGCAATCCCCTTATTTTCTGTTCACATATGTAATACAAGGGTGATACCTGTGGTTCTGTGGGTAGGGCGCCAGCCCCATTTACCGAGGGTGGTGGGTTCGAACCTGGCCCCGGCCAAACTGCAACAAAAAAATAGCTGGAAGTGGGTGCAGTGGCTCAGGAGGTACTCCCAGGACTCCCAGGACTCCCTGTGACTTGAGGAAAACACTGCCATCATTAAAAAAAAAAAAGTAGCTGGGCGTGGTGGTGGGTGCCTATAGTCTCAGCTACTCGGGAGGCTGAGGCAAGAGAATCACTTAAGCACAAGAGTTTGAGGTTGCTGTGAGATGTGATGCCATGGCAGTCTACTGAGGGTGACAAAGTGAGACTCTGTCTCTAAAAAAAAAAAGAACCAAGACATATGTAATACAAACTGATAAAAAGTCAAATGGTACAAAAAGTAGGAACACTGGATATGAATTCTAGTCTCACATAAAGATAACTAAGGTGACCGGATTTTAACATTGGTAAAGCGGGACACCATTGACGGAGTGGGGGAGGTTCTTAATTAAAAATTTGGTCTATATGGAGCAACAAAATTTTTCATAGAATGCAAAAAGAGTATTGTAATATATATATTTTTAATTTCAGCATAAGTACAATTTACAAATATAATACATTAAAAAAAATTATGTATAGGGTGGTGCCTGTGGCTCAAAGGAGTAGGGTACTGGTCCACCTAGGTGACCTTGCCCAGGAGGGGAGTAGGGAGTTTACATTAGCCTTTTCATTTCCAAATGAAGTTACATTAACCTCTTCATTCCCAAATGGAGTTACATTAACCTTTCAGCAGCAAACCGTATATTCCCTTCCCGTTGTCCCGTTGGTCCCTACCTTGTCGTGCGTTCTTTCCAAAAATCAGCACTTTTTAAAACACCACAGGACAAATTTTTAAAAATCAGAACTGTCCCGCCAAAAGTGGAACATCTGGTCACCTTAAGATAACTGGGATGAATACAGGGCAAATTTCTCCAACTCATTAATATATATATATGCATTTACATTTCTTTCTTTTTTTTTTTTTAGAGACAGAGTCTTACTTTATCACCCTCGGTAGAGTGCTATGGCATCACAGCTCACAGCAACCTCCAGCTCTTGGGCTTAGGTGATTCTCTTGCCTCAGCCTCCCAAGTAGCTGTGACTACAGGCACCCACCACTATGCCTGCAGCTATTTTTTGTTGCAGTTTAGTGGGGCTAGGTTTGAACCTGCCACCCTCGGTATATGGGGCCGGCACCCTACCCACTGAGCCACAGGTGCCGCCCCACATTTACGTTTCTTAAAATTTTGTTTTTATAAAAATAGTATCTTGGCTCAGCGCCCATAGCACAGTGGTTATGGCACCAGTCATATACACCGAGGCTGGCAG
This sequence comes from Otolemur garnettii, assembly GCF_000181295.1. NCBI lineage: Eukaryota > Metazoa > Chordata > Mammalia > Primates > Galagidae > Otolemur > Otolemur garnettii. The sequence goes on along the minus strand of NW_003852547.1, from coordinate 342,855 downwards.
GTTCAAATCCAGCCTGGGCTAGCTAAAGCAACAATGACAACTGCAAAAAAAAAAAAATAGCCGATGTTGTAGCTGGTTACTTGCCCCAGCTACTTAGGCAAGAGAATCACTTAAGCCAAAAAGTTTGAGGTTGCTGTGAGCTGCGGTGCCATGGCACTCTACTGAGAGTGACGTAATGAGACTGTCTCAAAAAAAAAAGCAAAAATAATATCTTGCTATACATACTGTTGTGTAATTTTTTTTTCACTGTGTCTTCCTGTGTTAGTACACATTGATCTTCCTTATGGCTGGGTGCAGTGGCTCACGCCTATAATCCCATCACTCTGGGAGGCCAAGGCCGGCAGATTGCCTGAGCTCAATAGTTCAAGACTAGCCTAAACATGTGCAAGACTCCATCTCTTAAAATAGCTGGGTAAGGCTGGGCGTGGTGGCTCACACCTATAATCCCAACACTCTGGGAAGTCGAGGTGGGTGGATTGCCTGAGCTCACAGGTTCAAGACCAGCCTGAACCAGAGCAAGACCTCATCTCTAAAAATAACTGGGTGTCTTGGCAGGCCTGTAGTTCTAGCTACTTGGGAGGCTGAGGCAAAAGAATCACTTGAGCCCTAGAATTTGAGGTGGTTGTCAGCTATGATGCCAGGGCACTCTATCAAGGGTAACAAAGTGAGACTGTCTCAAAAAAATAAAAATGAAAAACAGATACTTTTTTTTTCTTTTGTGGAGACAGAGTCTTACTTTATCGCCCTCAGTAGAATGCCCTGGCATCATACAGGTCACAGCAACCTCCAACCCTGGGCTTAGGTGATTCTCCTGCTTTAGCCTCCCAAGTAGCTGGGACCACAGGTGCCCACCACAACACCCAGCTATTTTTTGTTGCAGTTTGGCTGGGGCCAGGTTTGAACCTGCCACCCTTGGTATATGGGGCTGGTGCCCTACTCCTTTGAGCCACGGGTGCCGCCCTGAGAAACAGATAACTTTTAATCATTCACTTTTACTATTTACTGAGCAGCTATTTTATGCTTGCTCTGTTCCAGCCATTAGGGGGTAGCAGTGTGCAGAACAGACATCTAGTGGGGAAAACTGACAGCAGGTATATTAATATCATGGCAGGTGATGGGAGCATTTCAAATAGAAATAAAACAAGGTAAGAGTTTAAATGTGGCATGGGGATACTATTTCAGACAAGTTTGTTGGGTAGCATTTCAGTAGAGACTTGAATGGGATGAAGAAAACAGCCCTGAGAAGGCCCATGGCGGAGGGCTTCATGAGGGCTGAGTTTTATCTGTTTTCTTTACTTCTGTATGCCAGTAGTGCCCAGAACCCTCTGACACCCAGCAGGTACTCATTAAAGAATTGTTGAACGGGGCAGCACCTGTGGCTCAGTAAGTAGGCTGCTGGCCCTGTATACCGAGAGTGGCAGGTTCAAACCCGGTCCCGGCCTAACTGCATCAAAAACATAGCTGGGCATTGTGGGGGGCACCTGTAGTCCGAGCTACTCAGGAGGCTGAGGCAAGAGAATTGCCTAAACCCAGGAGCTGGAGGTGGCTGTGAGCTGTGATGCCACAGCACTCTACCAGGGGCAATAAAGTGAGACACTTTAAGAAAAAAAAATTGTTGAATGAATAGTTGGTCCAGGGGAAGAGTGTTTTCCAGGTAGAGGGTCCATAAGTTTAAAGCCTTCAGGGAGAAAATGAACTTGCCCTATTTCCTCCAGGGAAACAGGGTGTGGCTGAAGGGAGGGAGGAAGGGACAGGGAGGGGGTGACAGTGAGGTCCAATGGCAGGGCCCAAATTGCTGGGCCTCAATCGATGTTGCTAAGGACTATGGCTGTTATTTTTATTGTGTTGTACAGTCACTAGAAGGTTTTAAGCAGGGAGTATGCTGTGATCTGGGGTTTCCCCCCTGTTTTTTGTTGAGATGAAATTCATGTAACAGAAAATTAACCATTTTAAAGTGTTTAATCCAGTGGCATTTGGCACATTCACTGTGTTGTGCAACCACCACTTTTATCTAGTTCCAGACATTTTTATAACCCTAAAAGAAAACTACATACCCATCAAGCAGTCTCTGCCCATTCCCTTCCTCCCACCTATCACCTCTGGAAATCACCAATCTTTCTGTCTCCATGGATTTACCTATTAACAGATCTCTCATGTAAATGCTGTCATCTGACATGTGGTGTTTGTGTCTGGCTCTGTTCACTTGGCACAATGTTTTTGAAGTTCATCCATGTTATAGCATATACTGTGTTCCTTGTTATGGCCAAATAGTCTGTTGTATGGATAGACAACCTGAATCTAATCTTTATTATTTTGTTTTTGAGACAGAGTCTCACTCTGTTGCCCTGGGTAGAGTGCTGTTGTGTCATCGTAGCTCACAGCAACATCAAACTCTTGGGCTTGAACAATCTTCTTGCCTCAGTCTCCCAAGTAGCTGGGATTATAGGCACCTGTCACAACGCTGAGCTATTTTTAGAGACAGGGTCTTGCTCTTGCTCAGGCTGACCTTGAACTCCTATCCACCTGCCTTGGCCTCCCAGAGTGCTAGGATTACAGGAATGAGCCCCTGCACCTGGCCTGAATCTAATTTTTAAATCATTTAACATGATTACTCCAGCTGCTCTCTTGAGAAATTCTGTAGTAGGACATGAGTAGGAATAGAATGGTGCCTGTAGGAGGCTGCTGTGGGATGTAGACCAGAGAAGATTTTGGCCTGGTCTTGTGTGGTAGCTGTGTCAAGTTGATATTGGACTGGACATGAGCAAGAGAGAGAGAGATCAGGGTGACTGCAGGGTTTGGCTGCGTAGCTGGGTGAATGGTGAAGCCTGTTTCCACCATGAGGAAGATATAGGAGAAGCAGTTTGGTGGGGCTAGGAATCGAGTTATCTCTGAACAAGGATCTTTGAGATGCCTGTTTGAAATTTAAGTGGAGAGGTAAGGATTCTATTGTGTGTTTGAAGCATGAATTATTTAAAGTGTCCCCTATTGATGGATATTTGGGTGGTTTCCAGTTTTTGCTAACAGCCAATGTCACCGTAAACTTGGCCTGTGGATTTGCAGAGTGCTCCTAAGGATAAATTCCAGGAAATGGAAGTGCTGGGTCAAAGGGCATGAATTTTAAATATATACTGCCAAATGGCTATTCCAAAGCTTTCACCAATTTATGTTCCTACCAAAAGTGCACAAGAGGTGGGGCACAGTGGCTCACGCCTGTAATTCTAGCACTCTGGAAGGCTGAGGCAGGTGGATTGCCTAAGCTCAGGAGTTCAAGACCAGCCTGAGCAAGAGCTATACCCATCTCTGCTAAAAATAGAAAGATGAGCTGAGTATGGTGGTAGGTACCTGTAGTCTAGCTACTCAGGAGGCTGAGGCAAGAGGATCACTTGAACCCATGAGTTTGAGGTTGCTATGAGCTATGATGTGATAGCACTCTTCTCAGGGTAACAGAATGAGACTCTGTCTCAAATAAATAAACCAAAGTGCATGAGAATGTCACATTTTCCACACTCTGGCCAAAGGTGGGTATTATCAATCTAAAAAAAAAAATGTTGCCAATCTGAAAGGTCAAAAGTCATATCTTATTATTTTAACCAAAACAGAATGTCACATGGCTACATACTAATCCCCGGGTGATGTACTATAATTATTTAACCACTTTTTATAATTAGTTGTTTCCAGGTGTTTCTATTTGTGCTATTATAAACAACTATTAAAAAACAGCTTCCTAGGCAGTGCCTGTGGCTCAATGGGTAGGGTTCTGGCCCCATATACTGAGGGAGGTGGGTTCAACCCAGCCCTTGCCAAACTGCAACAAAAAATAGCCAGGCGTTGTGGTGGGCGCCTTTAGTCCCAGCTACTTGGGAGGCTGAGGCAAGAGAATCGCCTAAGCCCAGGAGTTGGAGGTTGCTGTGAGCTGTGATGCCAGGGCATTCT
>NW_003852547.1:333748-338538 GCF_000181295.1 Otolemur garnettii | reverse complement strand
TAGCTGGGACTATAGGTGCCTACTACAACGCCTGGCTGATTTTGGTTGTAGTTGTCGTTGTTTAGCAGGCTCAGGCCAGGCTCAAACCACCAGCCTCAGCATATGTGGGCTGTACCCTACTCACTGAGCTGTGGGCACCAAGTTGGTTGTTTTTGTTTGTTTGTTTGTTTGTTTGTTTTGATATTGAGTCTCTGTTCACCCAGGCTAGAATGCTGTGGTGTTAGCCTAACTCACAGCAGCCTCAAACTCCTGGGTTTGAGCAATCTTCTTGCCTCAGCCTCCCGAATACTAGGGACTACAGACTCCCACCACAACGCCCCACTAGTTTTTTCTATTTTTATTTATTTATTTATTTTTTGAGACAGAGTCTCACTATGTCGCCCTCTGTGGCGTCATAGCTCACAGCAACCTCAAACTCTTAGGCTTGATTCTCTTGGCTCAGCCTCCCAAATAGCTGGGACTGTAGGCGCTTGGTATTGTTGTTGTTGTTGTTTAGCAGGCCTAGGCCAGGTTCAAACCCACCAGTCCCAATGTATGTGGCCAGCACTCCAACCACTGAGCTATGGACACTGAGCCGAGTTTTTCTATTTTTAGTAGACTGGGTCTTGCTCTTGCTCAGGTTGGTTTCAAACTCCTACCTTCAAGCAATCCTCCTGCCTCAGTCTCTGAAAGTGCTAGAATCACAGGCATGAACTACTACAGCAGGTTCTATACAGGCTCCTTCTCAGCATTGAGTGTTTATTTTTTTATTATTATTATTATTATTTTGAGACAGAGTCTCACTATGTTGCCCTGGGTAGAGTGCTGTGGTGTCATAGCTCATAGCAACCTCAAACTTTTGGGCTTAAGTGATTCCTTTGCCTCAGCCTCCCAAGTAACTGGGACTATAGGCTCATGCCACAATGCCCAGATATTTTTTTGTTGTTGCAATTGTCATTGTTTAGCAGGCCCAGGCCAGGTTCAGCCCACTAGTCTCAGTGTATGTGGCCGGCACCCTACCCACTGAGCTATTTGCACCACCAGCATTGAGTGTTTTGATTGGCTTTTAGCTATTTAGACAACTCTGTGTCATTTTTTTATCTTTTTCTTTCTTTTTTTTTTTTTAAGCATCTCCTGTCATTTTTATAGTGGCAAATTATTTTGATTTTTCCTGCTTTGGTTGATAGACCACAATGGAGCTTATGTGGTCATGTGATAGTTAGAGTCTGAGCCTAAGTTCAGTTCAGAAGGGGCTTGATAGGGCCATGGGCTACCCTGTGTTTTCCCAGCCCCTGGTTGTGTAATTGGGGTAGACATACATGGGAGTTGGCAGAATCCCATACTGGTGCAGTGACCCATGAAGTCAGGGCCATTATGGTAGAAAGAGCCACACAGAAGCCCCTACAACTCTCTGTCTTTCCCAGGATAATAATTCTAAAGCATTTTTACATCCTTTGGAGGAATTGTGGAGATTAGTGCGTCATTAACAGCTTGAAGGAAGCACAGGTGGTGAACCCATCCCTATTCAGCTGGCCTTTTGGCCTGTGCAGCAGGCAGATGGATCTTGGAGAATGACTGTGGATTATTGTCAACCTAATCAGGGGGTAACTGCAATGGCAGTTGCTGTCCCAAATGAACTATCTCTACTAGAGCAAATCAACATAGCCCTTGGCAGCTGGTGTGAGCTACTGACCTGGCAAATGCTTTTTTCTCATACCAATTTCCAAGGACCACCAGAAGCCAAGAGTCCACACCTGCAGCCTTGCACTGGGCAGCATCAGCTTTCACACTTGCTGGCTTAGTATAGGCTGCAGAGAACTTGATCTCAACAGTCCACGCAGCATCACATTGGTCTACTACGTTGATGATGGAATGCTAAGCAGATCTGATGAGTGGGAGGTAGTTTATTAAGTGTGGTTGGCAAGGAACCCCTTGCTGCTGTCAGTCTGTCAGAGTCCAGTCTGGGGACAGAAACAATTATTTGAATAAAATTGTATCAGTTATCTGAAGAGAGAGAACTTAGTGTAAACAACTAGGGGGTTGCAGGCTGTGGTTTTTGAGACAGAGTCTTACTCTGTTGCCCTGAGTAAAGTACTGTGGTGTCAGCCTCATTCCCAGCAACCTCAGACTCATGGGCTCAAGCATCATCCTGCCTCAGCCTCTTGAACAGATGGGACCACAGGATCCCCAACGAGACCGGGCTAGTTTTTCTGGTTTTTTTATTTTTTTAAGTGCAGATGGGGGGAAGTCTCTTTCTTGCTCAGGCTGGTCTTGAACTCCTGAACTTAAGCAATCCTCCCACCTCAGCCTCCCAGAGTGCTGGATTATAGGACTGAGTGCACTGACCAACAATCATTAACTAAATGCAAAGTTGTTAACCAGCTAAATGTAGGGGTAAAAAGAAAACTAAGGAGTCCTGGAAGCAGGAACTGCAAGAAGCAGCTGTCATCCCCAGGGCAGAGGGGACAAAGGGAAAGAGGTTGAAAAGGTGAAAACAGGAGGGCCCCCAACAGCTGAGACGCAGACTGCTGAGGCGGGTGCTGTTTAGTTGGTTTCACATTTGGTGGACTTTATGGATTTTGGTCACAATGTATACCACAATGAACGTGCTATTCTCATTCCTTTACTTTCCAAACAACCAGTAAGACTAGGTGTGGTGGCTCACTCCTAGAGCACTCTGGGAGGCCGAGCTAGGTAGATTGCTTGAGCTCAGGAGTTTGAGACCAGCCTGTGCAAGAGGGAGACCCTGTCTCTACTAAAAATAGAAAAAAGCAGCCAGGCATGATGGCACATGCCTGGAGTCCTAGCTATGCAAGAGGTTGAGGTAGAAGGATCACTTGAACCCAAGAGTTTGAGGTTTACTGTGAGCTATGATGCCATGGCACTCTACCTAGGGCAACAGAGTGAGACTCTGTCTCAAGAAAAAAAAAAAGAGACTTTTTATTTTGAGTGAGGTGCAGAGTATAAAAGGCTGTGTAGCAAGTGCAGGCTACATGACCCAGCAGACCTGGCCTCTCCATGTTGGTGGTAAAGAGGGATGCTATAGGGTGGCTTGGGCAGGTGCTGACAGGGTACTCATGGCACAGACTTTTAGACTGTGGGAGTGAATGTGTGCCCTCTTCTGCAATAACTATTTTCCTTTTCAGAAACCATTCCTGCCTTGTTCCTGGGCCCTGCTGAGACCAAACACCTGCTCATGCCCTTGAGTAACCAGAGGGGCTGAGCTCCCATCATGACCTGCAGGCTGCCATTGATGCATCTGTCAGGTGTTTGAATGAAGAGAATTGTTTTCTAAGTGTACAGTTGCTAATTGCATAACTGAGAGGGTAAAAGGAGAATTCCAAGTTAAGGACCAGACAGCTTTTTCTTTCAAGGACCAGAGAGTAAATATTTTGGCTTTCAGGCCATACTGTCCCAATCTCCAGCTCTTTCGTTATAGGGAAAGCACAGTACAGGTGTAAGTGGTCATGGCTGTGTTCCAATAAAACTTTGTGGGCTCGGCGCCTGTGGCTCAAGCGGCTAAGGCACCAGCCACATACACCTAAGGTGGCAGGTTCAAATCCCCAGCCCTGGCCTGCCAAACAACGATGGCTGCAACCAAAAAATGGCCAGGCGTTGTGGCGGGCGCCTGTAGTCCCAGCTACTTGGGAGGCTGAGGCAGGAGACTCGCTTGAGCCCAGGAGTTGGAGGTTGCTGTGAGCGTGATGCCATGGCACTCTACCCAGGGGGATAGCTTGAGGCTCCGTCTTAAAAAAAAAAACCAACTTTGTTTACAAGGCAGGCTGGAGATGGCCTGAGGGCTAGAGATTCCCCACCCTGGCTCTCAGAGCTAGCATGGCCAGAAGCAGCCACATCCCTAGTTCTGAAGGAAGAAAGGCCAGAGCTGAAACTATTGGAAACTTAGAGGAAGGGCTCTGGGAACCAAAACTCAGACCGTGAGGAGGGCGGCCTGATGGCCCTAGTGTCCTGAGAGGGGCCAGATGAGGCCAGTCCTGCAGGTGCTGGGAAGCTACAAATGGGATTCATCTTGGTGAAGTAAGAACCACCCCTGCCAGGGGCTGCAGAAGCAAAGTGGTGGGAAAGTAGCCTGGCAGGAGCAATCCCTTCTCCCCAGCGCCTCCTGTCAGCAGAGCAGGGCAGACTTGGCTGGCAATGCAGGGGTGCGGTTTGAACAGCCGGGTACAGAGGGCAAGTTGAGAGCTGAAGAAAAACCACAAGTGCTTTGATTGGCTTTGGGGAATTTAGACTACTACCTTATCTTTTCTACAAGTGGCTCATCATTTGAATTCTTCCTTACTTTATTCCAGAGATTAAACAACCGTCTGGGTCCATTGGGGTGGGAGTAGGGTGTGTATGTCAGGGTGGATAGACTTCTCTAAAATAGAGAAAATAGGTCATTTTTCTGGGAAATGAAGGTTTAGGAGGCAGAAAGGGGTTCTGAGGCTCTGAGGGAGGCTGGGAAGGAACTGGCAATGTTTAGGCTTCTTTGTCCTGTCGAGAATGAAACCAGATCAGACCACCTCTCTCCACCACCATGCCTGCCACTCACTTTTGCTTCTAGCATCTCCATGGCATCTTCATTAGGCTCACTGGTCCCCACATCCACTCTTGTGCCTGTGATCTGTTCTCACGTGGCCATGACAGCTAAATCATGCCCCCCCCCCCAGTATCCTCGAATGTTATATCCTCTGGTGTGTCTGGGCCCCACCCTGGGACACTTTCTGCCACTCCTATTCTGCACCAGCTTCCCTGGACTCTGCAAGCCACTTCCCACCTCAGGGCTTAAACCTGCTGATTCCTGGCTCGGCGCC
>NW_003852547.1:328440-333473 GCF_000181295.1 Otolemur garnettii | reverse complement strand
AAAAAAAAAAAAAAAAAAAAAACCTGCTGATTCCTCAGCCTGGAACCTTTGTCCCAGGTCTTCTCCTCCCTCAACCTGTACTTCCTTCACATCCGTACTCAAATAATTCCTCCTCACACTGAGGAGTGTATCCAAAGCAGTGTCTTCCAGCAGTCTCTGTCTTGTCACCTGTTTGATTTTTCATCATGGCCCTTGTCACCACCTGACATTGTATGTTTGTATTCACTACTGTGCTCCCAAAGCTAGGCCTGTGTTTGACCAGGGGACGGTGCTTGACAAATATTTGTCAAGCAGGTGACTAAATGAATGAATGAGCAAATGGAAAGGGCAGAATGTCTGCCACGTGGGGATAGAGGGTAAGACAGCGTGGGGTATATGAAATAAGTGAGGTTGTTGGTATAAGATAGGGCAGGAAGGACTTCATGGATCCAGATGTGGGTAGGGCCTCATGGAGGGACCAGGTATGGAGCAAGGCCTTGTGGGACCAGGGGAGGAGTTTGGATAACAGTTTAAGAACAAGGAGAATCATTACAGAATCGGAGCAGGAGAATGGTGTGACAAGAGCCCAGTTCAATAGGATCCCTCGGCTGCTGGCTGAGTGGCCTGGGAAGCAGAGACACCCTTTCCAGTCAGAAAGGGGGCCTTAGCAGAGGTAGGCAGTAGAAGCAGAAAGAAGCACCTCAATTCCAGAGTGTTGGGGGGGCAGAATTGAGGGACTTGAGGGTAGATGCAGTGAGGGGTGAGGGAGAGGGGCATGTGCAGGGCCCCCCAGGGGCTTCTGCCTGGGATGGTGTTGGGGAAACTGGGAGGGGGCAGAAGTTGAGTCTGCTGCAGGTTCATCAGAGGTTTGAGGTCTGGTTCACTCTGGTCGGACAGTGCTTATTGCCTAAATCCCTGGGACCAAGGGAGGAGTCACACATCTAGACATGACCCCAGGTGTCCCTCTCCGCCATGGGGCAGCAGGCAGAAGAAGCCCCCTCAGAGGGGAGGCAGTTCTGAATTCCAGGGTCAGCTAGCAGGGTATTTCTTCTCTGTGCCTCAGTTTTTTTATGTGTGGAATGTAGGAATGGAGGGCCCTCCATATAGGGTTGTTCTAAGGACTAAACTGCTGCTCTGGGGAAAACTGGAACAGTGGCATCCCAGGATAAGAGCTGCATATGTGTGTGTCTGACCTGTGTGAGTTTCCACCGCAGGGCCAGAGAAGAGGTTCCTGCATCATAGCCCTTGGAGAGCCTGAGAGGGCCCCCGAGGAGGCAGCAGCATTCCCCGGCACACAGCAGAGGATGATGAAATGTGAGATGCAGCCGGTCCTTCTCTGAGCTGGCCCCTGAGCAGTGCCAGAGACATAGGACATGCCCAGCTTTCCCTGCCTTTGAAGGACTGTGGTATAGTAGCAGAGGCAGAGAAATGAACAGATATTTGCCACATGGAGCTGTGTTGAGATCAAGTGGTGTTCTAGGTGGGAGGGGTCTGTGGAAGACATCCCAGAGGAGTGATGGTGTGAGGGTGCACTGGAGGGATGGGTGGGATCCAGCTCTACAGGACACTGGAGGCACTTCAGGCAAAGGAAATGGGACTCTCAAATGTTGGTGGTCAGAAAGAAGCTGGTGTGAAAGAGGAGTGGCAACTGGCCCAGGAGCACAGCGGGGAAGCCGTTGGCAGCCGTGGATGCCATTCAGAGAGGCTGGACTCAGTCAGACCTGAGCCGTATTTGTTGGGAACCTATTCTGTGTAGGCTCTGGGATGCCCCTGTGAGCCAGACAGTCATTCATGGAGCTTGGGATGTAGGGAAGATATACCATCACCGAGCAGATAAGCAGGACCATCTCCAGTCATGCTGAGACAGACATAAAACAGGGTAATGAGTAATGTGAGACAGGACCCTAGGTGGGAGTAGGAAGAATATGGAGGCTGCTTTGGAGAGGGCTGAAAGGGGAGGTATGATTGAACCCTAGAATGGTGAGAGGGCTGGAGGAAGAGCATGTGCAAAGGCCCTGAGGTGGGAAGCAAGGCTGCATGTTGGAGAGGAGAAAGTAGGCCAATGTGGCTGGAGTAGGGGGAGCAGGAAAAGGGCATGAGGGGAGGCTGGTGAGGCTGCTGGGCCTCCCAACACTAGGGCCTCTTGGCTGTGAAAGTGCGGAAGCCATGACAGGTTTTATTTATTTATTTATTTTGAGATAGAGTCTTTTTTTTTTCTTTTTTTTGAGACAGGGTCTCAAGCTGTCACCCTGGGTAGAGTCCCGTGGTGTCACAGCTCACAGAAACTTTAAACTTTTAGGCTTAAGGCTCAGTGCCTGTGGCTCAAGTGGCTAAGGTGCCAGCCACATACACCTAAGGTGGCAGGTTCAAATCCAGCCTGGGCCTGCCAAACAACAATGATGGCTGCAACCAAAAAAATAGCCAGGCGTTGTGGTGGGCACCTGTGGTCCCAGCTACTTGGGAGGCGGAGGCAGGAGACTCACTTGAGCCCAGGAATTGGAGATTGCTGTGAGTGATACCACAGCACTCTACCCAGGGGGACAGCTTGAGGCTCCGTCTCAAAAAAAAAAAACTTTTAGGCTTAAGTAATTCTCTTGCCTCAGCCTCCCAAGTAGCTGGGACTACTGGTGCCTGCCATAACTCTCAGCTATTTTTTTTTTCATTGCAGTTGTCATTATTGTTTTAACTGGCCCGGGCCAGTTTCGAACCCGCCAGCCTCTATGAATGTGGCCGGCACCCTACCTACTGAGCTATGGGCACCGCCTTACTCTGTCACCCTGGGTAGAGTGCCGTGGCATCATTTTAACTCACAGCAACCTCAAACTCCTCAGTTCAAGAGATCTGCCTGCCTCAGCCTTCTGGGTAGCTGGGACTACAGGTACCTACCACAGTGACCAGTTAGTTTTTTCTATTTTTGGTAGAAAAAATACTCTTGCTCATGCTGGTCTCCAACTCCTGAGCTCAGGCAATATACTTGGCTTGGCTTCCTAGAGTGCTAGGATTATAGGCATGAGCAAGTTCCCTTTAATCAGGGGACTATCTATCCCTTTGGCTTGTATGTGGGGAATGGATTAGGGCTTATGAATGGCAGCAGGGGGCCAATGAGGAGGCAAATGTGGTTGTCAGGAGAAAGATGCTGGTGGCGTCTATGGGGGGAAGAGAAAGGGACAGATGCAAGGATTGTTTCAGGAACAGAGCTGATGCTCTTGCTCCAGGGGAGATGATGCTCTGGCCCCGGTGTCTGGGCACAGTCTTGGCCTCAGAAGTGGATAAGGAGGCTAGTGACCTGGAAGGGATGGCACAGAGGAATGGGGGCCCTGCAGGCCTCCAAGAAGTGCAGTCCTGAGTGCCTGCCCCTGGATCGGCCAGTGGCCCCCTGAGCCCATATGAAAGGCCACTGCTGCTTCCTCTCTGAAATGGGCACCTGGCCACTGTGGTGGGCTTTGCCAGGATAGTCCTTCCATGGGTGCATAGATCCATGGGCATCCTATCAGCTGTGATGATTCCCACAGCAATTCACGTCAGTCATAATAGTGGCAGATGCACAAAAAAGGGGTTAAAGGTTCCTAAACTTAACTCCCAGGAATAGATAGTCTCAGCATCAAGCCATGTTTAGGCCCCTGTCACACGTTGCCACCTCTGGATCATGCTTTGGGGCTGTGTCATCTCTGCTCCTATGTGTGGGCTGCTGCCATCTCTCACTCACCCTGTGTTAGCTCTTGAACCTGTGCCATCTCTCTCAGTCAGTTCATCTTTTGTCTACCTGTTCCTTTCTCCCTGAGGTTATGGGGTTGTCTTGGGGATCTGTTTCTTCTCTCCCAGACCCTTAATTTCATTTTGGGTCCATCTGTTTTCCCGTTGACCTTGGGTTTTATGTGCAGCCTGTACCACCTCTCTATACTTTGTGGTTATCTTTTGGGCTTGTGTCATCTCTTGCTGACCTTGGGTTGTGTTTGGGTCCCATGCTGTCTATCCCTGACCCTCAGTTAAGTTTTGTGCCCTCTCCCCCTGATTGTAGATCAGGTTGGGGCCTGGGTTATCCCTCCACTGGCTGGGGACATACTCTGACCTGCACCCTCTCTCCTGACTCCATGTCATTTCTGGGGCCTGCATCCTCTCTCACTGCCCTGTGTTTTGTCTGGGTCTGTATTACTTCCTGTGCTCTCAGTCTCAGCTCTTTTATTTTGTCCTCCAGGGGAGGTCTCTGCTGGAATTTTGGTTTTGGGGTCCCTCCACCTCCTGCCCCTGGTTCTGGGGCCTAATTGAGGCTTGAGCAATAGTGTCAGCCTGGCCTGGAAGGGAGCTGGGAGCCCAACCCAGGACCTGAAGAACCATGGGAGACCTTGTGCCCAACCCCCTCATTTACAGATGAGCAAACTAAGGCCCAGAGATGTGAAAGCTCCTGCCTCAGGTCACCCAGCACACTGGGGTGCCTCGCCCCACCTCCTCTGTCACGTGTGTACATGTGTGAGTACCACATGTGTGTGCTGGTGTGTGCTGTGCCTCCGGGGGATCCCATGTGCATTCCTGCTGTCGGCCTGCATTAGCCGCATCACTGGGTCAGCCTGAGTCTTGGCACATGTGGGCACAGCATGGTGACACACATCAGTGACATTGTACATATGGCTACCTAGTACTCACATGTACATGCATGTGTGTGTTGGTATGTGTACACAGGGTGTGTGTGAAGTGCCAGTTATTTTCCAAGCCTTGTGTCCCACCCTCAGCTAAAGGTTGACTAATGTCCCCCTGAGATAACCCTTTTGGATGAGAGATTTTGAGGCACCAGCCTGTAAGCTCGTTGAGGTCATTATTTTAGTAGAGCTGGGCCCTGTGTTTCAGGAGCACCTAAATAAACATATGTAGGTCACTGGGAGAGTTGCTATCATATCTCTGCTTTGCAGTCCTTAGCTTTTCCCTTTACTCACTAAGGCCTTTGCCTTTCTGAGACTCAGTTTTCCCATCTGTCAAATGGGGCTAGTAGTGATCTCCAGGGAGCTATTGGGAGAAGTACACAAGATAGTTTATGTAATGATGCTACTTAGCATCATTTT
>NW_003852547.1:324354-328345 GCF_000181295.1 Otolemur garnettii | reverse complement strand
GTGATCCTCCTGCCTCAGCCTCCTGAGTAGCTGGGACTATAGGCGTCCACCACAATGCCCAGCTAGAGATGGAGTCTTGCTCTGGCTCAGGCTGGTCTTGGACATCTGAGCTCAAGCTATCAATTTGCCTCTGCCTCCCAGAGTGCTAGGATTACAGGTGTGAGCAAACTTGCCCAGCCAATAAAATGCTACCTATTAACCATTAAAACAGAAGAGGTAAAACCAAGCCCCAGAGAGGATTGTGGAGTAGGTCGGTGTCTAGGTGTCTGGACTCCTGTCTCAGGCTTTCTGCCAGACTTTCAGGGGTGGGAGGAATGGGGGTGAATGACAAGTTTTGCAAAGCAGGCCTCAGTGAGGACTCCACAGAAGAGTGGGCAGGAGGGCATGGTGGGGACAGGCAGCCAGGTAGGAAAGAGCCCAGAGGATACTCTTAACAGTATCCTGAGATGATGAGGGTCTGATTTCAGGCCCCAGTGGTCTCTAGGCCCCTCTGTTTTCTGCCTCTCTTCCCTCACCCTTAGTCACAAGTGCTCAGTGTGTTTCTCTCTAACCCCTGTGTTTGTCCTCCTGCCCCCCTCCACCCGGCCCTGCTTCCCTCCAGCAGAAGGCAGACCTGGCTGTGGCTGCGTTCACCATCACAGCTGAGCGGGAGAAGGTCATCGACTTTTCCAAACCCTTCATGACCCTAGGGATCAGCATCCTCTACCGAGTGCACATGGTATGGTTCCCCTGGAGACGGTGAGCTGCTTTCCAGCGTGGAGGCTGACTAGGACCAGGGGGCTGCAAGCTAGAGGCAGACACCCACTGGATTCAGCTGGGTCGGTTGGCTCCTGGGTCCCTGGTGGTGGCAGGGACTGGGCATGTAGCTTAAGTCAGGGGTGGCGCTACATCTTACCCCCTCTCCCTACAGGGTCGAAAGCCAGGTTACTTCTCCTTCCTGGACCCCTTCTCCCCTGCCGTGTGGCTCTTCATGCTTCTTGCCTACCTGGCTGTCAGCTGCGTCCTGTTTCTGGCTGCCAGGTAAGTCAGCTGCTTGCTGCCTGGGAAGGAGGGCTGGGAGGAACCAGGGTTTCTATCACCAACCTGCACGTTCTCTCTTCAGTGTGGACCATCCTTGGCTTCCTCTTCGGGGGCCCGGATTCCCTGCACCCTCCTTTCTCCCCTTTCTTTCTGTCTCTGGGGCTTATTCTTTCCCCTGTGGCTCTGGCTTTTGCTCTGTGGTTCTCTCTGGGCCCGTTCTTTCTGTCTCTCTCCTATTTTGCCTTCTCTGTCTTCTCTGTTTCTGTGTGTGTGTATGGGGGTGTGTGGGTCTGCCTCTTTTGGGTCTCTCTGGGTTTCTCTTTCTACCTCTTTTCTCTGTCTGTGTTTATCTCTGTCTCTCTCCTTTCCCCCTCTCTCCCTTCTCTCATGATCATGGAGGCTCTGTCTCCTTCCTCTATTTCTCTCCTTTTCCTTCCCCTCTTGGTCCCATCCACCTACCCCATATCTCTCCGCAGGCTGAGCCCCTATGAGTGGTATAACCCTCACCCATGTTTGCGGGCGCGACCCCACATCCTGGAGAATCAATACACACTGGGCAACAGCCTGTGGTTTCCTGTGGGGGGCTTCATGCAGCAGGGCTCAGAGATCATGCCCCGGGCACTGTCCACGCGCTGTGTCAGCGGAGTCTGGTGAGAAGCTTTCTGTCTGCCCCTGCTGGGCCGGGGAGGGGCAGTCTGAGGCCTAAGTAGGGTTGGGGGCAGGTGCAGTATCCCAGGTTAGATCCCTTGTTCCCCACCAAGAGCAGGGCATGGGGGGAAGAGCTGAGCCCCAGCTCTGCCACTCACTAGCTCTCTGACCTTGGCTAGGCCACATCCTTTCTCCATGCCTTAGTCTCCCTATCTGAAAAATGGGGATAAAGATGCCCATGTCTCAGGATTGTAAGGATTCCATGAGGCTCTTGTGGAATAAGGTTCTGTGAGCTGAACAGCCTTGTGTTGGCACCAGGGACACAATTATAGCAAGAGGGCTGTTAACTGTCACAGTCACAGACATTGTCCTGGTTGTCACAGAGACTTAGCGTCCCCAGGCTGAGGCAGGCTTACCTGTCCAAATGCTCCCTCAAAGTCCTACAAGGCTGGGCGGCACCTGTGGCTCAAAGGAGTAGGATGCTGGCCCCATATGCCGGAGGTTGAGGGTTCAAACACAGCCCCTGCCAAAAACAGCAAAAAAAAAAAGAAAAAAAAGTCCCACAAGGCTCCAGTGTCTCACATAGAACTTTACCCTTGACACAACCCCCAAGAAGTTATGTATCAGAAGGCAGACAGCACAAGTTGGTTTTTTTTGTTTTTGTTTTTGTTTTTTTTAGAAACAGAGTCTCACTTTGTAGAGATAGTAGAGAACCATGGAGTCACAGCTCACAGCAGCCTCCAGCTCTTAGGCTTAGGCGATTCTCTTGCCTCAGCCTCCCAAGTAGCTGGGACTACAGGCACACTCCACAACACTCAGCTATTTTTTTTGTTGTTGTTGCAGTTTGGCGCGTTTGAATCTGCCACCCTCAGTATATGGGGCTGGCACCCCACACACTGAGCCACAGACACCACTCCACAAGTTGATTTTTAAAAAATTTAGGAATTATTGGGTGGTGCCTGTGGCTCAAAGGAGTAGGGTGCCGACCCATATGCTGGAGGTGGCGGGTTCAAACTCAGCTCCAGCAAAAAACTGCCAAAAAAAAAAAAAAATTAGGAATTATGGCTCAGCACCCATAGCTCAGTGGTTAGGGGGCCAGCCACATACTCCAGGGCTGGTGGGTTCGAACCCAGCCAGGGCCTGCTAAACAACAATGACAATAACAAAAAAATAGCTGGGCACCATGGTGGGCACCTGTAGTCCCAGCTACTTGGGAGGCTGAGGCCAAGAGAATCACTTAAGCTCAAGAGTTTGAGGTTGCTGTGAGCTGTGACACCCCGCACTCTACCAAGGGCGATATAGTGAGACTCTGTCTCAAAAATAAATAAATTATTAGGAATTAGAGGGTTGAGTGCAGTGGCTCATGCCTGTAATCCTAGCATTCTAGGAGGCCAAGGCAGGTGGATTGCCTAATCTCAGAAGTTTGAGACCAGCCTGAGCAAGAATGAGACCCCATCTCTACTAAAAATAGTTGGGTGCTGTGACGGGTGCCTGAAGTCCCAGCTACTTGGGAGGCTGAGACAAGAGAATTGCTTGAGCCCAGTAGTTTGAGGTTGCTGTGAGTTATGATGCCCCGGCACTCTACAAAGGGTGACAAAGTAAGACCCCGTCTCAAAAATAAAATAAAATAAAATAAAAGGAATTAAATACCAACACATTGTGCAAATTTGCTCTAACAAATCCAGATTTCTTGCTTTCCCTAATAATCTGGGAGATCTAGCAGTGCTCATCTGGCATTTCTACCAGGTGCCAAGGTCTGCTCCCACCTGCCTTTGTCCCCTCTGCTGCTTCAGCTGCCTGCCAGCCTGGCCACCATAGGCATCCAAATTAGTGACCCTGGTCCTATAAATAGCAGCTGGGCTTGATTGTAGTTCCTACAACTCTCCTCACCTCTTTTTTCCTCATGAGAACCACAGAAAGCTGAGGAGAATGCTCAGAGCAGGGAATATTCTCCCTGTGTTATGGATTAGAGGACTGAGATACAGAGAGAAGGAGTAGCTTGCTAGAAAGCGTGTGTTTGGCTAGATACAGGGCCAGGCCAGAACTGGGCTCTTTGCCCTGTGCCAGCTGGCCCTCAGCACTGTCTGAGCCCAGCTCCCAAGGCCTTTGGGAGCCTTTGGCAATCTCAGGCATTTGGCCTCCTTGAGGAATGTGTCTTCTTCACCTCCTCCCCATCCAAATTCACACATCAATGGTCATTCCTCAGATGCCCTTCCAGTTACCAGGCACTCAGGTGCAGAGTCAGCCTGTCTCTGCCCTCAAGAGGCAGAGAAACCAATAATAAACAAACAGGCTTGGCGCCTGTGGCTCAAGCGGCTAAGGC
>NW_003852547.1:320668-323324 GCF_000181295.1 Otolemur garnettii | reverse complement strand
AATTTAGTGACTTGAAACAACACATTTATTCTCCTACAGTTCTAGAGGTCAGAAGTTGGAAATAGATCTCACTAGGCTAAAATCAGGCTGTTGGCAGGGTAGTTCACCTAGAGGCACAAGGGGAGAATCCACATCTGCAATCTGTGGCTTATGGCCCTTTCCTCCATCTTCAAAGCTGGGACTGGAGCATCTTCAGATCTCTTTTTCTAACTCTGACTTCCTTCTTCCACTTATAAAGACCCTTGTGATTCCTGTAGGCCCTCCTGGATAATCTGGGGTAATCTCCCCATCTTAAAATCCTTAACTTAATCACACCTACAAAGTTCCTTTTACCATGTAAGGTCACATATTTCTGTATTTTAGGGAGTAGGATGGAGATGTCTTTGGTGGTAGTTGTAGGAGGGAACTTATTCTGCCTGCCACACACCCCAAATGAGATGTGTTAATATTGTCAGTATGAAGCTGGGTGCATTGGCTCATGCCTGTAATCCCAGCACTTTGGGAGGCTGAGGTAGGAGGATTGCTTGAGGCCAGGAGTTTGAGACCAGCCTGGGCAACAAAGTAAGACTCTATCTCTACAAAACATTTTTTAAAATAAGTTGGGTGTGGTGGCATGTCCCTGTAGTCCTAGTTACTTAGTGGGCTGAGGAAGGAGGATTGCTTGTGCCCAAGAGTTTGAGGTTATAGTGAGCTATGATGATGCTCTTGTACCCCAGCCTAGGTGGCACAGTGAGGCTCAAGTCTTAAAAAAAACCAAAAACTTGTTAATATAATGATGTAGCAGATGCAGATAAAATGTGCTACTTCAGAACCAAAACCAGTGACCAGGAACAGTAGAGAATGAAGGTGGTCAGAGAAGGCGCCCGAGGAGGTGAATCTGGGCTGAGTCCTAAAGGCAAAAAGTGGCCAGGCATGGTGTCACACCTGTAATCCTAGCACTCTGGGAAGCTGAGGTGGGTAGATTGCCTGAGGAGTTTAAGACCAGCCTGAGCAAGAGTGAGGCTAAAAATAGAAAAACTAGCTGGGCATTGTGGTGGATACCAATGATTCCAGCTACTCAGCAGGCTGAGGCAAGAGGATCACTTGAGCCCACGAGTTTGTTCCTGTGAGCTATGACACTACAGCACTCTACTCAGCAACAGAATGAGACTCTCAAAAAAAAAGGCAAAAATAGAGTCTGTCTCAAAGAGAGGGAGGAGCATTCCAGACAGGTGGGAATGAGTTAGGTGTGTGCAGAGGTAGCTGAGAAGGTACTGAGGTACAGCCTTGACAAATCTGGCTGAGTCCCCACACTGGGGGAGAGGGACACCCATGGCCTCCTCTCTGCAGGCCCCTTTTCTGCTCCCTGGTCAGGGCCTCTTCCTGAGTGAGGATCATGCTCTCTAGCCAGCTGTTCCCTGCCTCTTACCATTGCTGCCACCAGGGAAGCCCTTGTTCATGTCCCCTCCCCTCATTAGAGTTTTTGACTCTGAGGGGTCATTCTCTTCTGTACCCCACCTCCTCTCACACATTCACTCACTCAGCAGATGTCTGTTAATCTCTGGATGTAACCCAGCATGATGACTCACAGGCCAGGTCCCTACCCTCGAGAGACTCACATTCCAGTTGGGAGTGAGAGGTTGGTGCTGTCATTCTGGGGGACTTGGCTGGTGCCTGACCTGTAGCAGTCAGGCCATAACCTACCTCATATCCGTGTCTACTCGGGCCACACCCCAAGGCTTATCATTATTCCGACAGCTCTGCCTCAGGAGTTATCATTTCCAAGGTTTCAGTCTGACCACAGCTCCTGTCCCTGCTAAGTCTCCCTTGGTCACTCTATGCAGTGAGCCCTCTGACTTCCCTCTTCTCATCTGAGCTACATCTGCTTTCCTGCCAGCCATCTCCAGGTAGCTTCTAGCTCATCTCTTCTAGTAAGTCATCTCACTTCTCATCATTCTAAGCTTATCCATTCTAACTGTTGTCCTTAACCCTTCCCCAGGTCATTTTTATCATGCCCTCACGGCACGAAAACCCCCACATCTCTGATCTAGCCAGTGGCTTGGCTCCACCCCCACTCCACAACCCCAGCTCCATCAGGGGCACATGTGAGCCCCCTCCCCATCCATATAACCAATCTCTGTCTTACCTGCAGGCAGCATTGACCCCATCAGCCACTGTCTTTCCAGAAGCACTCTCCTTGCTGGGTGTCCTTCTTGTTTCCTCCTGCCTCTTTGCTCCTGTTTCAGCTGCTATGGGCTCCCTCTGCCCTTGCCATCCCTCATATCGTACTTCTCACCCACTGGTGGGTTTTCAGTGCTTGCAGACCGTATGCCCTCTTTTTATAACAAATATTGTTTGATACTTCTTTTCCATCCTGAGCTGGGTAAGATGGGATAAGATGTCCACTTACACAAATAATTTTTTAAAAATCAAAATAATGTTCCTGGCTGGGCACAGTGGCTCACACCTGTAATCCTGGCACTATGGGAGGCTATAGCAGATGGATTACTTGAGCTCAGAAGTTCAAGACCAGCCCGAACAAGAGCAAGACCCCATCTCTACTAAAAACAGAAAAACCAGCCAGGTGTTGTGGCAGGAAACTAGTCCCAGCTACTCAGAAGGCTGAGGCAAGAACATCACTTGAGCCCAGTAGTTTGAAGTTGCTGTGAGCTATAAC
>NW_003852547.1:317917-320399 GCF_000181295.1 Otolemur garnettii | reverse complement strand
GTACAAAAGTATTTGGCCGTGGCTGTGCAGAAGACAGAATGTGACAGTCAGGTGGCACTTAAAATGGATAAGCTTAGAATGAGGAGAAATGAGATGACTTACTAGAATTTTGTCAACATTAGGTGTTAGTTTGAATTAGTTAGCAAACGAGCATGTTTGTGCAGACACAGTCACTGTGAAAGAGACGATTGGCTAATGCAGCTGGTGCAAGTGTCTTGACTTGGTGACTCAAATGTGAGTGGAGTTGCTGTCAGGAATGTGATTTCTTAAAATGGTGAACAGTTCTCATCAAGTCCCAAACAAAACAAATCCGGTGATTCCTCAATTTAAACACTAGGTGCGTTTCTGGAGGTTTCTTGTATGTGTGTATTATGATTGTGTGAAAAATACACTTGGGATTTTATGAAGCAGAGTTAAGCTCAGATAAGCATGGACTGGATTTTCACTTGTGAAAACTGAGTCTCACAAGGTCAGACACCTGCCCCACCCACTGAAGCCACTGTGACCACCAACTTACTCCCACTTTTCCAAACATCTCCCAGGACACACTCCCTGCTAGGCCTGTCTGACCTACTGTGCTACAGGGCACACTCCTGGGCCTGTCTGACCTACTCTTAGGCTCCCTTGCTCTCCGTATACTGTCTTCCAAAGTCCTCATTTTGGCGTGGTGTGGTGGTTTATGCCTGTAATCTTAACACTCTGGGAGGCAAAGTGGGTAGATTGCTTCAGCTCAGGAGACCAGCCTGAGCAAGAACAAGACCCCATCTCTACTGAAAATAGAAAAACTAGCCAGATGTTGTGGCGAGTGCCTGTGGTCCCAACTACGCGAGGCTGAAGCAAGAGGATTGCTCAAACCCAGGAGTTTGAAGTTGCTATGAGCTATGATGACGCCAAGGCACTCTGCCCAGGGTGACAGAGTGAGACTGTCTTAAAACAAAACAAAGTCCTCTTCATGTATCTCGCCATCTGGAGCTGTTCCTCTTGGGTGCCCAGCAGTCATCCCCAGACTCACCTTGTCCAAAAGGGAACTCGTGTCTTTACTCCCAAATCTGACTCTTCATCTGTGCCCTCCTGCTCTCTCAGGGTGTGGCCCCATCAGTAACACCAGTCACCCACACTGTATACTCAGGAGCTGAGGCAGGTATGCCCAGGTTGTACCAAGCACTGCATAATTTTGTTTTGAGTAAATGACAACATTGACCCATGAGGTGGGTTTGGAGAGACTTGGTTTCTGGAGCAGTTGTGTCAGAGCCTGTTGAAGTTTTGATTTCATTTTGCAGAAGGCTATGTCATTTAATCCTTCTATCAAGCTCCCAGCCCACCTCCTCCCCCAGTGCTTAGCACAATGCTTTGCACATGTGCTAAGGGGAAGACAGCTGCTGTCTTCATCATTAGATGCCGGGGGTATGGGGGTGGGGTTCCTGGAAGGCCCTCTCAGAATCTCCTCTGTCTTCAGGCCCCTCAGCTCTGTATGGTGTGCAGGGAGCCTGTCCATTCTTACTTGTCCAGAGGGAGGACAGAGAGAGTCAGGATAAGGCAAGTGATTGCTTTAGGGTCCCACAGCCAGGCTAGTGGGTGCCTTTTCTCTTGGATTGGTCTGTGTCACCAAAATAACAAAAGCAAACACTTCCACACCACTTGCTGTGTGCCAGATTAACTCACTCACTTATCACAGAACCCTGTGAGGAAGGGCAATTGTACTTACTTTGCGGGTGAGGAAACTGACACATACAGGTTTGAGGGTTTTTCTGAAGGTCTTTCTATTATTGATTTTTAATTTAGTTCCATTGTGGTCAGAGAATATTCTCTGCAGGAGGTTCATCCTTCTAATTTATCCAGACTTGCTTCATGGCTCAGCACATAGTCTACCCTGGTAAATGTTCTGTGTACACTTGGATTGAATATATATTCAGCTGTTGGTGGGTGCAGTGTTCTGAGTGCCAATTAGAGCCAATAGGTTGATCATGTTGTTCAAGTCTTCTATATCCTGATTTTCCATCTACTTGGTCTATCAATTATTTATTTATTTTTTTTGAGACAGAATCTCACTATATCACCCTCGGGCTTAAGCAATTCTCTTGCCTCAGCCTCCTAAGTAGCTGGGACTACAGGCACCTGCCACAATGCCCAGCTATTTTTTGTTGTAGTTGTCATTGTTGTTTGGCAGGCCTAGGCTGGGTTTGAATCCACCAGCTCTGGTATATATGGCTAGCGCCCTGGCCGCTGAGCTACAGGAGCTGAGCCTGGTCTATCAATTATTGAGAGGGAAGTTTTGAAATCTCAACCCATAATTATGGAGAAATTACATCTATTTCTTTTTTCAGTTTTTTGCTTCGTGAATTTTGAAGCCCTGTAATTAAGTGTATAAATGTTTAGAATTGTTATGTCCTCTTGATGAATTGACCCCTTTGTCATTATATATATAAAATGTCTATCCTAATTCCCGGTAGTTAACTTTATTTGGTACTAATACAGTTTTCTG
>NW_003852547.1:314144-317078 GCF_000181295.1 Otolemur garnettii | reverse complement strand
GCCTTAGCCTGTTGAGCTATAGGTGCCCAGCCTACATTTTATTTCTTAAAAACAGCACATACTAAGGCTTTTGAAGCAGAGGTTGGCAAAGTTTTTCCATATTGTTCCAGATAGTAAATATTTAAAAAATTTGTTCTGACATATAATAATTGTACATATTTTGAGGGTACATGTGATGTTTTGATACTTTGTATGCAATGTGTAATGATCAAATCAGGGTAACTGAGTTTATCTATCACCTCAAACATTTATCTTTTCTTTGTGTTGGGAAAATGACAATTCTTATCTTCTAAGTTAATATTGTTCAGTGCCCCCCCCCCCAAAATTCATAGTAAATAGAATGGCCAACTTTGCTGGCCATCTGGATTTTTTGATAATTAGTCAACTCTGTCATTATAGTATGAAAACAACTATAGATAATATGTAAATGAATTTGTATAGTCTTGTTCCAATAAAACTTTATGGTTGCTGACATTGGGATTTGAATTTTAGGCTCAGTGCCCGTAGCACAGTGGTTATGGCACCAGCCACATGGACCAGGGCAGTGGGTTTGAGCTGTGCCTGGGCCAGGCCTGGGCCAGCTAAACAATAAAGACAACTGCAACAAAAAAAATAGGCACTGGGCGTTGTGGAGGGCACCTGAGTCCCAGCTACTTGGGAGGCTGAGGCAAAAGAATCGCTTAAGCCCAAGAGTTTCTGTGAGCTGTGATGCCATGGCAACTCTACAAAGGGTGATGTAGTGAGACTCTGTCTCAAAAAAAAAAAAAAAAATTTGAATTTTATATAAGCCATGTGTCATGAAATATTGTTCTTCTTTTGATGTCTTTTTAACCATTTAAAAATGTGAAAACTACTCTTAGCTTGTAGACAGTACAAAAATAGATGGCAGACTGGAATTGGCTTTTGAACCATAATGTGCCAATGCCCAATTTTTTTTTTTGTTTGTTTAATTCAGACAGAGTCTCACTATACTGCCTTCTGTAGAGTGCTATGGTGTCACAGCTCACAGCAACCTCAAACTCTTGGGCTTAAGGGATTCTCTTGCCTCCCAAGTAGCTGGGACTACAGGCACCTGCCACAATGCCCGGCTATTTTTTCTTGCAGTTGTCATTGTTTAGTTGGCCTGGCCTGGGCTCGAACCTGCCAGCCTCAGTGTATGTGGCTGACACCATAACCATTGTGCTATGGGTGCCAAGCCACTAATGGCTGATTTTGACTATTTACCTTCTACATAATTATTGATATGGCCTGGTTTCAGTCTGCCATCCTGCTGTTTGTCCCATCTGTTCTTTGTTCCTTTTTTCCTCTTTTCGTACCTTCTTTTGGGTTTATTGGGATTTTTAGATTCTCTTTATCTCTACAATTGACGTTTTAGCTATACTTTGTTGTATATTTGTTGTTGTTGTTTTTAGTTATTGCTCTTGGTTTACAATATGCATCTTTAATTTATTACAGAATACTTTCAAGTAAAATTATACCACTTCATGTATTATTACATTATTATATATATTACTTATACATATCTTATGAACTCCACAATATATTAGACTTTTTATGTTTGCTTTAAACAATAAATGTAACAAAATTTTTTCTTTTTCTTTTCTTTTCTTTTTTTTTTTTGAGACAGAGTCTCACTTTGTCACCCTCGATAGAGTGCTGTAGCATCACAGCTCACAGCAACCTCCAACTCCTGGTCTTAGGCAATTCTCTTGCCTCAGTCTCCCAAGTAGCTGGGACAACAGTCACCCGCCACAACACCCAACAATTTTTTTGTTGCAGTTTGGCCAGGGCTGGGTTTGAACCCACCACCCTCGGTATATGGGGCCGGTGCCCTAACCACTAAGCCACAGGTGCCACCGAATGCAACAAAATTATTTAATGAGAAATATGTCTTTGATATTTACCCATGTATCTACCATTTCTGGTATTTTTCATTCCCTCTTGTCCATCTGCTTGTCCTTCTAGTATTATTTTTCTTTTACATGTAAAACTTCTTTAACATTTCTCAAAGTGCAGGTCTTCTGGCAGTTAATTCTTTCAGCTTTTGTTTATAAGAAAAATGTGTCAGTGTATCTTCTTTGTAGGATATTTTTGCTAGATATCAAGTTCTCGGTTGACAGTTTTGTTTTTATTTTTCTTTCAGTGCTTGTCTTTGGGCTTGTACACTCTTTGACAAGAGGTCTACTGTGTCTGTTACTTGGCTTCTCTGTATATAATATGTTCTTCCCCCTTCTAGCTGCTTTCAAGGTTTTTCTCTTTATCACTGGTTTTTAAGCAAAGGATTATAATATACCTTGGTGTATTTTGTAAATATATGTTTGCCTTTCTTGGGGTTTATTGAGCTTCTTGGATCTGCAAGTTTACAGTTTTCATCACATTTGAAAAATTTTGGGCCACTACTGCTTCAGCTCTTTCTCTCCTGTCTTTCTGAGACTCCAAACACATATGTAGGTTATTTGATACTATTCCTCAGGCCACTTAGGCTCTTTGTACATTTTCAGTCATTTTCTTCTCTGCTTTGTTTTGGGTATGTTCTATTCCTGTCTCCAAATTCTCTGATCTTAGGCTGAGTGCAGTGGTTCATGCTTATAATTCGAGCCACTTTGGGGGGCAGCGAGGCAGGACAATCACTTAAGGCCAGGAGTTTAAGACCAGCCTGAACACGAGTGAGATCTCATCTCTACAAAAAATAGAAAAATGAGCCAGACGTGGTAATATGCACATATAGTCCCAGCCACTAGTGAGGCTGAGACAGAAAGATCACTTGAGCTCAGGAGTTTGAGGTTGTGCTGACCTGTGATATTGCCTCTATACTGTAGGCTATGTGACAGAGCAGGACCCTATCTTAAAAAAAAAAAAATTCCTTGCTGTGCAGGGTCTAATCACTGCAGGGTCTAATCTATGTAAATCCTTGCAGTAAAATTTTCCTTTCAG
>NW_003852547.1:305629-313556 GCF_000181295.1 Otolemur garnettii | reverse complement strand
CAGCTCACAGCAACCTCCAACTCCTGAGCTTAGGTAATTTTCTTGCCTCAGGCTCCCTGTAGCTGGGACTGCAGATGCCTGCCACAATGCCCTGCTATTTTTTTTTGTTGCAGTTTGGCCAGGGCTGGGTTTGAACCTGCTACCCTCTGTATATGGGGCCAGCACTCTACCCACTGAGCCACAGGTGCTGCCCTGTTTGGGGGGGGGTTTAAAATTTATTTATTTATTTTATTTTATTTTTCTTTTTGGAGACAGTCTTACTTGTCGCTCTCGGTAGAGTGCTATGGTGTCACACAACTCACAGCAACCTCCAGCTCTTGGGCATAGGCAATTCTTCCCTCCTGAGTAACTGGGACTACAGGTGCCCGTCACAATGCCTGGCTATTTTTTTGTTGCAGTTTTGCCAGGGCTGGGTTCAAACCCACCACCCTTGGTATATGAGGTTGGTGCGCTACTCACTGAGCCACAGGTGCCACTGTTTTGTTTTTTGTTTTTTGTTTTATTCTGAGACAGAGTCTCACTTTGTCTCCTTCGGTAGAGTACTGTGGCATCATAGCTCACAGCAACCTCAAATTCTCAAGTGATTCTCTTTCCTAAGCCTCTGGAGTAGCTGGGACTACAAGTGCCTGCCACAACACCTGGCTATTTTTAAAGGCAGGGTCTTACTCTGGCTCAGGCAGGTCTTGAACCTGTGAGCTCAGACAATCCACCCACCTTAGCCTCCCAGAGTGCTGGGTATAAATGTTGTTTTAATGTCCTTGTCTGCCAGTTTCATCATCAGTCAATTCTATTTCCATGATTCTTTTCTTGGTTATGGATCAGATTTTTCTTTACCTTTGTATATCTAGTGATTTATATTTTTAGGTGATACATGTTGTTTTATATAACTTTCAGTGTTGAATGTATTTCTTCAAAGAGTCTTAGACTTTTTTAGTCAGGCAATTAAGTTACTTGTGAATATTTTGATCCTTCCAAGGGGTTTTTAAGCTCCTTTAAGGAAGATCAAGCATTGCCTTAATTTTAGGGTCAACATACTGTTGTTTCTTTTCTTTCTTTCTTTTTTTTTTGTGACAGAGTCTCGCTCTGTGCCCTGGGTAGAGTGCCATAGTGTCATCATATCTCACAACAACCTCAAAATGATTAGCTTGAGGAGTCCTTTTGCCTCGGCCTCCCGAGTAGCTGGGACTACAGGTGTGCCCCACTGCACCCAGCTGGTTTTTCTGTTTTTAGTAGAGACAGTCTTGCCTTTGTTCAGGCTGGTCTCCAACTCCTCAGCTCAAGTAATCTACCTACCTTGGCCTCCCAGAATGCTAGGATTACAGGTGTGAGCCATTGCACCTGGCCCTGTTTCTTTCATGTTGCATTTTTAGATCTCTACTTAATGTGCCATGTATACAATGAAATCTCTATACTTAGGCTTGAGGGAGCCTAAAAGCCTCTCAGCCCTGTGTAGACCTTAAGAATTATTCTCTCCTTGATAGTTTTTCTTTTCTGGCCCCATGGATTTTCACCCATGAATGCACAGATTAATACTTAGCCAAAGACTCAAGCATTGCACATATTTCTGAACCTTTTCTCTGTGCAGCTCCTCCTCTCTGGTTCTCTTTCTTACAAATTTCAGTCATCTTGGCCTCCCTGATCTCTGATCTCTATCTGCAACTCTGCAGGATTGCTGAACTATTTGGAATTCCCTTCCTGGTGCTGATGTCTATAAATTAAATCCAGCCAGACAGCCTGGACGATGATAAGGCTCACTTTGAGCCAGGTGCAGTGGCTCATGTCTGTAATCCCAGCACTCTGGGAACCTGAGCTGGAAAGATTGCTTGAGATCAGGAGTTCAAGACCTGCCTGAGCAAGAGCAAGACCCCATCTCTACTAAAAATAGAAAAATTAGCCGAGCATAGTGGTGCACACCTGTAGTCCCAGCTACTTAGGAGGCTGAGGCAAGAGGATTGCTCAAGCCCAGGACTGTGAGGTTACTATGAGCTAAGCTGACACCACAGCACTCTAGCCTGGGTGACAGAGTAAGACAGAAAAACAGAAACTCACTTTGTTTCTCTTAGGCCTCACAGTCCGGTGTTACCTGTTGTCTTATGTCTTTAGTTTTCTACATTCTGTCCAGTTTTCTAGCCATTTATAGTTTGTAGTATTTCCAGACCATCTTACTCTCTTATATCTGAAAGCTTAAGTTTCTAGATGCAATATTTAAACCCAGGGGGTCTGGTTCTAGAGTCCACATTCCTAGCCTCTCCACTGGCCAACAGTCACTGAGCCTTATGGATACAGGGTTACTTGGCAGGGGGGATACTACCAACGGGGTACATGCCCATAGGGCAGGATAGCAGGGGTGGCTTCAGCCTGCAGCTCACCCCTCCCACCCCTCAGGTGGGCCTTCACCTTGATCATCATCTCCTCCTACACGGCCAACCTGGCCGCCTTCCTCACCGTGCAGCGCATGGAGGTGCCTGTGGAGTCGGCCGATGACCTGGCGGATCAGACCAACATTGAGTACGGCACCATCCACGCTGGCTCCACCATGACCTTCTTCCAGGTGGGGTCACTTAGAACCTCCTGGGCTTGGTGTTGGGATCCCTGCTATACACAGCAGCTCAGACTGGGGTTGGGCAGGGCCTCCTGGGTCTTGGGGAGATTGTCAGTGATAGCCTGGGAGGCTGGGGAGCACAGAACACACTTACTCTGCTGTCTAGGTGGGGAACTGGACTTTCACCCAGGGATTGGTGGCAGGGAAGTGGGTATGGGATCTAATATCCAGAGCTATCCAGGCTGCTGGGAGGGACAAGCCTAGAGAAATTGGCAGCAAAGATAAGGGAAGATCCTCCAAAGTGAAAGAAACTTGATCCTGTGTATTTTGGGGATAGTGGGAAGGAAACAGAAGGAAACTTGATCCTGTGTATTTTGGGGGTAGTGGGAAAGAAACAGAGCCTGGTGAAGAGGTTTAAGGCAGAGACTGCAGAGGCCTCAAAGACCAGGAAGGAGCACTCAGATTGGACCCTGTATATGGGAGCATTTAGAGATAACAGTTCCTTGTGTGGCCGGATTGGGGGTAGACTAGTGTTCTGGAGGGAACCAGAGATGGGCAGGGCCCACTGGCTGAAAGGTTAAGGGTTGGGGGAGGGAAACTCCCAGAACTCCCAGGTGGGAAACTAGAGGAGAAGATCTGGGAGAGGCTGTGGGACATCTAGGAAAAGCAGTGTCTTCCTCGCTGGACTGGTGGCTGTGGGGATGACTTAGACTTGGCCATGGCTAGTTTGTCTGTCTTATCTCCTCCTCTGTCTTTGGCTCTTTGTCTTCCTCCAATCTCTTCACTCTCTCTCAGGTCAAGAGACTTCCTGGAGGACAGGACTCAGGGAAAGGAAAGGTGTAGAAAGGCCTAATCTTTCCCTTGTGTTCCCTTTGCCTAGAATTCTCGGTACCAGACGTACCAGCGTATGTGGAATTACATGCAGTCAAAGCAGCCCAGTGTGTTTGTCAAGAGCACAGAAGAGGGGATCGCCCGTGTCCTCAACTCCCGCTATGCCTTCCTGCTGGAATCCACCATGAATGAGTACCATCGGCGCCTCAACTGCAACCTCACCCAGATCGGGGGCCTCCTCGACACCAAGGGCTATGGCATTGGCATGCCGCTGGGTATGGCAGCAGCAGGGTGTGGAATATGACAGGGACCCTGTACGCCCAAACCAAGACGTGTGAGCATGCCCAGGACCAGGCCAGGCCCACCCTGGGGCAGGCTGGGTGTGTTTTGTGCGGCTTCCTGGCTGTGTGGTCTTGGGTGGGTGCCATCCTAAACCTTTGCATTGTCAACCTGCAAAACTGACCTGGGCAGCACCTGTGGCTCAAAAGAGTAGGGCGCTGGCCCCATATACCAGAGGTGGCAGGTTCAAACCAGCCCCGGCCAAAAACTGACCCTAGAAGCAATTAGTTCTAGCCCTGCAGGGCTACTGAGAGAATCCAGTGAAACTCAGTGTGGGTAATTCAGGACACGTAGGCCACGAGGTAAATGGCCTTTCCCCATTTGCTAGAGAGCCCTTAAGGGTGAGGAGCTGGTTTTATTTGTGTCATTTTCTCTGCACCAAACCCACAGTCTGACTCAGAGCAGGTGCTGAGAAAATGCTTGTAGGATGAATGGATGGACAGATGGATGGATGGATGATCTGCAGGGAGACTTGGGCCTGTCTATTTATACTTCAGGTACTTTTCTAGGGCTCAGTGCTGTAAACCCACTAGCAATGTCACCAAGTTTTGGCATTTGGGCTTTTAAAATCACCTCTATGCTGATGACACCTATATTTTCTGTTACTGCATAGCAAATTTCCCCAAATTTTTATAGCTTTGTAGGTGAGTCAGGGCTGTGCCAGAGAAGCAGTGTAGCCTGGTGCTTTGGGGACTGACTCTGGAGTTGTAATAACCTGGATCCAAATCCCACTTCCTTCCCTGACTCAGCACCTGACCTTATGCAACAGAATCACTTTGCTCACTCAGAAATACCTACCTCAGATGGTAAGAACTGCTTCACAGGATCACTGGGAGACACGAATAAGCTCAGGGTCTGGCACACAGCAGGTGTGCTAAATTAATCAATATGACTCTCTCCTCCACTTGCCATATTCCTACTTCTTAGCTTGTGGTAGATGCTCAAGAAACATCTTAGTAGCTGGGTCCTCACGCCTATAATCCTAGTACTTTGGGAGGTTGAGGCAGGAGGATTATTTAAGCTGAGGAGTTCAGACCAGCCTGAGCAAGAGTGAGACCCCATTTCTACTAAACATAGAAAAACTAGCTGGTGTGGTGGGCACTTGTAGTCCCAGCTACATGGGAGGCTGAAGCTAAAAGATCACTTGAGCCTAATAATTTGATAGAAGGAGATTTGGTCTCAAAAAAAGAAAAAAAGAAGTAGTATTTAATGACTGAAGAAATTGTAAGTACAGAGTAGGGCATGAGTGGTGTGGGTGCCAAGGATGGTTTAAGGATGGGGAGAAGTGGCCCAGAGGAGAGGGGTGGATGGGCACACACTCACTTGGTAGGTCTGTCTGGTACTGTGTGCTATGATACCACAGTGGGGTGGCTGCCAAGTGCCCCCTCCTGCCTTCTATTAAGGGTAGCAGACAACAAGCAGATGATAAACACATAGCTATATAACATGATGTCAGGTGGTGGCAACTGCTCTAAAGTAGATTAAAAGGGAGAGAGACTAGGGAGTAGGATACTTGGTGCTATTTTAAATAGAGAAGACCCCTTCCCCAAACCCCAAGGAGCCAGCATGTGGACAGAGACCTGATGAGGTGGGGTAAGAAACCTTCCAGGCAGAGGCAAAGGTCCTAAGGTGGGACTGTGCTTGGTGGATTCAGGGAACTTGGGGGTGGAGGCATCCGCGAATGGCAGGGTGTGAGTGCAGGATCTTGAAGGCCCAGGGGAGGACCTTGTGCTGACTACAACAGGAGGGGTTTGAACACAGGAGAGGTGAGACCCATGAGTGTTCCTTAAACTGTCTCTCTGGCTATTGTGCTAAGAGGTTGGGGGGAGTGGGGAGGAAGAGCCATAGGGAAGATTCTAGGCACATGATAGAGGCCGGGAAGGCCATGGTTAGGGAGCAGCTTAGACTGTGGGGCAGGCAGAAGTCCTCGATGGCCAGTCTATCCCCTCATGTGCCTGGTCTAGGCTCTCCATTCCGAGATGAGATCACGCTGGCCATCCTGCAGCTCCAGGAGAACAACCGGCTGGAGATCCTGAAGCGCAAGTGGTGGGAGGGCGGCCGGTGCCCCAAGGAGGAGGACCATCGAGCGAAAGGTCAGTGGCCCCCCACTCGTGGTGTGTCTTTCCCCAGGCTCCCCTGAGGTCCCCATGCCCACATAGCCCTAACCCTGTGGCTCTCCCGACTTGATCCCTAGGTTTGGGCATGGAGAACATTGGTGGCATTTTTGTTGTGCTCATCTGTGGCCTCATCATTGCTGTCTTTGTGGCGGTCATGGAATTCATATGGTCCACACGGAGGTCAGCAGAGTCTGAAGAGGTAAGGAGGTGGGCAAAGGGTCAGGGAGGGGCTGGAAGGCTCTGGCATTGGGAACCTAGAGGAGGAAAGCAGGAGGGAGAAAGGGCCACAAGGTGAGTGAGCACACAGAGGAACAGAGAATCTAGGGCGTAAGCAGGACAGGGAAAGCAGGATCAGAATCAGGAAGGGGTGGGAGAGGCAATGGGAGAGGTTGTGGGGGGCCACTGGGTCAGTAAGACCAGAAGAAATAAGAGAAATAAGGGGAGAAATGTGATGAAAAAGCCATGGGCACAAAAAAGGACAGAGCCTTGCTGCCTCGCTGGCCAGTGTCATGCTGCTCAGGGGCTGTGACGCCTTTGCATTTCCAGAACATTCGTGCTACCATACCACTGGGCTGCTAATTCCCAGCTTCCCTTCTCTCTGCTGACCTCCTGCCTCTCCTCCCCATCCTCACTGTCCTCCCTTCTAGCAGTTGACCTCATATCTACTCCCTGATGCTCCCTCTGCATCCAGCCGCCTGCCCGCATTCTCTCCTCAACCATGGGCATCTCTGAAGGAGCCTCTATGTGTCTAGCAGAGGCACGCTCCACACAGGCCTGAGCTGCCTCCTGTCTTGCTTTCTCAAGGACATCCCTACAGCAAGTCTTTCCTTTCCTCTCACATCCTCATTTGTCTTCTCTTTATTGGAGCCAGGCCATCAGCATATACATGTGCTGTCATCTGAAACGCTCTCTTGTCCCTCACCTCTCCTCCCAGTCACCCCTGATTTCTCCCCTTCCCTTCATAGTCTTGAAAGAGCTTCATCTCCCTGCTGCCTCCAGTTTCTTTCCTCCCATTAACTCTTGGCCTGCTCCAGTTTGGCTTCTGTCTCCACCCCATTCCACTGAAGCTACTCTTGTCACCAGTACCCTCCATTTCTGGTATTTTTTTCGGGGGCGGGGGGAGGCGGGAGTTCTTTTTTTTTTTCTTTTCTTGAGACAGAGTCTCACTCTGTTGCCCAGAATAGAGTACCACGATGCCACAGCTCACAGCAACCTCAATCTCCTGGGCTCAAGGGATCCTCCCACCTCAGCCTTCCAAGTAGCTAGGACTGTAGGTGCCTGCCACACTACCCAGCTAATTTTTCTTTTTTAAATTAAATTAAATTAAATTTTTTTTTTTTAGAGACAAGAGTCTCACTTTGTTTCCCCAGCTAGAGTGCAATGATATCATAGCTCATAGCAACCCCAAACTCTTAGGCTTAAGTGATCCTCTTGCCTCAGCCTCCTAAGTAGCCAGGACTATAGTACCTGCCACAATGCCTGGCTATTTTTAGAGACAGGGTCTCATTCTTGCTCAGGCTTGTCTCAAATTCCTGAGCTCAGGAGATCCATCTGCCTCAGCCTCCCAGAGTGCTTGGGATTACAGGCGTGAGCCACCGTGTCTAGCCTTGATTTTTCCATTTTTTAGTAGAGACAGGGTCTTGCTCTTGCTTAGGCTGGTTTCAAACTCCTGATCTGAAGGGATCTTCCTGTCTCAGCCTCCCAGTGTAGGGATTATAGGCAGGAGCTACCATGCCTGTCAGTACCCTCCACTTCTGAAATCCAGTGCCCAAGCCCCAGGCCCTACATATATGAGGCAGCAGTAGGCTTCAGCACAGCTAATCCCTCTCTCCCCAGAACCCCTTTTCTGGCCATGCCTTCCTAGCCTCCGTTGTTGGGTTCCTCTTTCTCCTTAGCCTCTGTGTACTGGGGAGCTCTGGGGTTTGGTCCTTGGACAGTCTCTCTTCTCTTCACTCCCTCAGCAATTCCATCCAGCCAATTGGCTTTTAAAACCACATATGTGTGGCTCGGCGCCTGTGGCTCAAGCGGCTAAGGCGCCAGCCACATACACCTAAGGTGGCAGGTTCGAATCCCCAGCCCGGACCCGCCAAACAACAAT
>NW_003852547.1:287216-304923 GCF_000181295.1 Otolemur garnettii | reverse complement strand
AAAAAAAAAAAGAAAGAAAGAAAGATTTTTATTTCCTATATGTCACAAAAAAGGGCTGTGAGGAAAGTACCAAATATAGTCAAGAGTCAAAAGCAGTGGACTTTTTCTACGTCCTTCTCTTCAAAAAAAAAAAGTCAGGGGCTAGTAGGCCATGTCCTTTATTGGGGTTTCCTCAGGAAAGGACGGCAGGGCTGGGGATAGTTTAGGAATAGCTCATTTGAATAATGTCACTGGGGTCTGGGCTACAGGGACTGTCCCTCCTTATCTGGTACTTGGCCCTGGGTGGATTAGGGCTTGGTGACACCTGTATTGGTGTCACCTATAAGCTTGGTGGGTATAGACTCAGGATTAGTTGATTTACATCTGAGCCTTTTGTTATCTCTAAGAATTGGCTGGTTCTGGAGAGGCAGTTTTTCCCCAGCCTGCATGATTTTTTTTTTTTTAATAGAGACAGAGTCTCACTTTATCACCTGCAGTAGAGTGCCGTGGTATTGCAGCAACCTCCAACTCCTGGGCTTAGGCAATTCTCTTGCCTCAGCCTCCTGGGTTGCTGGGACTATAGGCGCCTGCCACAACACCTAGCTATTTTTTTGTTATAGTTTGGCCAGGGCTGGGTTTGAACCTGCCACCCTCAGTATATGGAGCCAGTGCCTTACCCACTGAGCCACAGGCGCTGCCCTAGTCTGCATGATTTTTAAGATATCAAAATATCCTAACACTAAAAATAAAAAACCATGGTGAATAAACTCACATGGCAGTTGGCAGGAGGCCTCAGTTCCTCAAACAAGGGCCTTTCTGTGGGACTACTTGAGTGTCCTCACACCATGGCAGCTGACGTCCCCTTGAACAAGTGATCAAGAAAGCAAAATGGCAATGGCCTAGCGATATTCTCTTAGTCACACAGACCAACCCTGTGAGTGTCAGGGGGTGGAAACTTGGAGGATACCTTAACTCCTAAATGTCTATCTCCCTTGAAGCCAAGGCTTGTGAGGGCAGCTCCATACTTAACCTCCACATGTGTGTGTGTGTGTGTTAATCTATGTGTCCATCGGGTGGTGCCTGTGGCTCAGTGGATAGAGTGCTGGCCCCATATACAGAGGGTGGCAGGTTCAAACCCAGCCCCGGTCAAACTGCAACAAAAAATAGCCAGGCATTGTGGTGGGTGCCTGTAGTCCCAGCTACTTGGGAGGCTGAGGCAAGGGAATCGCTTAAGCCCAAAAGTTGGAGGTTGCTGTGAGCTGTGATGCCAGGGCAGTGTACCATGGGGGACAAAGTGAGACTCTGTCTCTAAAAAAAAGAGAGACAATCGATTGAGCCCAAGAGTTTGAGCTTGCTGTGAGCTATGACTCCAGGGCACTTTACCAAGGGTGACAAAGTAGGACTCTGTCTCAGTAAAAAACAAAACAAACAAACAAAACTCAAGTCGCTCCCATGTGACTCAGGATAAAAGCCAAAGTTCTTCCAATAGGCTACAGGCCTCACCTGGGCTGACCACCACTGCTCCTCCCACCTCATCACCTCCCTCACTCCCCATTCCAGGCACCATGACCTGCCTCTAGTTCCCTAGAGCTGCTCCCACCTGCGCACCTTGGCCCTGCTGACATATGCCCAGGATGCTTCTCCCAGCCTCCACATATCTCACTTATCTTTGTTTACGGATCCTCCTCCCAGTGAGGTCCTCCTGGGCTGTTCTGTCTCAAAATTCAGCGCCCCACCCCACCTCTCTTTCCTATTTATTTTTGTCCATAGTGCTTTCGGTGATCTAACATACTACACACATTTACATATTTGTTATTTTCCCTCTCGGCACACTTGAATATAACCTCCACAGGAGCTGGGACTTCTGTTTTGTTCTCTGGTATATCCCCACTGGCCAGAACAATGGCCTGGCACACAGGAGACACTCAGTAAATGTGCCTTTTAACAATGACTGCATGAATCCAAGGGGCAGAGATGGTAATTAAATAGGACAGAAAGGTTGGAGGCAGTCAGAAAAGACGAAAGGGGGAACTTAGACAGGAGGTGAAGGGCAGACTCAGAATGAAGCCAAAGGAGACCAGAGACGTGGGAGAGAAGTGGGAGGGACAGGAGTGCGGAGGTGGAGGAGGTGAGACGGAAGACACAGGGAAATAAGACTGCGGTAGAGGAGTGGGCGAAGGAAGAGAGGAGGAGGAGTGGGATATGGAGAGAAGCTGGAGGCGGGTGGGAGGGGAGGCAGGCTGCAGGAGCCGGGGGCGGGGGAAGCCAGGAGAGCGCCCGCCCGGACGGTGACTGCCCCGCACCGCCCCCAGGTGTCGGTGTGCCAGGAGATGCTGCAGGAGCTGCGCCACGCCGTGTCTTGCCGCAAGACGTCGCGTTCCCGCCGGCGCCGGCGCCCGGGCGGCCCGAGCCGGGCCCTGCTGTCGCTGCGCGCGGTCCGCGAGATGCGCCTCAGCAACGGCAAGCTGTATTCGGCCGGCGCAGGCGGGGATGCGGGCGGCGCGCACGGGGGCCCGCAGCGCCTCCTGGACGACCCAGGGCCGCCTGGCGGGGCCCGGCCCCCCGTCCCCACCCCCTGCACCCACGTGCGCGTCTGCCAGGAGTGCCGACGCATCCAGGCGTTGCGGGCCTCGGGGGCCGGCGCGGCCTCTCGTGGCCTGGGCGCCCCCGCCGAGGCCACCAGCCCGCCCCGGCCGCGGCCTGGCCCCGCCGGCCCCCGCGAGCTGGCCGAGCATGAGTGACCACGGGCGGGGCGGGGCAGGAGCCCAGACTGACCGCAGGGACAGGGCCCGGCTGCTCCCACTTCCCCAGCAGAAGGGGGACAGGACTTGCGTGCCGGAGCTGCCAACGCTGGGATTTTGCCTTGGTTTTCCCTGTGAAGTCCGAACCCTGGCGCGGGAGCCCGCCTGCGCCCCCCGGTGGACTAGTGAGAGAGTGCCGCGGATGCCCGCACTCCGCCTCACTCTGCAAGCAAAGAGCCCAGACATCCAGGACTCCAGGGACAGGGGACTTTGGGAGTCAATCCCGGAAGCGGAAAGCAGTCCGTGGAGAGGACCCCATCCTGGGACTGCTCAGGGGCC
Source organism: Otolemur garnettii (assembly GCF_000181295.1). Classification (NCBI taxonomy): domain Eukaryota; kingdom Metazoa; phylum Chordata; class Mammalia; order Primates; family Galagidae; genus Otolemur; species Otolemur garnettii. Next base: position 301,864 of record NW_003852547.1, on the reverse strand, counting down.
CTCAAGACTGGACACAGTCCCCCACGCTTCTGGAGGTGGGGAGGGCCTCTGGACAGATGGGTGTCTTCTGGTGCCCCTCCACTCTTCTCTTTCTCTCTTTTTTGGGGGGAGAAACCTCGGAATTTCTATGAGATCCCCCCGGGGAGGGGGTCAGTTGGGCCCCCATCCCTCCCCATGCCACATCTCAGCCCCTGTTGGAATAAAAAAAGAACAAAACCCCACAATTGGGAGGATTGGTATTATTTCCCAGGATATGAGGACATTGGAGGCTTGGGCCCCGGGGGCAACTGCTGAAAACTACAGGCTCAATGGTCACTTCACACTCTCCACCCTGGGCCTTGCCCACAGCCAGCAGGTCAGCCCAGGTCCCAGCAGCTGTATGCTGTCCATTAACCTCTCAGGACAGAGGAAGGCTGCAGCAGAGACCCTGGGACAGATGGAGAGAAATTCAGGGATCTGGAGAGGCAGAGACACCAGAAACAAAACACAAAGACAGAGAAACCAGATGGGGGTGGGGAGGGCCAGGGAGCTGTTCAGGGTGGGTGCCTGGGGTGGCCCCCACGGTGGCAAATGTGTGCCTGGGCCAGGTTGACTCCATAACTTTGTCATAATGTGTGTACATCCATGAGGCCATCTTGAACTCTGTGACTGTGACCCTGAGTTCTGCTGAAAATGTACTTCCCCAGGCCCCAAGAGAGGAAGTGAGGAATCCCAGTAGAGTGGGGGGTGGGGCCCGGAGCGGGAGAGTCTCGAGGGCTGCTGGCTGCAGTGAGAAGGGTGGGTATGCCTTCTGTCCCTGCCCTTCCTCGCCCTGCTGGAGGTTTCTGTGGAAACTGCAGTTGAGAAAGGACGAGTGAAGGTCACACAGTGAGAGCCAAAATGAGGCCAAGTAGAAAGAGGAGAAATGGAGGAGTGAGGAGAGGGATGGGGAAAGAGTTGGGGGCAAAGGGGGGATGAGACAGGGGTAGTGATGATATGATTAGGTGAAAGAAGGAGTAGAGGGCTGCGGCAGAGGTGAAACAGGGAGAGAAAGAGACACGGGGAGTTGGGGTGAGAGACAGGAAGCCATAAAAAACTTCAAGCCATAAATGGAGTCTGGAGAGATCGAGTGGTGAGCAAAGCCGGACAGGATCTGAGAGAGAGGGAGAGGGTGGGCCGCCCCACCGCCAGCCTGAGCCCAGGAGCTGTCCGTTCAGCACCCCGCCGTCCGCAGGTCCTAGCCCTGGTCTCCCCACAAGGGCCCTGACTTCCGCAGTCCTCAACAGGCAGACCACATGCAAGGAGCCAAGAGACCATCCCAGCACACCGTACCCCCAATGCTGGGCATTTCACACAGTCTCCCCAGTCTCCACCAGGCCCCTTCTGTGTCTTGGACACTTGCTGCCTGTGCACCCTTTAAGGACCATTGTGAGGACCAGCACAAGCTTACCTCTAGTCTCAATGTCTCTGTTATCTCCACATCTCTTTCACAGACTCTGTCAATGTCTCTGCCTTTGGGCTGGACTCTGCCTGTCGAGGTGACAAGAATATGATTGCAGCCATTTCAGATTTTTCACTTTCTCTGTTCCACCCTTTGATGTCTCTTTCCCTCCCCCAACAACTTTCTGCTCAGTCTCTCTCTCTCTCTAATCTTTATCTCTGAGTCTCCTTAGTTTTCCAAACCTGTCTCTGCCTGGCTCTCTAAGTCCCTGTGTCTCTCTGTCACCTTCACTGAGTATTTCTGTTGCTCTGTCTCCTTCTGTTTTCTCATCTTTGTCTTTGCCAATATCTCTGTCTTTTTCAGTCTGTCTGTCTGTATCAGGCTGTCTCTGGTTCTGGACTGTGTGTCTGTTTCTCCTCTTATCTCCCATGCTGAGCTCCCCTGTCCCCCTCCATCCCTGTGACCTTCCTGAGTCTTCCCTCCTCACCCCCCTCTTCTGCAGAGCCTCGCTGGGAGCACGATGCACAGTCATCAGTCTCACCAGGCTTGTGTCTGAGAAGGGAGTGCATGAGGAGGGACATGAGCCTGTGTCTAAGGTAGGATGGGGGAGGCCCGAGGCCTCCCCCAGCCCAGCTGGAGAGCAGGAGGAGAAAGAGCCTAGAAGCTCCTGGAATCCAGACCTCCCCCACCTCCCCAGTCTTCTCTGTCTCCCCAGGCTTATCCTCTCTGGTCCAGGCCCCTACTTTCAAGCCAAGGTGTCAAGAGAAGGAAGGGATGACATGTTGACAAGCTCTCTCTCCCCCAGAAATGGGGTAAAACTGGGGAAGGGGCATCTGGGGCAATGCACTGGGGGTGAAAGATGTGGCTCCTCCCCCTTTCCCAATCTCTATGGCAACAGCCTAGTCTGCAGGCCCAGCCTCCCTTGCTGCAGAGTCAGCCTCCTTGTTACCATGGCAACACGGGACTGAGGGAGGGCTGGGGATGGGTCAGAGTACAGGATTGGGACTGGGTGCTGGAAGAATCCTTTGCACCTCCTATTCTGTCTCTGGCCCTGTCTATGCCCATCTCGCTGTGTCTCTGTCTCTGTGTCTCTCACTCTGGCCTTCAGTCATTCACACATTTCCCTGCCCAGATCCTTAACCTTCACCCCTCCCCACCCCCATGCATCAAACTCACACCTTATCCCTCGCTTGTGTCCCCCATACTTCAACTCCCATCTGTGGGGAGGAGACCCATATTCTGAGAAAACTACAATGTTGGGCTCTCTCTCCCTTCTACAATTCTCGGGGGGTGGTGTCTTGGGGTGTTCCTCATGGAGCAAAGTGGTATCAGGGTGAGTGTGGGAGACCAGGACTCCTCAGGCCCCAGAGGGTTGGTTGATAGGTGCGGTGTGTGGGCGCTGGCTGGGCATCTGTGTGTGCATACACATACTGTGATGGGGGTGTGTGAGTGAGGGCATTGGGGTGTGCTTGAAGGTGCAAAAAAGGTGTCTGCAATAGTGCTGCAATACGTGATGTGTGTATGTGTGGGAGGTGTGTGGGATGGTGTCATGTGACATGTCTGTGAATTATTGAGCTGTGAGTGTGCACACCTTTTTGTCTGTCATTCACAGTTATAGAGGATTTGGCAGTTTTGCATTGTGGGCCTTTGCTCATGCCCAGGCACACTGGGGAGTAGTGTGTATGATGATGTGTATGGATTGTAAGAGTGCCATAGTGTCCACAGAGGCTTACATGGTGTGTCTGAAGGTTAAAACCTGACAGTGCTGAGAGGAGGTGTTTGTTGTTTCATGGGCTGCACAGTATGGGTCTCTATGTAAGACAGTGCAAGGTTAGGTGAGGTAGATGTGTGTCTGACATACAATGTTCTGGGGTGTGTGTTCGTCTACGTGGCACTTTATGTCTGTGATTGTGATTCTGCTGTGTGTGTGATGGGTGTGCAAGGTGTGTGCTCTGTGTATTTCATACTCTGGTTGTGTGTGATGGGTACAAGCTTGTGTGTGAAGGAATCTGAGTGTGACTTGTGGTGGGGTGTGTGTGTGTGTGTGTGTGTGTGTGTTCCCAACATCCGGGCTACCTGTGTGAATGTTGTGTGTAACTGGGATGCTGGGCATTTTCTGGGCCTCCCAGGGCAGTCCTCTGGCTCTGTCATGTCTCATTGGACAGCTCAACCACAGTGGGGGATGGGGCACACAGTGAGCGATTCTCAGAGCTTCTTGCCCCAGTGCCCCTCCTCAGTTTGGGGGTCTTCCTTGCTTTCTTGTGTCCCCCTCCATTTTCCCCTCCTGAAGGGCCCTTCCCCTGGACAGCACCCCACATTTCTGCAGGGAAGCCCCTGCCTCACTGCAAAACAGGGTTCTCCTATGAGGCCCTTGCTTTATTGCAGTGGTTCACCGGACTTTCCCCCGACTCTGTGTCACCGCCCCTCAGAGCACCCCTCTCCCTGGTGTTTCACCCCCACACGGGAGGGGATTTCTGAGCTCTTTCCCTCAGCTCCCCCTCCTTCGACGCTCCACCCACATCGAGGGGGTCTCCAGATCTCCCTTTGCGTGGGTCCAAGGGAATTACCACCCCACCCCCCACCCCGCAGAGCTCCCCCTTCTCAGCCGCGCCGCCACTTTGCGGAGACTAGGGGAGGACAGCTGCAGTACCGGGGGCGGGGGCACGGGCCGTCTGTCAGAGCGGTGGCACCTCTGATTGGCTGGCGCCGGCCCCCCCGCCCCCTCCGCGGGCGCGGGCATATGAGGAGGCGGCGGCACCGGCAGCCGCAGCCTCTGTGCCGCGAGACCGACTGACGGACGGACTTGCGCACCCACAGAGGCGCGGGCGCTGCAGAGGCCCCCAGCCCGAGCCCGCGCCTGAGCCTGAGCCCTCCTTGAGGCGGCCGTCCGCCAGCCTGCCCCTCTCCCCACCGAGCCGCCAAGATGGGGGTAAGTGCTTGGGCCGGCGGGGCACTGCATGGATGTGACATTGTGGGTCCAGTGACATTGGGTGTGAGCAGGGGACAGGGTGTCCGGACCCCTGAGTTCAGGGCCGGGTCTTCAGGACCCCGTGAGCTGACTAAATCTGCCGGTCCTTGCGCTTGTATGGCTGATGTGAGCGCAGCACAGGGCCTCAGGGGTCGGCGGGGGTCTGTGGTGCATGTTGGCATGGCTTTGTGTGCCAGGGTCCGCGGGGGCATGCACAGTTCCTTGGCGTCTCTGTCTGACCTTGTGCTGTTGCATGTGTGCATCTGCCTGTGTGCGTATCAGCTCCTGGTTCTGTGAGGCCCTAGCAGCAATTGTGTGACCTCGGTGGTGTCTGAAAGTCTGCAATCGTGTCTGGGTGTGTCTGAGAACGTGTGTTTGTGCATCTGAGGTTGGTGAAGCACCCCCCAGCTTTGCTGGCTGGGTGAGGATAGGTTCAAACTGTGAGATGGACACCAGATGACCTCTCTTTCTCCTTCCAGACCTGGATCGGGGCGGGTGGGGGGGGGCTCTGCAGTGCGCTGGGACTTGGGGCTGTGATGTATGTGTGCAGCCCCTAATCTAGGGAGCAGACATGGGAGGCTGGAAGGAGGGGGAGGAACAGGAGAGCAGTGGTGGGGAGACTGAGCGCATGGCTGAGGGTGTATGTGTGCAAATGTGTGATGAGGGGAGCATGCATGCCTGGCTATGTCCTTGCCTCCACGTCCGTGTGTCCTTGTCTGTCTGTGAGTCTCTCCAGCAGATGCCGCCTCCTTCCATGGCTGACCACCTGACCCCTGATGCAGCCCTGGATTCCTCCCTGTGTGTCTGGGGTTGGGATGTGGGGAGGGAGGTCAGGGGAGGAGGTGGGTGGGTTGGAGTAAGTGGGATGAGGAGGCAGGGTGGGGATGGGAGAAGCTGATGGTGAGGGAATAGGAGGGATGGGGAGAAAGATGGCGGATAAAGGCTGATTGGCCTAGAGATGGAGGTGGGGGATGGGGCTGCAGATCTAGGGGGTGGGGTGGCTGAGGGGAGAGAATTGAGTTGGGGGAGGACTAGGGGAGAGAAGGGAGGAGGGGGTAGTCAATGATGGCTTTAAGGTAAGTGGAATATGGAGGGAGGGAAGCTGTGGACAGATTGGGGAAGAGGACAGAGGCTCAGTGCCCTAGAGAAGGAAGGGGAGGGGGTCTTAGGAAAAGAAGCAGGGATGGGGGAGAAGCAAAGATGGCTTAGAGATGGAGGGAGAGATGGAGAGACAGAGACATGGGAAGACAGAGAGAAATGAGCAGAGAGAGGGAAAGACACTCTGAAAGAGATGGACCAGAGACATAGACAGAGACAAAGAAAGAGACAGAGACAAGCAGAAAGACATGGAGACATAAAGAGAGATGAGACATGAGTGAGACTAATGTCAAGAGACATTGAGAGAAACAAAATGAGAAATTGAGGCTGAGATGAGAGACACAAGGACAGCCATATCCTATCCAGACAGTCAAAGTCAGCCTGAATGACAGGAAGAGGATTCAGAGGGTAAAAGGGGAGATCAGGGGAGAGATACTCAGAGATGTCCACCTCAGGTACCCATGGGGGTGGAGCAAGGTGCCAAAGCTGCATGAGCTAGTGCCAGCATAAAGGAGAGGCGGACAGCATGAAAATGGCGAGGAGCTGCAGAGGCGGGCTACAGCGAGACAGCCGTGTCCCCCACCCTCGGAGGTGCTCCCACCTGCAGTGCACCCATCTGGGCCTCCTGCCTTGACTGGGAAAGCCTCAGCTGCCCACTCCAACAGATGGAAGCCCGCCCTCAAGAGAGTCTGGTCATTGCAAGGGCAAGCAGAAGCCATGACTTGCATGCCAGGGACCTGGGTGCCCCAGCTCCTCCTCCCTCAGACTCAGGGGTCCAGGACTCAGCCCCTCCTCTCTCAGAATCCAAGCATCTGGGCCCCACCCCAAGCTTCCACAGGGACCCAAGTATCAGCTCCCAAGCCTTCCCTAAGTTTTCAGGGGTAGTTCTCCCCCACTCCTGCCAGACTTCCAGTGCTCTCCTCTCTTGCTTCCCTGAACATTTCTTGACCCCATGAATTTATTGCTTCATATCTCCCTACCCACAGTCTACCCCATCTGTGCTGAGACCACCCCTAGCACTGGAGTTGTGTGGAAGAGTGGCCTGCTTCCCTGTCCCCTAGCCTCTGTGCCTCCATGTCTGAGACGCAGTGTTGCTGCAGGGCTGGCCCTGGGCCAAGCCTCCCTCCACTCCCTATGCCCCTCTTTGAGGCTCCCATATCTCCAGGCTGAAGCCCCTCCCCACACCCCCCCAGACTCAGCATCCAGGTCTGGAGGCAGACAGCAGGCAGCTCAGGCCCTCTACAAGGTCACGAGGAGATTAGCGCTGAGCCGAGCTGAGCTGCGGATCCCAGCTTGGCCCTGGGCCCATAGGATCTGTCAGCGGCCCTCTGCAAGGGCCTTGCTCCACCCTTCCTGCCAGCCTCGGACACAGCCCTCCCCATCTGCCCAGGACCCCAGACTGGAACTTCAGTCAGTCCCATCACACCACACTCAGGTCAAGCCAGGCCTGGGGCTCCTGCCTCTTGCTCTCTTCACCCCAAATCCATCTTGCTCCTGCCTGGCCCCCAGGGACCTAACCTTATCCACACCACACTCAGGAGCACCCATGGACCCACAGAGGAGATTCCCAGAGAGACTAAAAGGAAATTCCAGGGATAGAAAGTAAGAGAGACACAGACAGAGATAGAGGAGACTCTAGAGATGGACAGTAAGATAAAGAGACAGATAGACAGACATAGGGAGGAATAGCCCAGAGAGAGACGGTGAGGGGGAGAGGGAGAGACAGAGATAGAGAGACAGACACAGGGATATCCCAGAGAGAGATAGTAGGAGACAGAGATGTCCCAGAGAGATATAGTAAGAGAGAGAGAGATAGAAAGGAGATACCAGAGTGAGACATTGAGAGAGAGAGACATAGGCAGAGATAGAGGAGAGGTCCCAGAGTAAGACAGTGAGAATGAGAGAGAGACAGAGAACAGATCCCTGAGAGAGACAGTGAGGAAGAAAGAGGGAAAGACTCGTCCGAGGTAGATGGAGGCACAGAGACAGAGATATCTCTGGACAGTAAGAGAGGGAGGAGATATCAGAGTGAGACATGGAGAGAGAGAGAGAAACACAAATAGAGAGGAGATCCCAGAGAAAGATAGTGAGAGAGAAACAGAGACAGGGATATCCCAGAGAGAGACAGTAAGAGAAATAAATATCGAAAGGAGATTCCAGAGAGAGACAAACAGAAAGAGAGACAGAGATAGATCTCAGAGAGAGAGGGAGAGATATAGCAGTAGAAATATCCTAGGTAGAGCTAGGGACAGAGATAGGAGTCCCAGAAATAGTGAGAAAGAAAGAAAGATCCCCAGAGAAAGACAGACAGGGAGACAAGCAGGTTAAAACAGGAAGCGAGACAGACACATACACCAAGTGTCCCAGAGAAGGAGACAGCTTGAGAAATGAAGGTAGAGACATAAGGACAGAGAGAGTGTGTGCAAAAGATGGAGAAAGAGGCAGAAAATACTTAGAGATGATCTAAGAAGCCAGCAGACACAGCGTCAGGGCAATAAGAACCCGGAGACAGAAGCTCAGCCGGGCCTGGGGAGAGGCAGCGAGAAGAAGAGAGACATCCATGGGACAGACAGACAGAAAGAGCCAGAGATCAGAAAGATATGAGAGATATGCAGAGTGACCCAAAAACAGGGAAAAGAGATGGAGAATGACAGAGAGACAACATAAAGTGAAGAGAGAGACATCTAGGGAAAGAAACAGCGTGGAGAGAGATCAAAGGAAAAGGAGAGATGAAACAGAAAAAAATATCTGGAGAGACAGAAAGACCCAAGAAGGAATAGAAAGAGAAAGACAGAGACATCAAGGGACCAGGAGGAGAGCCAGGGCACGGAGGGCCGGTGTCCCCCTGGAACCCCTTCTCGCCCGCAGTCTGGTCGCTCTGACAGCTATCGTGTCGCCACCTCGCAGGACAAGAAAGATGACAAGGGCTCGCCCAAGAAGAACAAGGCCAAGGAGCGCCGGGACCTAGATGACCTCAAGAAGGAGGTTGCTATGGTAAGCCCTGCTGAGTGCCCCAACACCCTCCCAGCGAGCCCCCAGGCTCTGGTTGCCCTAGGCACTCACCCACATCCCCCAAACTCCTGTTCCTCAGACAGAGCACAAGATGTCAGTGGAAGAAGTCTGCCGGAAATACAACACAGACTGCGTGCAGGTGGGACTGGCTGGGGCAAGGGCTGGGTCTCACACTTCTGTGTCTGAGGGAGGAAGGGCTGGAGCTAGACCCCTGGGTCTGAGGAAGGAGGGGCTGGGGTTGGGACTCTTGGGCTTGAGGGAGGAGGGGATGGGGCTGGATCCCCAGCTCTAAGGGAGAAAGGGCTGAGCCTAACTAAACCCTGGGTCTGAGGGAGGAGGGACTGAGAGTAGTCTTCCTGGTGCTTGGGGGTGCTGTTGAGGGCTTGGGACGCAAGGGCTGCTCAGGGAGGGTTCTTTATGAGTACTTTGTCCCCCAGGGTCTGACCCACAGCAAAGCCCAGGAGATCCTGGCTCGAGATGGACCTAATGCACTCACACCTCCGCCTACCACCCCAGAGTGGGTCAAATTCTGTCGTCAGCTCTTTGGGGGCTTCTCTATCCTGCTGTGGATTGGGGCTATCCTCTGCTTCCTGGCCTATGGCATCCAGGCGGGCACTGAAGATGATCCCTCTGGCGACAACGTGAGTGCGCTTGCCCTTCATGGTTAGGAACACACTAGCCTCTACTTCTCCCTATTCATTTAGACTTTTCAAAGTCCATTCTCCTTTTTCTCATTCAACTTTCACAAACATTCAGTGGATGAATCAGAAAAGATAAGAGGAAAGGCCAAGAAAGGCCAAGTAACATGTCCAAGGTCACACAGTAGGATGTGTGATCTGGAGCTCTGTCCCAAGCCTATGTGACCTCGGTGCCCCTGGGAACAGACTCTGTAAAGTGGTCATGTACCAAACAGACACCATCAGGTGGGCAGTTACTCAAAGAGTAAGTGTGTTCACATAGAGACCCAGGCTCACCCACCTACTAGGACATCAGGGCCTGTCCACCCACTGAGGGGACATGTGTGGGACATGGTCCTAGCAGATCCTATACCCACAAACACAGACCCACACACTTACTACACAGAGATCCTCACATGTGTGGGCATCCACACATCGAGAGCCAACCCAGACCGTCACCCTTGTGACGGCAGATTCAAACACATCTACCTCATTCAGACCCACAGACACAGACTGACATAGGCAGACACAGAAATTCATGTGTGACAAACACACACAGAGATGCGGGCATAACCTGGTAACAGGGACACGAAAAGCAAGCAGAGACAGGCAGAATTCTCAGAAATTAAAACCTAAGCAGTCAGACAGACAGACAAACAGATATCCCCAGGGTCTGGGACATAAGCTGACCAGTAGAGTCAGGGACAGAGAGGGACAGAGACAGAGATCCACATATAGAGAGTTAAACACAGTGTGATACATCTAAAGCCAGGCACATAGTTAGACAGACACACAAACCTACACACAGAAAGAAACACACACACACACACACAAAATAGAGAGATCTATAGACCCCAAGACTCAAACACACCTATGTGTAGAAAAAGGGACTGAAACACAGGCACACAGACACACAAAGAAAACTTCAACACACACAGACAAGACAGACTCAGACACACAGATCCTTCCAACCCTGGGGTCAGATACACAAGTACAGACTCCTGATGACACAAAGCTCCCTTCTGAGATTCCACCAAATTCAAGGGTGCACTGGTAGTCAGCAGCTCTGAGCGGCCTGTGATCCCACCTCTCTCTCTATGTCTCCTCCTCAGCTGTATCTTGGCATTGTGCTGGCAGCTGTTGTGATCATCACTGGCTGCTTCTCCTACTACCAGGAGGCCAAGAGCTCCAAGATCATGGAGTCCTTCAAAAACATGGTGCCACAGGTGAGTGCTGCCCAGGAAGGGCAGATAGGGGTGAGCAGGTAGGGAGGGCCAAGCCAAGTGACACCCAGGTAGAGGGAGGCTGGGAAGTGACTCTTCTCCATCCTATTCCTAGCAAGCCCTGGTGATCCGGGAAGGTGAGAAGATGCAGGTGAATGCTGAGGAGGTTGTGGTTGGGGACCTAGTGGAGATCAAGGGTGGAGACCGAGTCCCAGCTGACCTTCGTATCATCTCAGCCCACGGCTGCAAGGTGGGTCTGGATCTGGGTCCCAGCTCTGTCTTCCCTTGGGCAGTCTAAGGGTCAAGGACCCCAGCCCCTCCTCCTTCAGACCCAGGGTTCCAAGTGTCAGCCCTACCACCCTCAGACACAAAGGTCTAGGTCCCCGCCCTTCATCACCCAGGAGTCAGGAGTCTGGGGCCCAGACCTCACACCTTTGAGACCCTCAGATACCTTAGACCTTGGCAAGCAGCCCTGTATCTTCCCTACCTTCAAGATCTCAGCATCTTCTCTCCCAGATACCACTCACTCACCTGGGCATGCAGGCTTTTAGCTGTCACCTTCAAAGACAGTCTTCAGCCCCAATGCCTCCTGGACAAATGCCCTTTGATCCTAGACCCTGGGCTGAACCCTCTGTCTGTTTTACCCACCCCCAGGTAGACAACTCCTCCTTGACTGGTGAATCTGAGCCACAGACCCGCTCTCCTGACTGCACACACGACAACCCCCTAGAGACTCGGAACATTACCTTCTTTTCCACGAACTGTGTGGAAGGTGAGGCAGGGCATGGAGGGGACATTCAGGTGGGGCAGACAGAGGTCTGTGCCTCAAGGTGTCAGGCCCCTCAGAACTTCCCTGACTCTACCTTGTCTCACCTAACTCTTCTGATCCACAGGCACGGCTCGGGGCGTGGTGGTGGCCACAGGTGACCGCACTGTTATGGGCCGCATTGCCACCCTGGCATCAGGGCTGGAGGTGGGCAAGACACCCATTGCCATCGAGATTGAGCACTTCATACAGCTCATCACTGGTGTGGCCGTCTTTCTGGGTGTCTCCTTCTTCATCCTCTCCCTCATTCTTGGATATACCTGGCTCGAGGCTGTCATCTTCCTCATCGGCATCATCGTGGCCAATGTCCCTGAGGGCCTTCTAGCTACTGTCACCGTAAGGGCCAGACCCCTAGGTCTGAGGGATGAGGGTCTGGGGATCTGGACTGCAATGTCCTTGATAAGGACAATTTGTGCACTGAGGGCTGAGCTGCCTAGGTCCTGAATAAGGAGGGACCCAGAACTCAGAGGGCCTCATTAACTAAGCAAATAAACAGATACAAACAAAACCTTAAGGAACACTGCAAGACATAAAGAGCTAACAGTCCTATCACTTTTTAAGTTAACTTATAAAATTAAGAAACACACTCAGTGAGGACGTTGGCTTAGGCCTGTAATCCCAGCATTTTGGAAGGCCAAGACAGGAGGATTGCTTGAGGCCAGGAGTTCGAGACCAACCTGGGTAGCATAGCATAGCAACTCCATCTCTACAAAAAATTAATAAATTAGCTGGGGCTTGGTGTGGTGGCTCAGGCCTATAATCCTAGCACTCTGAGAGGCCAAGGCAGGAGGATCCTTTGAGCTCAGGAGTTAGAGACCAACCTAAGCAAAAGTGAGACCCTATCTGTACTAAATATAGAAAAATTAGTTGGGTGTTGTGGCAGGGGCCTATAGTCCCAGCTACTCGGGAGACACAGGGGGAGAGATGGGGTCACAGGCCACCCAGAGCCTCTGACTACCAGCCCACCCTTGAGTTTGGTGGAATCTGGAAAGGGAGATTTGTGTCAAAAGGAGTCTATACTTGTGTATCTGACCCCAGGGTTGGGAGAGTCTGTATATCTGAGTCTGTCTTATCTTTGTGTGTCTGTGTGCTGAGGTGGGAAGATAGCTTGAGCCCAGGAGTTTGTGGTTGCTGAGGTAGGCTGATGCCATGGCACTCTAGCCTGGGTAACAGTGAGACTCCCTCTTAAGTAAATAAATAAAGAGTTAGCTGGGCTGGTGGTACACCTCTCTCATCTCCGCCACTTGGGAGGCTGAGGTGGAAGGTCAAGCTCAAGAGGTTGAGATTACATGAGGTTATAGTGAGCTGTGATCTGGCCACTGCAAAGCAGTATGAGACTGTGTCTCTAAAAAAAACAAACAACAACAAAAATAAAAACACTCATTCACAGTAAAACATCTGAGGACTATGTCAAGTTAAAAAATAAAATAGCATTTTCTCTCTTGCTGCCCAGCCACCAGCCCCACCCCAGAAGTATGGTCTTGTGCTGTCCCCCTGAGAGCTGTGGGCATATTAATTAATGTTGCTTTCAAGATACATAGAAGGAACCATCCTAGAGAGACCATTATGCTCCTTGATTCTTTGACTTAATGTGTTGTGCAAAATTTTCCGTATTAGCCTGTTCACAGCTAGCCTATACCAAGAGGCTGTTCATTGGCCAGCATTGCACGCACAAAATAGTCTGATGATTCTGGGCAAACTGAACTCACCCTTACCCACTGCACCCAGATTGTGTCTCCCAGAAGTCCTTCTAAACCTCATTCAACTCCTACCCCCCAACCCAAAGGTAACTTCTAACCTGGCTTCTAACAGCGTAGATTAACTTTGCCTGCTTTTGATCTTCACATTAATGGAATAATTCAGTATGAACTCTGAATTTCTGGCTCTTTTTTACTAAACATTACATTTTTAAGCTTCATCCAGGCAGGCAGCAGGGATTTATTTTTTTCATTGAGGTATAGTAGTCCATGTTTTATTCCACAATTTATCCTTTTTGCTGCCAGTGGACATCTGGGCTGTTTTCAGTTTTGGATTATTATAAATATTGCCGCTATGAATATTCTAGAATATATCTGACCAGGGAGTGGCATAGTTGGGTGCTCCCTCATACTTCCCAGCACCCCCCACATTCTCTTTAGGCTGAGCAATTGGTTTGTGGCCACTCACAGGGCTCAGCCAACTCTACCGCCGGGCTTCTACTTGTAACTCACCTGCACTTGCAACATTCATCCTTCAGGTGTGTCTGACGCTGACTGCCAAGCGCATGGCTCGGAAGAACTGCCTGGTGAAGAACCTGGAGGCAGTAGAGACCCTGGGCTCCACATCCACTATCTGCTCAGACAAGACAGGAACCCTCACCCAGAACCGCATGACGGTTGCCCACATGTGGTTCGATAACCAGATTCATGAGGCTGACACCACTGAGGATCAGTCAGGTGAGCGGGGACCCAGGGTGGACATTGTGGGGACCTGACCCTAGGGAGCCCGCAGCCCTCACACACGCCTCCTTCAGGGACCTCATTTGACAAGAGCTCGCACACCTGGGTGGCCCTGTCCCACATCGCTGGACTATGCAATCGTGCTGTCTTCAAGGGTGGCCAGGACAACATCCCTGTGCTCAAGGTGGGTCCAGCTGCCAGCATCCTTCTGTCTGTGTCTACCCCTCTGCTGTACCTGCTCTGATGGCCCCTTCTCTCCCCAGAGAGATGTGGCCGGCGATGCCTCTGAGTCGGCCCTGCTCAAGTGCATTGAGTTGTCCTCGGGCTCTGTGAAGCTGATGCGTGAACGCAACAAGAAAGTGGCCGAGATCCCCTTTAATTCCACGAACAAATACCAGGTACTCTGGGGCTTTCCGGGAGAGCTGGGCTGGACCTCAGTGTCTCTGTAAGGCCTGTAAAGTGGTCACCTCTGCCCCACTGCCCTCCTGTTTTGGACTAGTTACTGACCTTCTCAGAGCCTCAATTTCCCCATCTATAAAATAGGAATAATAATCCCCCCTGATGGGGAGAGCAACAGGAGAACCCAAGAGTGAGAGTGAGAGGCAAAGGGTGGGAACTAGCCAGAGATCTCAGGGGCAGGGCAGCACTTTTATTCATTCAACATATTTTTTTTTGTTTTCGAGACAGAATCTCACTATGTCACCCTGGGTAGAGTGCCATAGTGTCACAGCTCACAGAAACCTCCAACTCTTGGGCTTAAATGATTCTCTTGCCTCAGCCTCCCAAGTAGCTAGGACTACAGGCGCCCATCTCAATGCCCAGCTATTTTTTTTTTGTTGCAATTGTCATTGTTGTTTAGCTGGCCTGGGCTGGGTTCGAACCAGCCAGCCTCTGTGCATGTGACTGGAGCCATAACCACTGTACTACAGACACCAAGCCACATTTTTTTGCTTTTGTGGCTTTTTTTTTTTTTGAGACAGAGTCTC
>NW_003852547.1:274009-287004 GCF_000181295.1 Otolemur garnettii | reverse complement strand
AGAGTCTCATTCTGTCACCCTAGGTAGAGTACTGTGGCATCATAGTTCACAGCAACCTCAAACTCTTGGGCTCAAGTGATCCTCCTACCTCAGCCTCCCCAGCAGCTGGGACTACAGGTGCCCTCCACAATGCCTAGCTAGTTTTTCTATTTTTAGTAGAGATGGGGTCTCATTGTTGCTTAGGCTGTCTCAAACTCCTAAGCTCAAGCAATATATGTGCCTCGGCCTCGCAGAGTGCTGGAATTACAGGCATGAGCCACCACCTCTGGTTCATTCTACGCTTTTTGTTTGGAGTAGCCAACACTTATCATGTCCTGTCTTAGGTGCTGGGGTTACACACCTAAGAGTGAGCTCCTCCCTTCTGGAGCTTATACTCGGGTTCGAGAAGACAGATAATGACAAAAGCATGAGGAAATATACACAACTGGTCATCATGCTGAGAGAAGGAGCACTACAAGTGCCTGGGGCAAGAATGTTGAGGCAGTGGGTCCTGATGCAGGAGTGTGTTGACGGCTGAACAACAGCCAGACAGCCAGTGCAGAGGAGCCAGGAGCCAGGGAATGTGGCGGGGGTGGGTGGGTGGGGAGGGGTTGGGTTCTGGACCAGATCCCAGATTCCACTAGGCACCCCTCCCAGGCCAAGGAGAGGACTTGGCTGCAACTCTGAAGGGGACCCAAGCTCTGAGCAGAGGACAGACAGGAATTAACACATATGTTTTTAAATAGCTTTATTAAGATATAATTCCCATACTACAGAGCATCCATTTAAAGTGTCTAATTCTCTAGTTTCAGTATACTCGTGGTTACAGGCGACCATCTACATAGTCAATTTTAGAGCATTTTCATCACCTCAAAAAAGAAACCACACATTTCGTTCCTAGCTATCATCCACCCCCTCTTCCTCCCATACTCCCAGCCCTAAGCAACCACTAACCTACTTTCTATCCCTATGGATTTGCTTATTCTGGACACTTCATAAAAATGGAATCATGCAACATGTGGCCTTTTGTGACTGGCTTCTTTCCCTGAGCGTAATGTTTTCAAGGCCTGTCCACATTGTACCAAGCATCAGAGCTTTATTCCTTTTTATGACTGGGTAATATTCCAGTGTAGAGCTTCTCCACATTTTGTTTATCGGTTCATCCAGGGATGGACATGTAGATTATCCCCACCTTGTGGCTACTATGAATAATGCTGCTGTGAACATCCTCAACTAATTTCTGTGTGGCCATTTGTTTGCATTTTTCTTGGGTCCATGATGGAAAGTTGAGGGGTCATATGATGACTACGTTTAACCTTTTGGGAAACTGTTGGAATGATTTCCAGAGTGGCTTCCCTTTTTCCACTGAGTCACATTTTTTTTTTTTGAGACAGAGTCTCACTTTGTCACCCTCTGTAGTATGCAATGACATCATAGCTCACAGCAACCTTGGACTCCTGGGTATAAGTGATTCTCTTGCCTTAGCCTCCCCAATAGCTGGGACAATAGGCCCAGGAACTCCTGTAGCCCACCACAACACCCAGCTATTTTTATTTTTATTTTTATTTATTTATTTTTTTGAGACAGAGCCTCAAGCTGTTCCCCTGCGTAGAGTGCCATGGCATCACAGCTCACAGCAACCTCCAACTCCTGGGCTCAAGCGAGCCTCCTGCCTTAGCCTCCCAAGTAGCTGGGACCACAGGTGCCCGTCACAGTGCCCGGCTATTTTTTGGTTGCAGCCGTCATTGTTGTTTTGGTGGGCCCGGGCTGGATTCGAACCTGCCACCTTAGGTGTATGTGGCTGGCGCCTTAGCCACTTGAGCCACAGGCACCAAGCCACCCAGCTATTTTTAGAGGCAGGGTCTTGCTCTTGCTCAGGCTGGTCTCAAACTCCTTGTCTTGAACTCCTGAGCTCAGGCACTCTGTCCGCCTTGGCCTCCCAGAGTATTGGGATCACAGGCGTATTTTTAAAGGCTCCTCCTAGCTGCCATAGGAAGGAGGTGCTGTGGGCTGGGGACCTCATTGTGGGGGTTGTCATGACGTACTGAGTGAGGGATGGCAGAGGCTGGATGGGGTCAAGGAGTAGAGAGAAGAGGCCAGATTCTGGATGTGTTTCTGAGGCTGATGATAGGTTGGAGAGAGCAAGGCAGAGCCAAGAGAGAGAGGCACATGATTCCTACAGGGGATTCAGAGGGACAGAAATATCTGTGAGACAGGCAGAAAGGGGGAAGGGTAAGCAGTGATCTCGATGAGAGAGTCTGAGAAATACATGGATCTTTCTTGGGTAGAGAGACTTGGGCAGCACCCTCTGGGTCACTCTGGTCATAAATGGCCCTGGCACCCATCCCTGAGGGATCTCTGCAGCTGGGCACAGGTGGTCTCCAGGGGTCTCTGCAGCTCAGGCATGCCCACCCTTGACTCTGTCTGCAGCTCTCCATCCATGAGACCGAGGACCCTAATGACAACCGATACCTGCTAGTGATGAAGGGCGCCCCTGAACGCATTCTGGACCGCTGCTCAACCATCCTGCTGCAGGGCAAGGAGCAGCCACTGGACGAGGAGATGAAGGAGGCCTTCCAGAACGCCTACCTCGAGCTTGGTGGCCTGGGCGAGCGTGTGCTGGGTACGCATTGCCAGTATGGCAGGTCAACAGGGGCCAAATCCATGCTGACTCTGGGGGCTCCTGGAGGGCAAGGAGCGGTGTCTAGAGCCTGACTCAGAATTGGGTCTCCCCACATGCACTTCAAATGAATGAATGAATGAGAGAAGAAGGCATCTTTAGGAAGTGAAGTGGGATGTTGATTGACTGGCTGACTGGGGAGATGGAACGCTGGAGATGTACATCTGGGAGCCAGGGTGGTGGCGGAGCTCTCACACCCTGTCTTGTCTCTGCCTGCAGGCTTCTGCCATTACTACCTGCCTGAGGAGCAGTTCCCCAAGGGCTTTGCCTTTGACTGTGATGATGTGAACTTCACCACGGACAACCTCTGCTTCGTGGGCCTCATGTCCATGATCGACCCGCCCCGAGCAGCCGTCCCTGACGCCGTGGGAAAGTGCCGCAGCGCAGGCATCAAGGTGTGGCCTGGGGTGGCAGGGAGGCAGGGCCAGGGCCACAGGAAGATGGTGCACTGTCCCTAAAAGACAATGCCCACAGGTCATCATGGTCACGGGCGATCACCCCATCACAGCCAAGGCCATTGCCAAAGGTGTGGGCATCATCTCTGAAGGAAATGAGACTGTGGAGGACATTGCAGCTCGGCTTAACATCCCTGTCAGCCAGGTCAACCCCCGGTGAGCCACCCATCCTGCCCAAGCCCTGCGACCCACAGATCCAGGGATCTATTGTGGGCCTCACACAGGAGGTGTGCCTCCATGTGGCCTCTGGCCAGCTCTGTCCAGCCTACCTGTGCACTGCCCATCCCCTTCCTGGGGCCCCTCTGTGCATTCAGGCTCTGACTTCTGATCCTCCTCCATGTGTGGAATGGGCAGCCTGTGTTGCAGCCACAGGGCTTAGTCACAAGCTATGTACCTTGGGCAAGTCATTTAGCATCCTGGAGCCTCAGTTTTCCTGTCTCTAAATTGGGCTACTAATAATTCCTATCTTAGAGGATTCAATGAAATCCCATGTTTCTCTGTGTCTGTCTCTCTTTTCCTATCTATCTTTATCTTTCTTCCCTTCTCTGTTTTGTTTTTCTGATGTCCTTAGCTTTCCTATTCTCATGCCTATCTCTGTGTGTCTCCCTCCCTGTCTGTCCATACATCTAAGCCTCTCTAAACCCACTGCCCCAAGGACTTCCTGAGGGCCATCCCCCCTGCCCGCTCCTGCAGTACCTCCAGAGACCCTCTGCACCTCTCAGCCCCTGGTCCTCTGGCTCTCCCATCTGTGGGCCTGGCCCATCTGTCTCTCTGTCCATCAGTCATCACTGTGCCACTCCTCACACACTCTGACCTCCGCTGACTGCCCTCTCTGCTCTTCCCAGTGATGCCAAGGCCTGTGTAATCCATGGCACGGACCTCAAAGACTTCACCTCTGAGCAAATTGATGAGATCTTGCAGAATCACACTGAGATTGTCTTTGCCCGCACATCCCCCCAGCAGAAGCTCATTATTGTGGAAGGGTGCCAGCGACAGGTGGGCATGAGCTGGGCTCCAGCAGAGGGAGGGGACCAGGCTTTCAACTCCTGGGTCCTAACTGAGGAAGGGAGATCCCCAGCTCTGAGGGAGGAGGGGCTGAGGGCCTGGACCTCTGGGTCTGAGAGAGAAGGGGTTGGACTGGACTCCTGTGTCTGTGGGAGGAGGAGCTGGGGCTGGACTCCTGTGTCTGTGGGAGGAGGGGCTGGGGCTGGACCCCTTCCTCTGAGGGAGGAGGGGCTGGGAGCCTGGACTCCTGGGTCTGAGGGAAGAAGGGCTGGAGCCCAGACCCCTTCATCTGAGGAAGGAGAGGCTGGGAGCCTGGACCCCTGGGTCTGAGGGAGAAGGGGCTGGGGCTGGACTCCTATGTCTGTGGGAAGAGGGACTGGGGCTGGACCCTGTTTTCTGAGGGAGGAGGGATTTGGGGCCTGGACCCCTTCATCTGAGGGTGGTGGGGCTAAGGGCCTGGACCTCTGGGTCTGAGGGAGGAAAGGCTGCCGCCTGGATCCCTTCATCTGAGGAAGGAGGGACTGGGGGCCTGGACCCCTGAGTCTGAGGGGCTGGAGCCTGGACCCATAAGTCTGTGGGAGGAGGGGTTGGGGGCCTAGACCCCTGGGTCTGAGGAAGAAGGGGCTAGGGACCCAGACCCCTGGGTCTGAGGAAGAGGGGTTAGGGCTTATCCTCTGGGTATCATCCTCACCCTTTTTCCCTCCAGGGTGCAATTGTGGCTGTGACCGGGGATGGTGTGAACGACTCCCCCGCCCTTAAGAAGGCTGACATCGGGGTGGCCATGGGCATTGCTGGCTCTGATGTCTCTAAGCAGGCAGCAGACATGATTCTGCTGGATGACAACTTTGCCTCTATTGTCACGGGTGTGGAGGAGGGTGAGTTGGCCAGGGATGGCCCTGGAGCCTGAGGTCACTGCAGGAGGCCTGAGAAAGGAGAAGGGAACAGGCCAGAGCTACAGCAGGATGTGTAGTGGAGAACACAGCTACCCTCGGGCCCTGGCAGGGCTGGATCCTGCCTTTTCTGTCTTTATCACCCCCCACCCTGGGGTCAGGAGCTCTCTTTGGGCAGGACCAGGCTGAGGCATTTCTGGGTCCTTGAGCTGAGGATCCTGGGGGAAGTCTTGGGGGCCCTTCACCCAGATTCCCGGAGTGGACAGGGATGGCTGAGTTGAGTCACTGGGCCACACTGTTATTTCCACTGAGAGCAGTAGCAGGGACAGAATTGCAGGAAACTGTGGGGAGACACGTGGAGGGCTGGCTCTGAGGCAGGAGTGGTACTGAGTTGATGGTGCTAGAGCCCTGCAGAGCCAGCAGGCAGCCCCTCCTAACAGCCCAATGTGGCCACAGAAGCCCTGGTTAACATTCAGTTTTATTCTGATAGAATAAAAACATTCAGTTATGTTATGACAGAAAAGCATTAAGGAGAAAATGGAAGTCACTCATAATCTCAACATTCATAAATAATCTCTGTTCTTACTTTGGTGCATTTTCTTCTAATTTCTTTCTCCCATTTGAAATGTTACCAGAGACTGCATCTGTAGCTCAGTGGCTAGGGCGCCAGCCACATGCACCAGGGCTGGTGGGTTCAAACCCAGCCTGGACCTGCCAAACAACATTGACAACTACAACAAAAAAAAATGGCTGGGCACTGTGGTGGATACTTGTAGTCCCAGCTACTTGGGAGGCTGAGGCAAGAGAATCACTTAAGCCCAAGAGTTAGAGGTTGCTGTGAAGTGTGATGCCACAGCACTCTACTGAGGGTGACAATGAGACTCTGTCTCAAAAAAAAAAAAAAAAGAAAGAAAGAAATGTTACTAGAGTAAAATACAGGTTCATGCAAACAGTAAAGCTGAGCCCAAGTGACAAATTAAATGCCTTTGACCCTTGTCTCCTACATCCCAGAGGAAACCATGGTTAGCACTTTCTTCCCCACAAGACATCTGTGCACACACAATCCACATGCCCTCCTGGACACAGTACGCTCTGCTTCTAGAGCTGGTGCTTCTGCAGGGCACTGGGGTGCAGCTATGAGGACGGGCAGGGAGGAGGCAGCCTTCCACAAGTCACAGATACACAAAGAGATACAAAATTATAATCTATGTTGCCCAAAAACAACTGGCATACTGTGATAGGTAATCCCAGGAGTCCTGCCCAGAGAGGGTGGACAGGGAAGGACTCTGCGAAGTGGGAAGAAAGAAAGTTTAACTTCCATCAGGGGAGTTCCAGGTTGCTCCAAGAGCAACAAGCCCTCTGTGCCTTCACCCTGGCAGCAGGGATCAATTCATGGCCCGCCTTGGTTCTTCCTTGCCCCTTGCCACACAGAGAACCTCACTGATGTGCATATGTCATTGTTTCACCCATAGATTTTCTTTTTTTGAAACAGAGTCTCCCTCTGTCACCCTGGGTAGAGTGCCATGGTGTCATCATAACTCACAGCAACCTCAGACTCTTGGGCTCAAATGATTCTCCTGCCTCAGCCTCCCGAATAGCTGGGACTACAGATGTTAGCCACCAAGCCCGACTAGTGTTTCTATTTTTAGTAGGGGGTCTTGCTCTTGCTCAGACTGGTCTTGAACTTTTGAGCTCTGGTGATCCACCTGCCTCAGCCTACCAGAGTGCTAGGATTACAGATGTGAGCCACAGCACCTGGCCGCGCCCATAGATATTTTAGGATGAGAAATATCTAGTCTGTGAGAACAGCACACTGCAGGGAGAGAGACCCCCAGGAGGGAGCACCAGGGTCTTTCTGTTACATCATATGCAGCATTGCTGGGTTTACTTTATACAACACCGTGCTGGTCACATTTTCACTGAGATTTATCATTGTAATATATATCCAGTGAGCTAGGCAGCTTGATGAATTTTTATAGGTGTACACACCTAGGCAAGCACCAGATGCCAGTCAAGACAGAGAACTTTTCCAGCACCCATTCCAGTTTTGTCTGATCCCCTCCAAGTCTGTTTCCCCCCTGCCCCAGAAATAACCACCACTTTGGCTTCTTACACCATAGATTAGTATTGACCCTCATCTAGATGGAAGCGTGTGGTGTAAATGCCCTTGGGTCTGGCCGGCTTCACTTAACACCACATCTACCTTCCAGCCATGGAGGTGGATGTACCTGAGCCTACTCCTTTTCCCAGCTGAGTGGTATTCCACCTGGTGGAGGCACTGCGGTTTGTTCATCCCTCACCTGCTGAGGACATTGGGATTGGCTCTGGGTTTTGGCTATTACAAATCATGCTACAGTGAACATTCTTGTGCTGTTTCCTGGTAGACATAAGCACTCATTTCTCTTGGGGATGAGTCTGGTAGTAGGATTGCTGGGTCAATGGGATGGAGGCATGTTTAGCTCTAATAAAAACTCCCAGACCATCTTACAAAGGGGTTGCATTTCAAGAATGTTTGAACATGGCTTGGCGCCTGTGGCTCAAATGGCTAAGGTGCCAGCCACATACACCTGAGCTGGTGGGTTCAAATCCAGCCTGGGCCCGCCAAACAACAATGACAGCTGCAACCAAAAAAATAGCCAGGCATTGTGGCGGGCACCTGTAATCCCAGCTACTTGGGAGGTGGAGGCAGGAATCTCACTTGAGCCCAGGAATTGGAGGTTGCTGTAAGCTGTGATACCACAGCACTCTACCCAGAGCAACAGCTTGAGGCTCTGTCTCAAAAAAAAAAAAAGAATGTTTGAACAGAGGCAAAGTGTGTGGAAAGGTGGGGCATAGGTGTGAGCTGGATTAGAAAGGATTTGCGACTAGGTAGGGGCTGGGCAGAGGGAATGGGGCTCCCCTGGGTGGGCACCTGAGCTCTGAGCCTGCCCCTGCTGCAGGCCGCCTGATCTTTGACAACCTGAAGAAGTCTATCGCCTACACCCTGACCAGCAACATCCCTGAGATCACGCCCTTCCTGCTCTTCATCATGGCCAACATCCCACTGCCCCTGGGCACCATCACCATCCTCTGCATTGACCTGGGCACTGACATGGTGAGATCTGGCAGCTACCCCTGGGCCCTGGGATGGTGGATCTTCCTTCCTCTGCCCTCCCTAGCTCACCTGGGCTTTTCTTGCCCAGGTCCCTGCCATCTCCTTGGCGTATGAGGCTGCTGAGAGTGACATCATGAAGAGACAGCCCAGGAACCCACGGACCGACAAGCTAGTGAACGAGAGGCTCATCAGCATGGCCTACGGGCAGATTGGTGAGGGGCTGGGACCCTGGTGCTGCCTGAGGGAAACAGACCTGGGACAGGACCAGTGTGTGAGCTCCCTAGGGGTGGAGGGCTGTACCCTATCCCTCTGCCCCTCCTCCTCTCCTGCTGCTGGAGTGATGTATGCAGAGCCCAGAGGTGCATAGCTGCTGTCCTTGAGTGTGTCCCAGCAAGCAAGGGCTCCCTGGCAGTGGGCAGAGGCATGGGAAGTCACTCCTGCCTGGGGGGTCCATCAGACTCAAGGCCAGGGTCCTCCAGGGTTTCGTGTTCAGGTCATGTGGGAGGGGGGCTGTAGGTTACTTACCTGTAAGAGCCCCTCCCTGAGGCTCAGACCGTGGTAGTGCATTCAGGCATTCACTGCCAGTAGGACCCTCAGTTGTCTCTAGGAACCCAGAGACAGAGCTCAGCACGAGGTAGCCCACCTTCTTCCCTGAGGGGCTCTCCAGGAGGCCCCTGAGGTACACTGGCTGGCCGCTGGCTCCCACCTGAGCCTCTCCTCAGCTCTGTTCCCTCCTTCTCCCAGGAATGATCCAGGCTCTCGGTGGCTTCTTCTCCTACTTTGTGATCCTGGCAGAAAACGGCTTCTTGCCTGGCAACCTTGTGGGCATTCGGCTGAACTGGGACGACCGCACCGTCAATGACCTGGAGGACAGTTACGGGCAGCAGTGGGTGAGTGAGGCCAGCTCCACAGCCTTGTGGGAGGCCTCCAAGTCAGAGTCCCTGCCCACCACAGGGGCCTGGGTGAGCTTCTCAGCCATCATGGCCACCTCCTCCGATGTCCCCTCTGCCCCAGGGACAGCAGCAAAACTCTTGCCAAAGATGCGGCGCCTCCTGGGGCTTTTGGTGCGCTCTGACCCACCAGGCTTCCCTTCCTGCCTCTGTCTGTCCCTTCAGAGTGGCATCTGTCCTCCATGGGAGGCTCAAGGGATCCTTGACCTCCTCCCTGTCCCCATCAACCTTTCTCCTTCCTTGGACTCTTTACTCAGGGCTATAAGCCTGAAAAGGGGAGACACCTCTGGGGCCTCTGGGACCCTATACAGGTTGGGGGGGCAGGTGAAGGGCACCAGTGGTAGAGTGGGGATGGGGCTGCAGGACTGACCAGGTGCCCCATGCCCTGCTCACCACTCCTGCAGACATACGAGCAGAGGAAGGTGGTGGAGTTCACATGCCACACTGCCTTCTTCGTGAGCATAGTGGTCGTGCAGTGGGCTGATCTGATCATCTGCAAGACCCGGAGGAACTCGGTCTTCCAACAGGGCATGAAGTGAGGGCTGGCTGCCATCTGTCCTATCTGTGTGTCTGTCTGTGTCTGTCCCCATGCTTCCTGCTGTGGTTTTTGCCTGCACTGACTTTCATGGGTCACTTGAAACCTGAGTTCTCTCTCAGTCTGTCTCTTGGTGGGGGGTCCCCTGAGTCCCTCCCCAGATCTGCTTTTTCTTTTTATTCCACTGCCTCTCTGTACCTCCCCACATTTCTCCCTGCCTTTCTGTGTCACCTTTGCTCTCCCTGTCTCTGCCTCCTGTCTCGGGGTGCGTCTCATATTCTTTCTCTCCCTGTGTCTCTGCCTCTGTCTCAGCATCTCTGGTTCTTGTAGCTCTCTGTGCATGCATGGCTGTCTCTGTCTCTACTGGTGTCTATGGGTCTCTGGGTGTCTGTGTCTTGCCTCTTGCTGTCCCTGCGGGGTGGGAAGCTCTCTGGGCCCAGCCCTGCCTCTCCTGTACCTCCAGGAACAAGATCTTGATCTTTGGGCTCTTTGAGGAGACAGCTCTGGCCGCCTTCCTGTCCTACTGCCCCGGCATGGATGTGGCCCTCCGCATGTACCCTCTCAAGTGAGTGCCCTTCCCTCCCATTCAGCCTGGTGCCCTCCAGGAGATCCTGCAGCCAGTTCTAGCTAAAATGTAAACACTGAAAACTTATTTTTTTTGAGATGGAGTCTTGTCTGTCACCCTGGGTAGAATGCTGTGTCATCATAGCTCACAGCAACCTCAAACTTTTGGACCTCAGCCTTCCTAGTAGCTGGGACTACAGGTGCTCACCACTATGTCCAGCTAATGTTTCTATTTTTAGTAGAGACAGGGTCTCACTCTTGCTTAGGCTGGTCTCAAACTCTTGAGCTCAAGCAACCCACCCACCTCAGCCTCTCAGAGTGCTAGGATTACAGGCGTGAGCCTCGCCCAACTCCAAAAACTCATTTTAAATTGAAAGGAAAAAAGGATCATTCCCTGGGGACATCCTCACAGGCCTCAGCCTGGGCCCCAGCCCTACCTCTCCTAGGGTCTCTCTGGAGCCCTGGCTCTGTGTTCCTATTCTGATACCACCAAGCCTCCTCAATGGTGGTCCTCGCAGTGGGTTGCTCTGCAGGCCCCAGTGCACCCCTCACCTATGGGCACAGAGTCTTGGGACATGGAGCCCCTGTATCCCCTCACAGGGTCCCATGTTCACATCCTCTCCTCTCCCTCTCTGCAGGCCCAGCTGGTGGTTCTGTGCCTTCCCCTACAGTTTCCTCATCTTCGTCTATGATGAAATCCGCAAACTCATCCTGCGCAGGAACCCTGGGGGTGAGGGGGCTCAGCAGGCAGAGGCCAGAGGCCAAAAGGCGGGGGAGGGGGTGGTGAAGACAGCTTGCCCTCTGGCTGTCTCTCCTTGCCCTTCCCAACTCCTTCTCTCTCCCTGCCTCTCCTGGCCTCCTCGCTGCCTTCCCATGCTCTGTTCCTCTAGTTTCCTGCAGCTGTTTCTTTGGCATACATTCTTGCTTCTGTTTTGT
Source organism: Otolemur garnettii (assembly GCF_000181295.1). Lineage (NCBI taxonomy): Eukaryota > Metazoa > Chordata > Mammalia > Primates > Galagidae > Otolemur > Otolemur garnettii. The sequence continues at coordinate 275,916 of NW_003852547.1, read as the reverse complement.
CTTGCCTGTCTCTCCCCATCTTACTCTATCTCTTTCCTTCTTTGTCTCTCCAGGTTGGGTGGAGAAAGAAACCTACTACTGACCTCAACCCCACCACATTGCCGGCTCTTCCTACGCCCCAAGCCCGGGACAGTCCCCTCCAGGACCCCCATTTTGTATTCTGGGGGGAGGGGCCCTCTCTCCCCACCGCCCCACTTTGGCCCACACCCCTTCCCCTCTCCTGGCCCTCCCTCTCTCTCCCTCTGGCTGGCATCTCCCCGTGCCCCCCCTCCTCCCCATCTCTTTCCCTCTCCTTCCCCTCATCCCTCCATCCCCCATCCCCCTCAAGCCACCTCCCTGGGCTCTTTTTTACTCCCTCCTACTTCCCAACTGATGCCATCTCTGGTTCTGGACAATTATCAAATATATCCATGGGAGAGAAATGGTATGTGTGTTGTGCTTGATGTCTGGATAGATGGAGACTGCAGGCAGGACAGGGTTACTTCTGCTGCCACCTGCCATACACCGCCCCAGGAACTTGGCTTGGGAGGTTTGAAATCTCAGAGTCTTCAAATCACAGAGTTCTAGACTCCATGAAGCTTGAATTCACCAGATGAAGGGCTTACGGAGTCAAAGCAGGGGAGAGGAAGAGGATCAGATGGCAAACTGGGGACCCTGTCATGCCAGGGTAGGGCCCAGGGAGGTAATGATGGTGATTCCCAGAGTACCTACTATGTGCTCCGCCCCCTTCTAAGCTCTCTGTATGTTAGCCCATTTAATCCTCACAAGGTGTGGGTTAAATGTGCACAGAGAGGGGAAGTGACTCACTCATAGTCACACAGTTAGGAGACAAATCAGGGATCTGAGCCAAGGCTGTCTAAACAATAGGCCACTACACCATTCTCTTTTTCTATTGAGATAAACTTTCATTCAGTGAAAGGCACAGATCTTAAAGGCACAGTTCAAAGATTTTTAAATTACATCTTGCTATAGCTCAAGCTAGTATCACCCCATTAGTTGTGCCTGTTCCTGATATAAATCAAATCTCATAGCACATTTTCTCTATGTCTGGCTCCTTGTCCTCTGGCATCATGTCTAAGAGAGTCACCCATGTTGGCACATGTATTGATAGCCTGTCCCTTTCACTGGTGTGTAGTATTCCATCAAGGGATAACACAATTTGTTTATCTGTTCTCCTGTTAAGGAATATTTGGGTTGTTTCCAGTCTGGGAGCCATTTACAATTGGTGCTGTTAGTCATAGGAACATTCTAGTCACATCTTTTAATGATACGTACTCACACTCCACTGGATATATTTTGCCTAGGAGCAGAATTGCTATGTCATGGGGTCTACTATGTTTAACAGAAACTGCAAGACACTTTCCAGAGCTCTGTGTCCTTTTGCATGCAACAGCATATGAAAGTTCCAGTTGCTCCTCGTCCTTGGCACCCCTAGGTATCGTTGGTCCTTTAATTTTAGCCATTCTGGCTGGGCAGCTAAACTGCGTCCCTGCAGGAAGCCTTTCTAAGACAGCCCAGAGATGCGACTCAGTGGAGGGGTTGGGGCCAGAACCGGGCCTGCTTGCTTCTCAGTGCAGCTGTCTGGAAGGCTGGGATATTCAGAGCACATGTGTATGGGTGAGCATGTGAGTGTGTGCACATGGCCAACATGCAAGGCAATGGTAAAGGTGAAGAGGAAGCTCCTCAATTTGAGTAGGAAGGCAGGCAGGAGTCAGGGGTAGGGTGACCAGATGTCCCGCTTTTCAACAATTTGTCCTGTGTCCTGCGGTGTTTTTAAAAAGTCCCAACTTTTGGAAAGAATGCAAGAATGGGCGGGAAAATAAGAAAGGAATATACGGTTTTCGGCTGCCATGTGGCTATTTCGCCAGAATATGAGTTTTATATTATTTTTGTTAATTTTATAATGT
>NW_003852547.1:266398-273639 GCF_000181295.1 Otolemur garnettii | reverse complement strand
CCTGCCCTGCCCCGCCCCTGCCCCGCCCCCACCCCGTCCCCAGGCCATGTTGTCCCGCCTTACCGATGCCAAAATCTGGTCACCATAGTCAGGGGCCATGTGCCCCAGGCACCCCTCACAATCCCAGGGCAGAGCCCAGTGCTGGTAGGGTCCTCATGAGTCTGGGCCTCTCTAGGGAGCCTGTGGATACTGCTTTGTTCATTTGCTACAGGGGAAGAGACACTCCCTTAAACACATGGGCAGACTGAGGTCAAGGGGGACTTGACCTTCCCTGAGATCATACAGCTGGGACTTTGACCCAGCTTTCTGGTTATCTGTCCAAAGGTCTTTCTGCCCTCCCAGCTCCACTTCCTTGTGGAACCCAGGAGGCAGGAAGGAATCCTTAACTAGGGTCTATCTCCCACAATCTGCCCAGGTACTCATTCCTCTTGCCACTCCCCTAATTATAGGCCTCCTCTCTCACGGACCCCATCTCCTACCATCTCTCCCATATCTCTGCCTTAAGGGCCCTTTCTCTGGCCCCGTTTCAAAGGCTCCTCTCTCACAGTGCCCATGTACAGGTCCCATCTCCTGAAAATCCTTTACTCAAAGTTCCCCCCACCATGCTGCTCAGAGGGCCCCTCCCCACAATGTCCTTGCCTCTGGACCCCACTGTCCTCTTCCTCTGAAGCCCACTCTCTGGCCATGGCCCATACTGTTCAACACCTCCAGGCCTTTTACCATGTACATCCTCTGCTCAGAACAAGGACTGGTGGGTTATGGAATGAAATGGCTTCTATTCAGATCCTATAAGGAAACCCAACAAGCTTGGAAAACCAGATTTTCCAAGGTCAGGCCACTGAGGAAATTGTTTAAAGATAGAACCATGGTTGTGGGAACCAGGGAAAAGGAAGACACCTCAGACATCGGTCACTCCTTGGGACATCCCAGGGGCCAGCAGCCCATGACATTACCGTTAGATTTAAGGAGGCTGAACTCTAGAAATTACAATCATAACATTCCTCGCATAATGTAGCAGTAATAACAACTATCTTTTTTGTTGTTGTTGCAGTTTTTGGCCAGGGCTGGGTTTGAACACACCACCTCTGGTATATGGGACCAGCACCCTACTCCTTGAGCCACAGGCGCCACCCTATCATTTATTATTATAAAATGTCAAAACTCTTTCAAGCACTTTACATGGACCATCTAACTTAATTATCAGAACCTTGAGTCTGGTACCTATTAGAATCCCCACAGCCCAGATGAGGACATTGAACTTCATGGGTCAAAACCAGATGGTCTGGATTTTCTCATGAGTCTGACTCCAACAATTTTAGATCTAACAACTCCTTCTTTAAAAATTCTCAAACCTCTTCTTTCCTACCTTCCCTCTCTTCTATCCAAAGGTGTGTGCGAGGGGGGTGTCTCTCATTCTAACCCATTCATCCTTGGGATTCCAAACGTGGAGAGGGGGGCTTTGTTCCCACCCTCAGATACCCGCTCCAGCAACCATGGTCCCCTCATTAGTCTCTGCCTCTTGAGGAAGGAATCAATTCCCACAAATTTTCTACAATCTTTACTCAAAATATGGTCCATGAACCATCAATATCAGCGTCACTTGGAAACTTAGAAATGCAAATGCAGGCTTCACCGATTGCTGAATCGAATATCAGTGGGTGAGGCCGGGAAATCATTGTTTTATCAAGCCTTCCGGGGGGCGGGGGGTTATGCCCTGTAGGGTAAGGATAGCTCTGCACCGCCTTGTTACATCCTCCACGGGAGAGTACACAACGCCCCCTTCTGCCATCAGAGGTCTAATAACACCCTTACGCTTGACAGCCGACGCCCTTGCACCTGAAACTACAACTCCCACAGTGCCCAGAGACGCTCATCGTCGCTTCCTAGGACTACATCTCCCAGGATGTCTTGCAACCCAGACCACATCATGGCGCCCACTTTCCCGACATAGGACTACAAGTCCCACAGTGCCCGGCGGCAGACATACAGTCCCAGCGGCTCCCGGGCGGTGCCACGTCCGCTCCGCTGGGTGAGGGAGGGCTCGGGCGGGGCCCGCAGGGTCTGTAGGGCCGGGGGCTCTTCACAGTCTCTGCCCCTCACAACACGGAGATGGCGGCCCAGAAGGACCAGGAGAAGGATGCCGAGGCGGAAGGACTGAGTGCCTCGTGAGCAAACCCCACTCTAGCCCCCTGCCCTGTCCCGACCACCTCTTCTCTCCAGCACCAGGAGTCCCGGCTCCCAAACACAGGAATCTAGGCCCACGGTCTCTTCTTCTGGGACCCTGGCGTCTGGGCCCCCACCCCCTCTTCCTGGGATCCAGGAGTCTTGACCTCCTCCCGGGACTCCGGAATCCGGCTTTCCAAACCCCTCATCCTTCTTCTTGCGAGGGGGGTCTAGGCCTCCATCCTGGTCTGCTCTTACCTGCGCCCGCCCCCCCACCCCACCCCCAGGACCCTGCTGCCGAAGCTGATTCCATCCGGTGCAGGCCGTGAATGGCTGGAGCGGCGCCGCGCGACTATCCGCCCCTGGTGCACCTTCGTGGACCAGCAACGCTTCTCGCGGCCCCGCAACCTGGGTGAGCTGTGCCAGCGCCTCGTACGCAACGTGGAGTACTTCCAGAGCAACTATGTGTTTGTGTTTCTGGGCCTCATCCTGTACTGCGTGTGAGTACCTCTCCCGCCCTGCACTCCTCTCCTCCAGCCGGCCCTGCCCATGGGTGGGTTATTCCTGCCTGACCTTGTACCAAAGGGCCAGTATTCCTCGCCTCTGCATCAGCTTGAACTGGATGCAGCGTGACCACATGTCACCTGGCCCTTCCTGGCCTCCAGGATGTAGCCTGCCACCGCTGGTGTAGAAGGCCAGGAACCCTGGCTGGCCCAGCCCTAGGTGCCTGACCATTACCTCCCTGCACTTCTCCAGGGCGACGTCCCCTATGTTGCTGGTGGCTCTGGCTGTCTTCTTTGGTGCCTGTTACATTCTCTATCTTCGCACGTTGCAGTCCAGGCTTGTGCTCTTTGGTGAGAAATCTGCCCAGATAAATCCCCGGAATCCTGGTCTTTTGGAATGAAAACCTCAGGTCCCACACCCAAAGGGTCTGAACATTAGTCTGCCCAAGCCTAGAGGTATGCTAGATTCCCCAAACCTACCCCCTCCACTTTTTTTTTGGAGATAGAGTTTTGTTTTGTCACCCTCGGTAGAGTACTGTGGCATCATAGCTCACAGCAACCTCAAACCCTTGGGCTCAGACTATCCCCTTGCCTCAGCCTCCTGAGTAGCTGGAACTACAGGCTCCTGCCACAATACCTGGCTAATTTTAGAGACAGGTTCTTGCTCTTGCTCTGGCTGCAACTGCACAAACTCCTGAGTTCAAGGGATCCACCAGTCTTGGCCTCCCAAAGTGCTAGGATTACAAGTGTGAGCAACTGAGTCTGGCCACAAACCTGATCCTTTAAAATCTCAGACACCCCCAATGCTCCCTTCCATCCAGTTCCCCAAACTGCTATTCCGCAAATCCAAAATAAGATACCACGGAACCCACCTTCCACTTGGCTGGTTGAATTTGCTCATCTCCAAACACTTGTCTCCTATTCCCTCCTCCATAACCTCTCAGAGGGGAGCATCAGCTGCAGGTACTCACATTAGGCACCAGGGGGCGACCTTCCACTGGCCTCCTAGATCTGTCTCCTCCCTTCTCCTGCTTCTTGGGATGGGACCAGAAGGGTCTGGGCGCTTGTCAGGGAAGCTGAGGACTGTGGCTCATATATTTCCAGACTAGTACCAAACACTGCTGGAAAGACAGGATGACAGGGGAAGTTCCCCCCAGGGGATAGTCAAGGTTTGGAGTGGGATCAGGGAATTGACATCAGACCTTCTGGTAGACCTTCAGGCAAGGGTCTTCAGGGTCCTGCAAGTTAAAAGGACACACAAAGTTTGGCTGGGGTAAAGGGTGTAGAGACAGCGCCTGAAGCACAGCCACTACTTGGCCTTAGCTGACTGCTGTCCCTGGAGCATGCAGATCTGAGCTTCCAGTCTTCTGTGAGAAGCCAGAAGTCTCTGTTTTTTATGCGAAATCAGTTTGTCAGCCACAAATCAAATTCTTGTGAAACATCTCAACACATTCGTGGGTCAGACTTGGCCTTTGGGCTACCACTTTGGGACCTTTGGTCTACTATGTGAGTGCTGAAGCAGGAGAGCTCTTATCTGGGGAAAGGAGTGGCCAGAAGCTTCTTGGGCAGATGGCAGGGGGCTGTGGGAGGTGAGGAGGGTGAGGAAGGTGTGCTTTGTATTCTTTGGAACAGCAGGAACATCAGGGGCAAGGACTCAGAGGACATGAGGAGTTTGGATTAGATCATGAGTATCCCTGAGCTTGTGACAAAGATTATTGGGGGGCTGCAGAGGTTACTCTGGGAGAGGGCACAGAGAGCTGGAACAGCTGCCCCAATGTCATCTGCCTTCAGGCCGAGAGGTGAGCCCAGCTCATCAGTACGCTCTGGCTGGAGGCATCTCCTTCCCCTTCTTCTGGCTGGCTGGTGCAGGCTCAGCTGTCTTTTGGGTGCTGGGTGAGTACAGGGTCTGGATGGTGGGGGTGGGGGCCAGGTGAGAGGGCATGGCCCTGAACTGTCCATTTTCCTGCAGGAGCCACCCTGGTGGTCATTGGCTCCCACGCTGCCTTTCACCAGATCGAGGCTGTGGACGGGGAGGAACTGCAGATGGAACCCGTGTGAGGTGTTCCCAAGAACCTGCCGGCCTCCTGGGCCAGCTGCCCCATCCTGGTCCTCCCCTGTCCTGCATGGCTCTGCTGCTCGGGCCCAAGGCATCTGTCCCATCACAAGCCCAGGGAGGGATTCCACCTTTGGAAATAAAGCTGTTAGAGTTCTCATCCAGCACATACTCCCCCAGTGTCTTCTGTGGGTCTCTGAGTGGAGTTGGGAATGCAGCAGAGACAAGACAGGGGCCCAGGGCATGGGAAAAACCATAGCAGGGAAGACAAGTAAAACATCACAGGATGTCAAGTGGTGATAAAGTGGGAAGGAGGAGAAAAGAGTTGAGAAGGGACAGTGTGTCAGGGGTCCCCAAGGCCACCGTTAGGTTTTTTTAGGGCTCAGGACTCAGTAGACAGTCGTACTCACAGCTGTGATTTATTATCATGAAAGGATGCAAACAAGGTCAGCAAAAGGAAGAGGTGCATGGAGTGAACTCAAGTGGAAACTAGACCCAAGCCTCCCAGAGTCCTCACCCAGCAGTCACCCAGGATGTGCCCGATTCCTTTAGCAGTGATGGTGACAACGCATGGCAAGTGTCAGCCAAGGAAGTTCCTCAGCCTCAGTGCCTAGGGTTTTATTGTGGTAGCTCCCTCGGCACATTCTGTCTGGCATGTACCAAAATTCCAGACTCTTGGAAGGAAAGCAGGTGCTGGCATAAAGGATATTGTTGGCACAAACAGTCAAGGCTCAGCAAGCCACTCTTAGAGGATAAGACAACCCCCCCCACACACACCATCCAAATTCCCGGTCTCTAGGCAGGGACCAACCGTGCACACAGCAATCTTGGACCTGCTATGTTAAATTCTTTTCTGCACAGAGAAATTCCTGGAGTAAGTTGCAAGTTAAAGAGGCTGGCCAAGCTGGGTGAGGGGGCTCATGCCTATAATCCCAGCATTTCTGGGAGGCTGAGACAGGTGGATCCCTTGCGCTCAGGAGTTTGAGACCAGCCTCAGTGAGAACCTGTCTCTACTAAAAATAGAAAAACTAAAGAGGCTAGCCAGAGACATCTTTCCTGAGGTGACACTGAATAAAACCAAGAAGGAGCAGCCTCAGATCCTTTGGAGGAGAATGCTTTAAGCAGAGGAAGCTGTAGGTGTGAAGGCTCAGAGATGGCAGTGTGCAGGAGGCTTGAGGACAGCGAGTAGGCTAGTGTGGCTGGAGCAAACGAACGAGAGGAAGCGGTGGGAGATGAGGGGGCCTGTGGGACATGGTGAGGGCTTTGAAAGACAGTATCGTGTGAAGACTGCCATGTGGAAATGCTGACAAGAAGGAAGCAGTAAGCAGACAGGACAAAGTGAGGTGGCTGAGAGGACCTGAGGAGCTACTTTAGATGGGACTTGTCTGGACTGGGGATAGCACTGAGGAATACTGTAAGACTTGAAGGACAGTTTTACAAGAAAAGCTATGAGTGGAGTCTCCTAAGCAGAGGGACAGCAAGTGCCGAGGCCTGAAGATGTGTCCCCCGAGCCTCTCCAACCTCTTATCTCATCACCAGGACTCAGCCACTCTGCTGTGATTCAGCAAGTGTTTATTCAGAGCCTGCGTTGTTCTGGGACTCTGCGGTCAGGTATGGTGGCCATCAGCCACGTGTGGTTCCCAAGCACTTGAGACACAGCTGTTCCTAACTGAGACATGCTGTGAATGTGGAATAGGCACCAGATTTTGAACACTTAGTATGAAAAGAGGGTAAAATATCTCAATAATTTTATATATTGAGGGCGGTGCTTGTGGCTCAAAGGAGTAGGGCGTCAGTCCCATATGCCGGAGGTGGCGGGTTCAAACCCAGCCCTGACCAAAAACTGCAAAAAAAAAAGAATAATAATTTTGTATATTGAGCCAGGCATAGTATTGTGTACCTGTTGTCCCAGCTACTTGGGAGGCTGGAGTGAGTGGATAGCTTCAGGCTAGGAGTTGGAGGTTGCAATGAGCTATGATTACACCTGTGAATAGCCACTACACTCCAGCCTGGGCAATACAGCAAGACTCTGTCTCTAAAAAAAATAATGTTTTGAGGCCGGGCGCGGTGGCTCACGCACTACAGAGGCTGAGGAGGGTAGATTGCCTGAGCTCACAGGTTTGAGACCATTCTGAGGCAGAGAGACCTTGTCTCTAAAAATACCAGGGCATTGTGGTGTGTACCTGTTGTCCCAGGAGTCTGAGGCAAGAAAATTGCTTGAGCCCAAGAGTCTGAGGTTGCTATGACCTATGACACCATGGCACTCTACTGAGGGTGACCAAGTGAGATTCTGTCTCAAAAGAAAAAAAAATTATGTTTTGTGGGTCAGGTGTGGTGGCTCACACCTGTAATCCTAGCACTCTGAGAAGCTGAGGTGGGTAGATTGCTTGAGCTCAGGAGTTTGAGACCAGTCTGGGCAAGAGCCTTGTCTCTACTAAAAATAGAAAAACTGGCTCGGCGCCTGTGGCTCAAGCGGCTAAGGCGCCAGCCACATACACCTAAGGTGGCGGGTTCGAATCCCC
>NW_003852547.1:262579-265770 GCF_000181295.1 Otolemur garnettii | reverse complement strand
TGCAGTTTGGCTAGGGCCGGGTTTGAACCCGCCACCCTTGGTATATGGGGCTGGCGCCCTACCCAATGGGCCTCAGGGACTGCCCTAATTTCACCTTTTTTTAACTTTACAAAATGTGATTAAGTAGCAAATGGAAAGTTTCACGTGTGGCTTGTATTCTGCTCCTGTCTGACACAATAAGGCATCTTCAAACTACGGCCCGCAGGCCACATGCGGCCTCCTGACGACATTTATCCAGCCCACCTGGTGTTTTTGCTGCCGCTGCCTGTCCTGCTTAGCAGTTGACTTGTCCCGGGGCCCACAGTCTGGCCCTTCAACAGTCTGAGGGACAGTGAACTGGCCCCCTATTTAAAAAGTTTGAGGACCCCTGGATGCTGAGCAAACAGCGGGGCCACAAACAGATAAGGCCTGGCCCTCTCTGAACTCACGTTAAGTGGGCACACCATGCATAAACAAAACAGCTGGCAAACAGGAAACTCTGAGAAGGCTGAACACTCTGAAGCCAGTCAGATGGGACTAGGTAAGACAGGAGTGAGGGGCGGGACCTTCCTGGGGACTAAGGGGGCAGCTTACTCCTTGGAGGTCTGGGGGAACAGTGCTCCCCAGCCAGAGGGAGCAATGAGTGCAAAGTCCCTGAGGTCAGATATGTTCAATGATGGGGCAGTGCCTATGGCCAGGGTGAAGGATTTGGGAGAACCACTTTGGGAGATGATGCTGGGGGCTGGATCATGCTAGACCTGCAGGCCATGGTAAGGTCTGTGGATTGTGGCTTAAAATGTAAAACTATGCCAGGGTTTTGATAGGGAAGGACAGGATTGGCTTGAATGTTAGAAATGTCCCCCTAGGGTTATGTGGGATTGAAGAAAGTGAGAACAGAGAGGATGATCTGAGCTGGGGAAGATGAAGCAGAGATTTAGGGTATAAAGGGGGGACAGGGATGACAGATTCCGGAGCAGAGCTTGGTGGCTGTTCTGAATGACATCTGAGTGGGAGGGGGCAGGATGACCCCCCAGGCTTCCAGCAAGATGGGAAAATTAGGGGGCCTGGTGTTGGGTCCACAGGGGTCCCAGTCATGCAGAGCACACTTCCAGAGGCTGCCACCAGAGGGCAGACAAGTGCTTTCTCCTACTCTCCAGGGAAGGGAGCCAGGGAAGGGAGCTAGCGATGAGTTCTTCCACTGTCAGTGGTTGAACTTACCCTGGGAGAACAGGCAGGGAGGTGCCTAAGGCCAGGAGTCAGATCACCTATGTCCACTTGCAGGGATCCTCAAACTTTTTAAACAGGAGGCCAGTTCACTGTCCCTCAGACCATTGGAGGGCTGGACTGCGGGCCCGGGGACGAGTTGACTGCTAAGCAGGACGGGCAGAGGTGGCAAAAAACACCTGGTGGGCCGGATAAATGTCCTAGGTGGGTTGCATGTGGCCCGCAGGCCATAGTTTGAGGACGCTTGGCTTAGAGGATTGGGTCCCAATTCCAATTTAGGGGCAGTAAAGGGTGTTTTGCTTGTCAATCCCAATGCCAGTGTTCCTAGGAGAGACTGAGTGGCTGTGCCCACGTGGGTAAATGGACATCATGTCCAGCTTATACCACTAGGATGTGGGCAGATGTGGTCAGGCTGCCTTGCTTGGAGTTGACTGAGGCCAAGAGCTCAAGAGCCCAGTTCTCAGATCACTGAGGCAGGCTGGGACCCAGGGGGAGACTGAAACTGAAGTAAGAGCCTTATTCTATGGGTGACTGATTACAAGTCCCTAATTCTGGTGTTGAGTTACTGAGATGCTAAGACAAGAAGCTTCCACTGTCAGTGGTTGAGACAAGGGGCCCATGTCCCTGTCCATCTCTCCCAAATGACCTTAGGATTGAGGTTCGATTTGGGGTAACAGAAACTGGAGGCCTTGGGGGTCTCATCATGGGACAGAGAACAAAGGTCTGGTTGTCTGTTTTGGTGGCGGAGCCTGGGGTCCAGTAGGATGGAATGACAGATTGGGGATCTGATTTCCTGTGTGAGGTGATAGCCTGGGGTCTGGTTTCTCATTTGGGGTAATAGAATTTGAGGTGACAGAGACTAGTGGTTCTGGTGACAGAGCTGGGATTCCTGAGGCCTGGGTGTCTAGATGACAAATTTGGATTGATGACACTCAGAGACCAGGGCCCTAGTTTGGGATGACAAGGCAGGGTGTGCTCTTGGCTAGAGGTGACCCAGGAGGGTCAGGTTGATACCATGTGGGAACAGAGATGGGCACTATTGTCCAGTTTGGAACAGCAGAGGCTGTAGGTCTGGAGATCCAGTTGCCTGGGGGTCCTAATGCAAAATATGTGGTAATAGAAACTGGATGGGAAGTAGTCTGATTGCTTAGTGTGATGTGCTAGCTACTGAAGGTAATATGATTTTTACTTTGGGGAATGTCTGCTAACCTAGTTTAGAATTAGAGGTATAGTGGGTCTACTTCTCAAATTTTAAATGACAGATTACAGATTTGTCTGGTTGGGAGTGACAGGAATCAGTCATTTCAGGCATCAAGAGACTGGGATTCATGTCTAGGTTGGGGTGATGGCTGGGATTCTAAGGCCTACTTTGGGGGTGACAGACTAGGGTCCAATCATCTAATTTCAGGTGACCTCCTTAGGGGTATTAGAACTCCCTTAGGGGTATTGGGATTGGGGTCCAGCCTCTTTTGAGGTGAGGGCTAGATTAAGTCAGCAAAATTTAAGGTTTGGGTGCCAAACTGAGGATTTGATGACTAATTTAGAGCAACAGAAATTGGGGATCTAGGTCAGACACATTGGCTCACACTTGTAATCCTAGCATTTTGGAAAACTGAGGCAGATGGATTGCTTGAGCTCAGGAGTTTGAGACCAGACTGAGAAGAGCAAGACCTTGTCTACTAAAAATAGAAAAACTAGCTGGGCATTGTGGTGGGCGCTTGTAGCTCCAGCTACTCAGGATGCTGAGGCAAGAGGATTGCTTGAGCCCAAGAATTGAAGGTTGCTGTGAGATAGGATGATGCCATAGCACACTGCCCAGGGTGATGGAGTGAGATTCTGTCTAAAAAAATAATAAAAAAATTTGAAAAAGGAAAAGGCTTGGTGCCTGTAGCTCAGCAGTTAGGGCGCCGGCCACATATACCAAGGCTGATGGGTTTGAACCCTGCCCAGGCCTGCTAAACAACGACAACTGCAACAACAACAACAAA
>NW_003852547.1:259967-262543 GCF_000181295.1 Otolemur garnettii | reverse complement strand
GCCTGTGGTCCCAGCTAATTGAGAGGCTGAGGCAAGAGAATTGTTTAAGCCCAAGAGTTTGAGGTTGCTATGAGCTGTTATAGAGACCAAGAGACTGGTCATCTAGTTTGGGGTGATTACATTAGGGTTCAAGGCTTTGGATTGGGGTAAAAGATGTGGGCTGACCAGTCGGCTGGTTTGAGGCTGCAGACACTGCAGGTCTGATTGCCTAGCTGGGGTAACAGAATAACTTGGATCTGATTGGATAATCTGGGGTACCAGAGACCAATTGGAGGTTCTGGTTTCTAACTTTGTGGGACAGTCTGGGTCCAGTTGTGTATCTTGATGTCCAGACATTATTCATCATTGTCATGTTTGGGGTGACAGAAACTGTAGATCTCGTCTAGTTGGAAGTGATGGAAACTATTGGTCTAGTTGTCTAGTTTGGGGTAACAATGACTAGGGTCCTTTTGTCCAGTTTAGGCTTACAGTGATTGGGGGTTATTGTTCATTTGTTGGAGGCAGAGCCTGGAATCAGTTATCTAGTTTGGAGTGATGAGGCCAGATGTCAAGGGTCCTGCTTTGGGGTAACATTAATGGAAGACACAGTTTCTTGGTTCCTCAGGACAGAGACTGACTAGCTTGGTAGACAGAGACTGGGGGTACAGCTGTGCAGTTGGAGATGGTGGCGCTGAAGATTGCCTTTTATAGTTTGAGGGCAGGAAACACAGAGCCCAAAGTCCTGGTGCTTTATAAATATGGCTGAGTCTGAAAGTGCTGGTGCCTGAGTGTTTGCAGGGCAACTGAGTCAGGGTTTCCTGCACCCAGGTGTGGCATCCCTGAGTAAGTGTGGTCAGGACTATGGAGGCTCACTGACGCTGGGAGTCTGGGCATTTGGAACTAGGCTGTTGGTCAGGACCCCAGGATTTGGGGTCCAGTGGAAGGTGCCTGATTGAGTATGATTCAGTGAGGATGTTGTGAAAGGGCATGCTTTCCAGGCTGGTGCCACCACAACCCAACAGGGGCAGCAATGGAGACTAGGGTAGAGATGCCACATTGGGGGCCCTAATGCCTAGGTAGGGATCACTGAGGCTCTGACACAATTACCCATGGGGGTTTCTGGTCCTGGTCTTTTGGCCACAGAGGATCCTGTTGGTCCAAAGCATAGTTCAGGGGCAAGTGGCTGCAGTGGTTGAGATGCATGTTTTGTGTGTGACTTAAAGTGGAGATCCAGATCCTTACTCTTTTTTTTTTGAGACAGAGTCTTACTATGTCACCCTTGGTAGAGTGCCATGGCATCACAGCTCACAGCAAACTCGAACTCTTGGGCATAAGCGATACTCTTGCCTCAGCCTCCCAAGTAGCTGGGACCACAGGTGCCCCACCACAGTGCTCAGCTATTTTTCAGGTGTAGTTGTCGTTGTTTGGCAGGCCTAGGCTGGGTTTGAACCCACCAGCTCCAGTGTATGTGGCTGGTGCCCTAGCCGCTGAGGTACAGGTGCTGAGCCCCAGATCCTTACTTTGAGGAGATGGATGCTGGGGGTTAAGATACTTAATTTAGGGAATGACTAGACTTCATCCTGCCACTTCTGAGTGTCTCTGAGCTCATGTTCTTGGCCTGGGACATCTATCACTGGGCTCAGACTTCTGCAGTACTGCAAACTCACCACCCACTGAGGCTGGGCCAGAGGGCTGCTGGTGCTCACAGTAGTGAAGACTGTTGGGGACCTAAGTATCTAGACTAGAAGTAACTTCCTGTGGTGTTTCACCTGCTAAGTTTGAGGCAAGTGAGTCTGGAAACTCCGATGTCAGTCATGTTTAGGGCAACAGGTTTTATAGTGACCAAGTTTGGCAGCCCACATGTTGATATTGGGGCCTATTTATTATTTTAGGGCTGAGTGAAGCTTAGGGTCCACTTACTTAGTTTGGGGTCACTGAGCCTGGGCTCAGGAGCATCTGAGACTAGAAGGCTAAATGTCACATCTGTGAGTGACTAACTGTGGAGTTCAAATGTCTATTTAAAAAATTTTTTTGGAGGGGGGCCAGGCCCAGGTTTGAACCCGCCACCTCCGGCATATGGGGCCGGCACCCTACTCCTTTGAGCCACAGGCGCCGCCCTCAGATGTCTATTTTAAATAGAGTGATTCTCTGTGGTTTTACTGACTGTGGGAACTTCAAGGGTAATTGAGTGAGCCTGCATTCTAATTTGGGGATAGACTAAGGCTGGGGCCCCAAGGTGACTTATTATGGTGTCCAGATGGTGGGTGCTGAGGCTTAGGTTCCCGGAACCCTAGTTTGGAGGTGATTGAATTTGGGGCTCAGATTCAAAGAAGCTCTAGTTTGTGGGTAACTAAGGAAAACCACTCTCCCCAGGTGTGGAGGTTGGGATGACCAATTTGGAGTCTAAACGTCAGTTTGGGGTGATAGGGCCCAGACATTCCTTAGTGGGTCAAGTACCAAGCTGGGGTTGACTATGTCATTAGATATCTCCTGGAAGGGCTTGGCGCCTGTGGCTCAAGCGGCTAAGGCGCCAGCCACATACACCTAAGGTGGCGGGTTCAAATCCCTAGCCCGGGCCCACCAAACAACAATGATGG
>NW_003852547.1:212304-259022 GCF_000181295.1 Otolemur garnettii | reverse complement strand
TTTTTTTTTTTTTTGTTGCAGTTTTTGACCGGGGCTGGGTTTGAACCCACCACCTCCGGTATATGGGGTCAGTGCCTTACTCCTTGAGCCACAGCCATAGCCCCAGATGAGTCTCTCAATCTGGATGCCTAGATTGCAGGGGGTGGTGGTTTTATTTGGGGGTCTTGAAACTTGTGGCCCATATCCTGAGTTTAGGTTTTACGAACTGGGGGGGGGGGCTATTGCTTACTTTATTTTAGGGGTGCTGAAATTGGGCTCCCCTTGGCCTTCGTCTAACGTGTCTGTGTCAGGAGTCAGTCACCTCATTTCCAGGGTTATTAAGACTGCAGTGGGATGAGGTGGTGAGGTCACTGTGGGGAGGTCCTAGTGCTTGTTTTAGTGTTGATGATAGCTGTGCATCCCATACATGCCTTGGGGCTGAATGAGCGTTAGGACCTAGTTAACAAATTTTGGGGTAACTATGGGTTCCTGGTGTCATGATGGTAGGTAGCTGGTCTAGTTCTCTGCATTTCTGAATCTGTGTTCTATTCTCCAAAAACCTAGTCTGGGGAAGAGAATCTAGTTTGGGGGCACCTGACTGTGAGAATCTCCATTTGCAGTTTTGGGATTCACAGACTGTAGGGATACAGAGGTTTGGTCCAGGGAGTTATATTATTAGTTTCCTGTGGCTGCCATAGAAACAATTCTGGCAGCTTAAAACAGCAGAAATGTATTCTCTTGCAGTTCTGAAGGCCATAAAGCCAAAATCAAGGTGCAGGCAGGGGTCCTGACCTGGCCTCTTCTACTTCCTGATGGCTCCTAGTGTTACTGGGCTTGTGGCCATATCACTTTTGCCTCATCTTCTTTCCTCTATGTCCTTGTCTTCTCTTGTGTCTCTTCCTAAGACATTCAACCATGGATTTATAGCCCATCTGGGTAATCCAGGATGATCTTATCTCAAAATCCTTCATTTGATTGCATCTGGATAGGCCCTTTCTCCATAAGGTCACATTAGCAGAATCCCAGGTTAGAGTTGGCTGTGGACTATCTTTTGAGGGCCACCATTCAACCCCCTGTGAGGGTATCTGAGGCACACACCTTAATCCCAAATTTGGGTCTCTCTGATTATAAGATTCCTGGTGTTTGGGTTAGGAAGTCTTTGAGGGTCAGTTCCAAATACCTGATGTGGGGGGTTGTGACTTGCCTACTTTGGGGGTAACAGCCTATGGGGTCATAATGGTTAATGTAGGGGTAACTTAAGTTTGGGGACAAGAAGTGTAGTTTAGAGATCACTGAGCTTCAATACCACAAAGTCCTAACTTTAGGGGTATTTGAGGTTGGGGGGCTAGATTCTGAGTTCATGGGGTAACTGACTAAGGAGTCCCTAACTCTTGATCTTAGCCAAAAGGCTGAGAAATGATAGGAGTCTGACTCTTATGAGTTGGTGGAAGGGGTGGGGGACTGAGAGTGAAATATTTTAAGGGCAGCTGATGCTGGGATTCCAAATGCCAAATAGGGGGGTTATTAAAGCTGGTTGTCCAGATGTGTAAGTTAGGGCCACTAATGATTAGATCCAGATGCAAGGTTTGCGAGTAATCTTGGTGGAGACCTAGATGAGGAGTGTCAGGGTGACTTGTTGGGAGGTTATTTATTTTATTTTATTATTTATTTATTTATTTATTTTGCAGTCTTTGGCTGGGGCTGGGTTTGAACCCACCACCTCTGGCATATGAGACTGGCGCCATACCTTTTTAAGCCACAGGCACCACCCTATTTATTTATTTATTTTTTGAGAGTCTCACTATGTCGCCCTCAGTAGAGGTAGAGTGCCATGAGCTCACAGCAACTTCAAACTCTTGGGCTTAAGCAGTTCTCTTGCCTCAGCCTCCCAAGTAGCTGGGGCTACAGGTGCCCACCACAACACCTGGCTATTTTTTTGTTGCAGTTGTCATTGTTGTTTAGCTGTCCTGGGCCAGGTTTGAACCTCCCAGCTTGGGTGTATGTGGCTAGCACTGTAACCACTGTGCTACAGGCACTGAGCCATTGTTGGGAGCTCTTGATCTTGGTTTAGTGGAAACTTAGTCTAGGCAGCCAGATGTCTAGTTTGGGGGAGTCTTAAGCTGAGTTGGGTCAAGATCCCAATTTGGAATTCAGTCTAGGATCTAGTTGTCAAGTTTCAGGTTGCTCAGGTTAGGGGTGAGTTGCAGTCCCATTTTCTAGTTTGAGTGTGTTGAACATGGGGGTCACATGCTGAGTTGGGTGAGAGCAGCTAGGGCCCATGTGTCTAGATCATGGGTTACTACCTTGGGGTTCTGTTGAGGGTTCAGTGAGGAGAGATGACTGGAGGTGTGCCCTCCTAGGGCCCCTGGTGCCTAATTTTTGAGCAACTGAGTCTGGAATAAGTGCCTAGTTTAAGGGTGACTTGTGGAGTTACAGCAGCATATTTTGGGCTGGCTGAGCTAAGGCCCATTTCCCTTATCCAAGTGCCTTGGGTTGGAGGCCTTTTGGGGGGTTACCTGGGGGTTCACAGTCCTCTGAGTTTCTGAGGCCATCCACACAGCCTGGAGTTATCTGGCTCTAAGTTTAGGTCTGATTCCAGGGGCCTCCCTGGAGTCCATGTGGGGGCATCTGAGGAGAGTGAGGGCTCAGGAGCCTAGTTTGTGGGGATCTAGATACCTCCTTTGGGGAATCTGAGACCAGGATCCAGAAGTCCTAGGGAACTGGCCCCGTCTATGGGGACCCATCTTCACTGCTCACCCTGAGCCTAGGCCCTTCCTGGGGGTCTTCAGGAGATGATTGACTTGAGGCTCACATGCCTAGTATACGTGGTCCTGGCGGGGAATGAAGGGGTCCGATGGCGGGAGTGGGGGCTCTGCGGAGCGGAGCCAGCTGGGCCCCCGGGGCTGGCTGCAGCAGGGGTTCCCGCGGGAAGCAGAGCGCGGCGGGGCAGCCGGCGGCGGGAGGGCGAGCGCCGGAGTGACAGGAGAGGAAGAAAAATGGGCCGAGAAATCAGAGTGGACACGCCGGGGGCGCGAGTCCGGGAGCAGGCGGCGGCGGCACCGGGCGGGTGCAGCGCCTCTGCCTCCAGGGACGCCGTCCGCTCGGCTTCTCGACCCCCGCCCTGGAGGCCGGGGCGGGTGATCCGACCCTCTCCCCTAATTCCAGCCCTGCGCCCACCCCAGCGCCCTGCCGCCTTCTAGTCTGCACGCCTCCGAAATTCCAGGCCCCTTCCCTAGTTCTACGTGCCCCCCTCCCGAGTTCCTTTTTCCTCTAAGGAGTTCTGTTTACTTTCTCCGTGTTCTAAACCCTCCCTGCGGCGTTCTTCTCCCCCTCTTCGCCTGCTGAGTCGCCCACGATCTAAACTGCCTGGGCTACCCAGCCCCGTTCCCCTCCACGCCCTAGGCCCCCTGCCCCTTTTCTAACTCTGCACCCACATTCCAGCTCCCTCTTTCGCCAATCTTTTCCCTGAGGAACCCGTCCCCCCCCCGCCCCCGCCAAGTCCCTTGCAAAGGTTTGAAGCGGAAATGGGGCGCGCGGCGGCGGGGGAGGGGCGGGGCGGGGGCGGCGGCCAATGGAGCGGGAAGCAGGACAAATGAGGCCCGGCCCGCGCGGCCGACAGGCCCCTCCATCTTCCCATTAGCGCCTAATGGCCCCCCCGCCGCCGCCTGATGAAGATTTATCGGCCTCGGAACCCCCGCCCCCTCCACCCCCGGCCTTCCCCTCCCCTGTTGGCCTCACCCCGCCCTCCCGAGCGGACACCTGATGAAGCCGTCACCCGCGGGAGGGGCCGCGCAGCCCGACCCCTGGCATCTCTCGGAGACGGACAAGACAGCTAGCCAGAGACCCTGAGCGAGGACTGGAAGAAAGTTCCTGGGATGCGGGGTCGGAGACCCTGGGAAGAAGTTTAAGGGAGGGTCTGACCAACAGCGTAGGGAGGCCCCCAGCTGTGAATCCGTCTTCAGTTCTGTGCAGGGACAGACCCCAGTGGAAGACGGAGGCTGCTGCCCAGGAGGGAAGAGTCAGGATCCTCAGGCATCTGAGGGAGGGTAGCTCTGGGGGTCTCGAAGCCTGGGTGTGAGAGAGATGTGGACTCACACCCAGACCCCCAGCTCTAAGGGGGGAGGGGCCGAGGACATGGGTTTGGGGAAAGAGGGGCCTGAAGACCTGATCCCCGCCCCCACCCCCATCTGAAGGAGGAGGGGCTGGAGCCTGGACCCCTGGGTGTGAGGGAGGAGGGGCTGGGGCCTGGGGGTAAAGGGTCCTGGGAGACTGGACTCCTGGGCCCTAGTCTGGGAGCTTGGCACTGGGGGGCTGGGTTGGGAGGCCCCTGATTGATTTCTGTTTACCAGCTGTCCCCGCAGGCGGAAGAGCGAATCGCGCCCCATCCATCAACAGGCTCGCAGCCTCCCTAATAAAAACATTTTACTCCTAAATGATCTCGAACTAATTAACTCAAAGTGTTAATTAAAGTTTGCGCAGACAGCATTGTCATCAGGGAGGGTGGTGGATCCATCTTCCTGAGAGAGAGACAGGGTTTGGGGGGGCTCCCCATCCCCCTAGCCACTGAGCCCTGTCCACTGCTGCCCCAGTCCCCCCAACTCCTAGCTGCTCTCTCTGTATCTGCCCTCGATCTCTGAGCTCTTCACCCAGTCTCTGTGTCTTCCATCTCTGTCACCATGTCACTGTGTCTATTTGAGTTTGTCTGTCTCTTGCTTCTCTTGCCTGAATGCTGTCTTCCTATTGTTCCTATGTCCCATTACCATGGGGTCTTTATGTGTCTGTGTGCACTGGGGATATGTGAGTGTGTGTCAAAGTTTGTGCACATGTGTGCATGAGTCCAGGGGTGTGTGTCAGGATTTGCATATGTACAGGTATGTGGGAGCCCAGGGGCCCGTGTGTGTCTGGGTGTGTGTGACCATTATTGACAGGCAGGCTGTGGGACTCCTCTAGGGTGTCCCTGAAGCAGGGTTTGAGGACCTCTGGGGCATATGCTTGGCAGGGCAGACAGGAGCAGAGGCTGTAGGTGCACTGGGTGGGTGAAGAACCAGGCTCAAGTTCACTGGGCCCATCTCCCTTCCCCCTCTTTTGCAGCCCACAGCCAGCAGGGCAAGGGAGCTGGGGCCAGGACAGGCCACCAGGCCATGGGCATTGGTGGGGTGGCTGGCTGGGCGGCCCCAGTGTGAGCTCATACATCAGGGCTGACAGGCTCCGAAAGCCCCGGAATTAAAACCTAAATCGAATATTGATCACCCGCTCTGGCCGTGGCGCCCAGATGCCCCCCCAGCTGCCTCGCGCTTGCTCTCTGCTCCCCGGCTCTCAGGCGTCACTGCTGTCCTGTCTTTCTCCCTGTCTCACCTCCTTTCTCCCTGGCTTCTTTCCACTCTAGCCTTCTGGTGACTCATCTCTGGCCCCTAGGTGCCCTCCTCAGCCAGAGGCAGAGACTAAGAGACAGAGAGATAAAGACACATGGATGCGCAAAACAGACTCAGGCATAGAAATGGCTAGACACTAACCTGCAGACAGACCCAGAGCATGCAGCACATAGACACAAATCCAGGCAGGCAGACTGACACAGCATGCAGGCACCAATAGATGCACACACAGGAAGTCACACAGAGTCACACCCTGAAAGTAACATTGATACAAACACACATCACACAAAAATGCTACACATAGGATGCACACAGAGAAAGTGACACTTAGGCACAGACAGACATCCACAGGCCCTCAGAGTTGCAGTCACACACAGAGTCATCCAGGAATGGGGTAGTGACAGGGAGGCACAGTCCCAAAGCAAGTTACATCAACATAGGCAGGGCAAGACAGAAAGTACACAGTCATCCATGCTGGCAGACACTCTGAGCTTCGCCATGGCAGAGAACCCACACACCCCAACTCCCCATTTCCACTCATCCTGACATAATGGCCACCTCCCTCTGACTCACCCCCCAGACACTACCTGGCTCCTGAATCCAGAACCCAGAAAAGTGCCTACACAGGAAGGAGGCCCCCCGACCTCATCCCCACCACCAACCCTGGGTAGTCCCTTCCATATCCCAAAGGTCCAGAGCTGGTCCTGGAAGGGAGCTGGAGACATGAACTCCAGAGATAGGCAAAAATGGCTTCCTATTGACAGAGGGGTGGGGACAGGGCCAAGGTCATGCTGTCTAGGATGACCAAAGAATCTGGCATCCTTGTCTCAGAAACCACCTGTAGGATTGAGGCCAGACAGTAGAATGAACTTCCCTGGACCATGAGGGCTGGTGGCCTGCAAAGTGGGCAGAGGTGCTGCCCCAGCCCCTACCCCCACCTTAAGGCTTCCCGACTGGGGCGGGCAGCACTGGAGGCAGGCGGTGGCGGCTGCCGGGGGAGAAGATGAATCTTTCATGAGTGATTTGCGGCCGCCTCTTCTCGTCCCGTGTTGTTTAATGTTTCAATTTGGGCGAAAGCAAAACATTCAATCAGGCGGATTAAGTGCGTAATGCGTCTCATCGCTCAATCTGTCGCCTCCGCCGGGCAGCCCGCCGGGTGGGGGGGAGGGTTGGGAGGGGTGGCAGGCAGAGACCCTGGCCAGGGGAGCCTGTTCCCCAGCAACTCTCCTAAGCTTTGCCATAGGAAGCTCCTCACCCTGGGCCCCCCTCCAGGTCCCACTCTTCCCCAGTCTAGCCTCACCCCACATACCAACCACTCTCTGCTCCATCTCAGGGTGTCCACTTGGGCGTGGGGGCCCCTGGCTTCTCTGTATCCTCCCTGTCTGCCTGTCTCTCCGTGTGTGTCCACATGTCTTTCTCTATGTCCACCTGTCTTCTCTCTGCCTGTTCCCTGGGGTTTCTCTCCCTTCTTTACACTTGTCCTGCATTCTTCTGTCACACTTGCTGTCCTTCTGTCCATATGCTTCCATCCCTGTCTCTCACACTCTGTACCCATGTCACAGCAGCCCAGCCTCTGCCTGTCCAACAACAGTCTCCCTGTGGTCCTTGTTCCCTACCTGCTGTCTGGTGCAGACACTCTCTGTCCTCTGTCTTTCTTTCTTTCTTTTCTTTTCTTTTTTTTTGAGACAGAGCCGCAAGCTGTCGTCCTGGGGAGAGTGCTGTGACATCACAGTTCACAGCACCCTCTAACTCCTGGGCTTAAGCGATTCTCTTGCCTCAGCCTCCCAAGCAGCTGGGTCTATACGTGCCCGCTACAATGCCCGGACATTTTTTGGTTGTAGTTGTCATCACTGTTTAGGCAGGCCCGGGCTGGATTCGAACCCTGTAGCTCTGGTGCATGTGGCTGGCTCCCTAGCTGCTTGAGCTACGGGCACTGAGCCTGTCCTCTGTCTTTCCCTGTCTCCCTGCAATTCCATCCCTGTCCTTGTGCCCCCTGCCCCCTTCTCTCTTTTTTCAATCAAGCTCTTGATCCTCTGTCAGGCTGCTCCCACACACTTCTCTGTTCCCTATTCATCTCTGTCTGTGTCTGTGTCGGCCTTTGTCTTTCTCCTATCCATCTCTCTCCATCCTTCTCTTCCCTCTCCATTCTGTCTTTTCTCTTTCTCCACCCCTCATCTCTGCTCCCATTTGGGTCAGTGCCTCTGGCTTCTCTGTTAGGGTTCCTTGACCTGTCAGCTCCCTGTCCCTTGTCTGGACTGGTCTCCATCTCCACCAGGGGGCAGCAGGTACAGGCTTTTCTGGTGGGGAGGCTGAACCTCCTGAGGAGCTTCTCAGCCAGCCCCATTGCTTGTTGGCAGACCGTCCCAATTCTAGGGTGTCCAGGCCCCCAGCCCCTCCACCCTCAGACTCAGGGGCCCAGCCCCCCAGCCCCTACTCACTCAGACCCAGAGGTCCAGGCCCCCCAGCCCCACCTCCCTCAGACTCAGGGATACATCCAGGCCCCAGTTCCTCCTCCCACAGCCCAGGAGTCTAGCCCTTAGCCCTTCTTCCATCAGATCCAAGAGTCCAGGTCCCCCTGTCACCTAGTCCTATAGAACCCTGGGGTCCTCTCTTCTAGCCCCTCTTCTTTTTCTTTCTCCCAGCAGCTTGTGACTTGCTCAGGGATAAATGGAGATTTCAACTGGGGGACTGACAGGCACTAACCAGAAATGTTGTCACCACTGCCTGCTGCTGAGACCCATGGGGCTGCCAGACTAGGGACCCACAGAATGTACAGGCACAGGAACAGGGACATACACAAATGGACTCCAGGAAATGCAGAAGTAGTAGGATTCAGTCAACATGCAGGGACACACACAGACACCGTGAACACACACCAGAATCTAACACTTGGGACACACACCCTCTGCACATTGATCTTTCACCCACTCAGGGTGACTTTAGGGGCAGCAGAGGTAGGGTGGGAGGGTCTCTCCTGACCCCATCTCCATGTCTGCTTTCAGGCCTGATCCCTGGCTACTGGCCCTCTCTTGGTGCCCTGTGTCCCTATTATCTCCTCCACAGGCTGGCAGCCTTTCTGAAAGCTTCATTTGGGTCCCTCTCCTGCCCCTACTCCCCTCTTTCAGGCCTCTCCTGTGGGGCTTTCTCTGGCTCAGGGTCCCTTCACCCTACAGTGTCTCTCTCCCCAGCTCCCTAAGTTCCTCCTCCTCCTCCCCAGCCTCTCACTTCTGTTTGTCTGTCAGCTTCTCCTCCCTCATTCTCCATCTGTCTCTTTCTCTGAATTTGTTTTTGTCCATTTCTGTGCACCTCTGTGGCAAGTCACTAACATCTAGGGTTTTCTCTCTGAGACACCCTCAATGTGTCTCTCTGTTGTCCTTTTCAGGTGTGTCTCTCTGTATTATCTTATCTATCTCTGAATCTGTCTCTGAATATCTCCCTCAGTCTCTGTCTCTCTATGATATAGGCTCTACCATCTCCAAGATCTCTCTGTCTCTCTGCATCTCTGCATCTCTCTCCCCATCTCTGGACGTCTCTTGCACTGTCTGTCCCTCCCTCTCTCCCTGTCTCTCTGTCCATCCATCTCTCTCCCTCTTGGCCCCTCCCGCCCTCCCCCTCTCTCCCTCTCTGTCTCACTCTTCGCCTCTCTCTTTTCTCTCTCAAGTGTTTTCAATTTTATTCTGAGTGGAATTAACTACCCCTGATGTCAAATTGCCGCCGAAATCGATAATAATATCTTTACAAAAGAGGATATTCTTCTCTCGGAGAACGGCCTCTGAAAAATGGAAAATTTAGTCGAAATTGATTCATTACTTGACACTTTATAGAACGGCTGCGTATTGATCGCACCTGTCATGTCCCATCTCCCCTAATCGAAGCTGAAGGCCGGCTCCGATGCCTGCTATTTTTCATAATTCCACCGCAGCCGACAGCTCCACAAACACCACCGCTTGCGCAGCCTCCACCTCCCTGTGCTGCCGCCACCGCGCGCCCTCGGCCTGGCCCTGGCCCCACGGGCCGTGCCTGCATGGCCGTCAGTCACTCCGTCCATCTGTCCACCAATTCCCTGGTTGCCCTCTGTCGTCCCCTCCCTGGGGGCCCCTCTCCCCCACTGTTTATTTGTCCTCCCTGCCCCAATCCCAAGCCCCCCTTCTGTCTTTCCTTTTCCTGGATGCCCCCATCTGTCCACCAGTCTTCTGACACCCTGCCCATTCTTTGCCTAGAAACTGTGCCCTCCTCACTCTTGTCTGTCTGTCCATCTTCCCACCCCCACTGGCGTGCACCCCCTGGCTAGCTGCCTCCTCTGCTCTCCCTGTGCTTCCTGGCTGTCCTCCCTGAACTTGGTACCCTGCCTTTATTCTTCTACCTTCCAGGGCCCTCTCAGTCTGTCCCCCTTTCTGGGGGGTGTAGGGGGAGGGAGGGAGTGGGGATGCCCTCTGTCTGCACCCTTTCCTCAGTAGATGTGGCTCCCTCATTCCCTCTGCTCTCCCCAACATTCAAGGCACTTCCTAGCCTAGTTCTAGCCCCAGCTCCTCAGCCCCTTCAGCCCCCAGGGCTCCCTGCCCTTCCTCCTTCCCTCTGTATAACATCCTCTCCTTCCCCTGGCTCCTCCAGGTCCTCTAGGGTGGGAACCCGGATGAATAAGACCTAGGACCTGCCTTCAGGGAGCTTTGAGCCCCTGGAGGATCTTTTGGGTAGTCAGATTGTGCCAGAGGACACAGAGCTGGGGTGGGCTCTGTTCCAGGGCGATTCAGAGCTGAGCCAGTCTGGGTCCCCAGCGAGCTCCCAGTTGCGTCTGTGGGTGGGGTGTGGACCTGTGCAGTGGGTGGGACAGCCTGGGGACTAAGAACACAGCCTCATGGCCAGACTGCCTGGGCGGGAGACCCACTTCAATACTAACTAGTTTCTGCCTCAGTCTCTTCATTGGTAAAATGGGGATGATGCTTGGTAGGGCTGTTGTGAGAACTGAATGAGCTCTTCTGTGCATAGAGTTTAGGACAGTGCTGACACCAGCCAAATAGCGTGACAGTGCTAATTGTCACCACTGTAATTGTGCTTTGACTGGACTCCATTCACCACCACCACCATCAGCACCACCCCACCTGGCAGCGCCGCTCTGCTCCGTTGTTCTGGGAGGGGTGAGTTAGGGAGATGGAATCTTGGGGTGAGGAGATCATCTTACCATACTCACCGTGGTTTCACTCTCTGTCACCTTTAGTTTGG
Source organism: Otolemur garnettii (assembly GCF_000181295.1). Lineage (NCBI taxonomy): Eukaryota > Metazoa > Chordata > Mammalia > Primates > Galagidae > Otolemur > Otolemur garnettii. The sequence goes on along the minus strand of NW_003852547.1, from coordinate 248,451 downwards.
TTAGCTGTACCTGGAGGCATCTTTCCAGGTGTTAAAAGCACTCTTAAGGGAAGCATTAACCCTCACAGAGGGATTTAAAGAATCTAGTGGATATTACAGACCCCAGAGGTATTCTCTCTCCTTCATGGGTAATAAATTCAGTCCATTGGGTGTTACAGGCGGGTGAGGGTGATCTCTCTCTTTCTCTCCCTCTCTTCCTCTCTCCCTCTCTTTCTCTCCCCCTCCTCCCTCCCTCTCTCCTTCTCTCCTTCCTCCTCCAGGGACATTAAACACCCTGGGGGTGTCCTCTCTCAGTGGGGAATTAAATTAACTACAGTCTTCAGCTACTGCAGCCTCCCTGGGGATGTTAACTACTGCATAATGATCCCCCTCCTGTGGGACGCTTCCTTCAGTCTTGGTGTTGGCTATACTGCTAAGGAGTGAATCACAGCCTCTGGAATGCTCTCACTTTTACTGAGCACCAGCTATGTGCGTGACGTGGCATTGCACACACTCTGACGTCTGCTCAGGACTGTTCACGATTCCTTCAAAACCCTGGAGCTCAGAGAGCATGTAAATTGGCCTAAAGTGCACAGCACAAAAGGTGTTACAGAAATCAGGAGGGTGTGCTGAGTAGAGTGAAGGCTGAGGGTGTTCTATACAGTCAGATGGGTACAGTTCACATCCCCATGGGAGTGACTTACAATCCACTGGGTCCCAGCCCCCAAGGGCACCAGAGGTGGGGGGGTCCTCCACCCCCTCTAATTTGCACATTATAAGCCCCTCTGATGGGTATTTCTGACACCCAGGATGTTCTCCCAGAGATGTGGTTTTAGAGATACAGAGTGGCAAAGCCCTCTTGACTTGTGTTATCTGCTGTCTCATGGGTGTCACTAACATTCTGAAGATGTTCTATTTTCCAGGAGGGTGTTGTGTACAGTGTAATAAACTGTATCTTCCCAGAGGGTGTTCTGTCTTTTTTTTTTTTTTTGAGACAGAGCCTCAAGCTATCCCCCGGGGTAGAGTGCTATAGTATCACAGCTCACAGCAACCTCCAACTCCTGGGCTCAAGCGAGTCTCCTGCCTCAGCCTCCCAAGTAACTGGGACCACAGGTGCTTGCCTGTGCTATTTTTTTGTTGCAGCCGTCCTTGTTGTTTTGGCCAGCCCGGGCTGGATTCGAACCCGCCACCTTAGGTGTATGTGGCTGGCGCCTTAGCCACTTGAGCCACGGTGTTCTGTTTTACTGAAGGGGGTTATCTACAGTCAATTGAGTTCCTTCTGCTCAGAAGGTGTCCTTTCTCTCTTCACAGGTGTTTAATGGTCATGACATGCATTCCAGCTGGTGTTCTGACTGCCCTGACGGTGTTCTAACTCTTTGAAGGCTGTAACCTACAGGCCAAAGAGTCATATCTACCCAGAGGGTGTTGTCTTTCCTTCAAAACATATCCAGTGCAGATGTAGGAATCTTGCCCCATAGAGAGTGTTCCAGAATCTTCTCTGTGGCTTTCAGAGACAAACAATGGGAAGGTAGTAGGAGAGTGTTCTCCATAGTCTGCTGGGTGTTATGAGTCTTCAAGGAGGCTACAATCCAGGGGCTGTTATAGACACACAGAGGATTAGGGGTCCTGGGTGGGGGAAGGGCTTCAATGTAGCCCAATGAAGCCGTATAGACATCCAATGCAAGGTAACTCCTTCAAAGAATGTTTCATAAGTGTAACAAGACAAGGTAAGAACAAATAAGGAAATTCTTGTTTTCTAAAGAAGGTATGGTATTTTTAATGTGATTATTGTAAAGTAATAGTGCTCACAGCAAATGCATGTTTATTTGGTGCTTGACACAGTACCAGATGCCCTCCACATGTCCTGTGGTTTAACCCTCCTGACCACCTTAGGAGGTAGTCGTCATTACTGCCCCGTTTTGCAGATGAGATCATTGAGGCTCAGGGATGTTTAACGACTTGTCCTATGAGTGGTGAGCAGCAGTGCAGCTGAGCCCTGTCTGTTCTGCTGGGCTGAAGTTCTCTTCCAGCCCCTCAGCACCTTCATCTGACCACCTGGGGATTGGTAGTCCTGGTGAGATCCCACAGAGCTGTCCCGGGCAGGGCTTGCCTACTTTGGGTCTGTCATCCTGCTCTGAGACATACTTTCCCTTCCCTGTGGCAGGTGGCTCCTGGGGCTGTCCCTGACAGAGAGCTGCCTTTCCTTGAAGAACATAGCATTGGAACTTGGGGGTGGAATAGGGCTAGAGACTGACCTGGGAATGGGAGAGAAAAATGGGGGAGGGAAGCAGAAAGGGGGCAGAGAGGGTGAAGGTCAGGCTGGGCCAGCAGGTCCTAGGAGGAGCTGAACTGTGAGTCCAGGGGCTGCTGCTCCATGGGACCTGAGGCCTGTAGATATGTACTTGTTATTTCACTGGGAGCAGACCTGGCTGAGCTGGGCTCTTTCCTGTCACCGCAGGTACATGTGTGCTGCCTGTGACTTCCTGGGCACGTCTGTGTGCCTACCCTGGGTTCTATCTGTGGTTGTCTGTGTGTCAGTGAGGGTTTGTGCGTCCAGGTGGTGTGTCAAGGAGTGGAATGTACCTGAATGTTGCCGTGGCTCTGTGTGTCTGTGTGGGTCAGTAGATCAGGGAGTGGTTGTGGGTTAGGGTAGGTATGGTGTGCAGGCTGTGTGTCCATCTGTTTATGTCTGTTTTTCTCTGTGTAACTCTCAGTACATAGGTTGTGCACTTCCACTTTCTGTATTATGACATCCATGTGTGTGTGCCATGTGTACAGATGCTCGGCCTGTGTATGTGTATGCGTCTCTCTCTGTGCATGGCTGTGTGTCCCGTGAGTGTTTGCACTGTGGTTACTGTATCCATGTGTCCCTCTGTCTGTGTCTCCCATACAAGCTGTGTGTGGGTCAGCCTGTCCGGGTCTGCATTTTCCAGGCTGGGTCCAATTTTGCATGTCCAGCAGGGGTCCTGGGCCACTTAGTTGAGGCCTCTGCCTCGCACCTGTCCATTTGTCCGAGCGTCGTCCTCAGGAGGGGCAGGGAGGGGGGCAGGCAAGGGGAGAGGAGGGGGTCTCTTCACCTCTCCACCCACCCCCACTCCCTCAGTCCCGGGATCGAACCTTATTTAGAGTTGCGATTCGACATCTGTTTTCAAATTTGATCAGCTCTGAACTTTATTTTCCGAGTTTGAGGAAAATTATATTCCATCGATCGCGCTCCCGCCCCCTCCCCCGCACCGCCCGCCGCCACCGCGGCCGCCTCCATATATCTGCGCACGGAGCGGGGCCCGGCGGCCGGGAGGGCGGGAGGCGCGTGGCGCTTGGAGGAGGAGGAGGAAGGAGAGGAGGAGGAAGAGGAGGCTTAGGGGCAAGGCCGCTTCGAACCCCCCCCCCCCACACACACACGCCCGCACTGGCCCAGCTGCCCTCGGCGCCCGCCGCGCCGCGCTCACTGCGCTCCCGCTCGGAGCTGGGTTCCCAGCTCTCGGTGTCTCCATCTCTCTTTGCGCGTCTCTGCTCCGGTGTCTCTCTCTCTCTCTGCATCTCCCTGTCTCTGCTGATCCCCCTGTCTCTGGCTCCTTGGCTGTCTCTCGTGTCTCTCCCTGGCGCGGTGTCTTCGAAGACTCCCTCTTCTCGTCCTCTCAGTCTCGGTCTCCCCGGGGCTCTGGGCATCTCCCCCCGCCCTGGTGCCCCCTCCCCAGGACGCTGCGGGGGGCAATGGCTTCGGGATCCGAACTTTAAACACTTCTCCCCCGACCGGAGCAGATACGCAAACCGCAGAAAGTGAGTGAGCTCCGCGGTTCGGCGCAGGGGCGGGGATGGGGGGCGGGGATTCCTGCCCCAGGCTGGGGACGGGGCCGGGAGGTGGTCTCGGCAGAGCTAGGTGCTGAGTTCCCGGAGCCAGAGACCTGCAGGCGGACGGGGTCACCAGCTGCAGCTGTGAGGGCAGGGTGGGATTGCACCCAACTCTGGGGAGGTGAGGGTGGGACAGGGGTGCAAGTTACGGGAGAGGAGGCCGAGAGGGGCAGAGTGTGACAGGACCAGGATGGGGTCGGTGAGACATTGGACTGTGGATATTTGGGAATGGGGCTGGCGGGCGACCTGAGGGTGTGTCTGGATGTTAGGGACTGAGGAATCTGGATATTCGGGACTGGAGTCTGCGTGGGGATTAGAGGTCAGGGCTGAGGGCCCCACCATTTGGGACCTGGGGGCTCAGAGCTAAAAGACTGGATATTTGGGGCCAAAGATCTAGATATTTGAGATTGGGAGTGAGTTGAGCTGGGGGTCAGGCCTGGGGGTGGGGATGTTTGGGGTTGAGGGTAGGAATATGAGTTTGGATTTGGGGGACTGGAAAGTCTGGATTGGGAGTTGGAGTTCAAGGCTGAGGGTCTGCAAATTTGGATCTGGATATCTGGAGTCTGGATATTTGGCATGAGTGGTCACAGGGTCTGTGGGAAGAACATCTGGGCCAATTCTGGGGTCTGCACACTTTGGGGTAGGGCATAGGTCTGGCCCTGACCTTAGAGGGGTGTGTCCCCCTGGGACACCCTTTCTGCCTGTCATTCCACCAGTCACAGGGCCGTACTAGGCCACCTCTGTCATCTCTCCCCTGGGTGTCTCCTCAATGTCTCTCTGTCTTGACAGTGTCTCTGTGTCCACCTCTAACTCTACCAGGATTCTCTCTTTATCTCTGTGTGTCCCCACCTCACTCTCTCTCTTTGGGTTCAATTCTTAGACTATCTCCCCCCAATCTCTGTGCCTCTCTCTCCTGTGTCTCTTTCTCTCTTAACATCTCTCTTTCTATCTCCCAGTCTATGTCTCTGTTTCTATCTCTCCGTCTCTGTGCCTCCCAGCATCTCTGTCTCTGTCTCCCCCTCACTGGTTTCCGCTCAGATTAAGCCGGGGACCTAATTCCAGGCCCAGGATCGAATTTTCTGGCAACAAAGGGAAATAGCGAATCGATCGGTCGCTCCGGAGATTAAGAGACAAGCGGCGCGCGGATCTATCACGGCTAAACGGCCCCCCCGCCCACTCCCCCCGCCCGGCCGGCCGCCGAGGCCCAGACGCGCTTCGCATCGCCAAGCAGCCTCAGGAGCCTTGGCTGCCGGACAGGCTGGGCCTCCCTAACCCAGAACTAACTGGGCGTCCTGTGGAACGCAGGAGCCCTGGAGGAGGGACCTAAGAGCAGGAACTGGGTCCCTGGGGAGGGGAGGAGAGGGGATCAAGAGAAACTAAGGCAGCAAACTGCCTGGCAGAGATACGTTGCACACACCTGTGGCCTCAGGTAATACCTTTCACTTACACCTGTCTATCAAAACACCTGTCACATCCATGTTCTCCCCTCCAGCTCCCACATCTGGACCTCCAGGGCAACTTTGTCTTGCACCTGTCCCCTGTAGGTAACACCTGTTCTCCACACCTTTATCTGCCCCAAAGGTAACACCTATTTTCTTTCAGGAAACACTTGTCCCCCTGAAACCTACCCTAAAGAGGTCTGTGATTTTTTTCAGGTTACGCATGTCCCCTCTTACCTACTCTCCCAGGTAACAAATCTGCCACTTCCCACCTGAATCCCTGCACCTGTCCCATTTCATGCCACATTGTCCTCTTTCTACCAGTACCTGAACCATCCCATCGGTCTTCTAATGCTCTAAACACACCTATTTCTTACACATTAATTTATTTGCTTTTCCTTCCCTTCAAGCATGCAATACCTGTCCACTACACACACACACACACACACACACACACTCATGCCTCCTTTTGCACTCACACAGGCAACCTTTTAATGTGTCCCCTCTGGTAAGACCTACGCTGCTCAGCCTGGTAGCTCCTACCCATCCTTCTCTCTTACAATGCTGCAACTCCTCCTTCACCCTCACATCCATCCTTCCAGAAGAGCTTCTGGCACACAGGTCACCTAAGGACACACCTGCAAGCTCTCTGCCTTCATCTAACTTCCTCATACCTCATCTCCCATCATTCCACAGAAATACTGCCAACTTCCAACACATTCTGCCATACCTGCCCTTCCCACTTGGCTTGCAGGTAACTTATCCCAGACAACAGAGGCGTTGTCCTCACCTATTTCCTAATATGTACTCTGGTTCCTGGGTGCATATCCTCCTTCCTTGTGTCCTTCCTCAGCCATAATGCCTTTCCACAGGCCCTGTCCTCTGAGTCCCACCTGCCCCACCTGCACTCTTGCTGCTTACTTGGGTTTGACTCTTCCTCACACTGTCTCTGCCTTGCTTGGTCTTTCACTGTCTCTCATAACACACAACACCACTTCACATATACTACACATGCTTGGACAGGGAATCTGTCCTTGGCCACAGGTGTCTGCCTCACCTGTATACCTGTTTCCCCACCCCTGTCCCTTGGGACTATTTATCCATGTCCCACATTTCTCACTTCCTCCTTCCTTTCTGCCCAAGGTCATACCTGTACCTCCACACACCTGCCACATCCCTCACCTGCTTACCTCTAGCTTCCCGTGCTGAGCTACCACATCCATTCATTTCTTCAGCAAACAGGTACTAAGACCTCCACACCCACCCCCCACAACCCCCTTAATCTCTTTCTCTTTTTACATCTTTTCAGCTGGATCTCTGCCACATTTCTGGCTTTCCCCGCCTGTATCCAAAGGGGACACCACCTCCCAAACCCAGCCCTGTCCCACAGACACAAACTTGGCTCTCCACATGGCCCTACCTCTCTCTCCTTTTACTCCCCACAAACATCCATGTGCCCCTTGTCCCTTCACCCCTTTCGTGAGCATTGTGACCTCACTGAACACCCACCACCACCTCATTCTTTATGTTCATCTTCACTAACTGTCTCTGTACCTTGTCACTCCCACCCCTTTAGGACCAAACCTTCAGATCCCTCACACACCTGCCTCCAGCCTGCTTCTCTCCAGAAACACCTGTCCCTTTTCATAGCACACATTTCTGACCGGCTATCTCCTTGGGAATGCCTTTCCTGGTACATAAGTAACACCTGTAGCATACATTACACACATGTGATACCTGCTCCCCCACCATAAAGAATCCCTCAAGTCCAAGGATCTCTGACTTCAGCACGCATCAGAAACACGTGGTGGCCTTGGTACAGCACAGGCTCCTGGGAGAATCTGCATTCCAGATAAGCTGCCTGCCCCCCCCCACCCCCAGCTGCTGGCCCAACAGCTGGACCACTGTTGGAGTAGTTCCTGCTCACAACGTGTTCCCCACCTGCTTTGCCCACATGCCCTACCCCATGTATACAAATGGAGATGAGGAGGAGGATGACTAAGGATGACCACAGCTCCTAATTACTAAGCCCCTCTGTCCCTATGACCAACACTGTTCTAAGTTCTTCACACCGTTGTCTCATTTGTCCTCAGTCCTCGTGGGGCTCATATGAAGCAGGTATTTAACTCTTCATAACCCCCATTTAAACTCCCGTTTTACAGAGAAGGAAACTGAGCCCAGAGAGTTCCTTGGAGATCCCAGAAACTGGTAAATATTGGAGATTTGGGTCTAACCAGGTCATCTGATTTCGGACACTACCCTGCTGCCATCCAGGTGTCCCTGCCTTCCACACCTGCCCATCAGGTGATCTCCTTCCTCCGCAGACACACATGTTCCCACTAGGGGCTTTGACAACACTAGCTTGTCTGTCATTCCCTGGGCTCCCCCCTACACCCAGCCTCCTTTCTTCCTGCTTCCTCACCTTCCACCCCTGCTGACTCACCTGGATCCCCTGACTGTTGACTCCTGGGACCAAGGTTGTTGTTTGTGTTCTCGCCCCCACCTGCCTACAGCCCTATGGAGCCCGCGCAGCCTCCTCCCTCCCTTGCTTTTATTTCCTTTCTCCATCTCCATCTCCACCTCCACCTCATCTGCCCTTCTCTGCCTTTTTCTGGGTGTCTCCTTGTCTTTGTATCTTTGTCTTTCTTGGTTTCTTGGCCTCTCCATCCCTCTGTCTCATTTTCAGTCTTTTTTGCTCTCTCAATCTCTTCCTCCCTGTCTCTCTTGGTTCTCTGTATTTTTCTGTTTGTCTGTCTCCTTGTCACTGTTTCTTTCCATATCTCTGTATAGCTCTCTGACTCTATTTCTCTATGTCCTGTACTGCTTCTGTCTCATTCTGTCTCTTCCCTCATTTTTTGTCCCTGGCCCTTGCTCCCTCCTCTGACAGTACAGAGGGCTGGACTGTACTGACCTGTGGAAGGCTGGAAGTCATACTGACCTGTGTTCAATCCAGGCTCCACCACTCACTCCTGAGGGACTTTGGCCAAGTCACCTTCCCTGTCTGAGTCTCTGTTTCCACATCTGTGAAATGGGTATCGTGGCAGTTCCTACTTCCCAGGTGGTGATGAGGATGGGAAGGAAAAGGCTGGGTCAGAGAGGGTCTAAACTTCTCTCTGTAGGTCCCCTCTGGTCTTGCCTTTTCCCTGGGGCTGCCACCCGTTGGTTGGCAGTGGGAGTAAGTGTGTGGAGTGGGGGATGGAGGGAGAGGTGGGCAGAGGCATCCCAGCCAGCCCGGGCCTGGGCATGGGACCCGGTGTGGAGCTGGGGACAGGGATCGATCCGCCTCGGCGGCAGTGCGCAGGCCAGGATTGCATCTTGTCACAATAATTTATTGCTCTCATCCCGTCTGATCGATGGCGCTGAATTAGCACCGCGCCTGATGCCCCTGGAGCCCTGGGCCTCCCCCAGCCCCGGCCGGACCCTGCCCCTTGTGGGATCCCAGCACCCAGCTCTAGCCGACAGCACCCGCACCTCGCCAGAGCCCTGGGGCCTTGTCCACTGCCTCTGCCTCCTGCTTCCTTGTCCTTTGGAGTCCAGCCCTGCCCCGTTCCCCACTCTCTGCCCCTCGTGTGTGCCCTCCTGGGTTTTTAGCCCATTTCTCTGTTCCTCCTTTTCTCTAGTCCTCAGTCACCTACTCTCCCCATTTTGTCCCCATTTCCTTGTCAATCCAACTCCCAGTCCCTTCCTGTCCCTGTAGCTCTCTGCTCCATCCCTAGTTCCCCATCTCACTGTCCCTCTGATTCCTGACCCTGGCTCAGTTTAATCTGGACTCCACTCAGACACCATTTCCTTAGCACACACTTGGTGCTGGGCCCATGAACAGGACACTGAGCCGCTGGCCCTTGGTGGTTATGGTCTAGGGGGTGCTCTGGTTCTTTGGGCTGTCTGGGCCAGCTGGTTCTGGTCCCAGGATACTCTCCCCTTCAGCCCTCTGCCTCCACCCCTGCAGCGTGGCCAGATGCCAGTCATTTCCCTGAAGGTCTAGGCTAGGAAGTAAGCAGGGCCTGGGGTTTGGGTGTAGGATGGCACTAGGATTAAGGAAGGATTTGGGCTTGGAGGGAATGAGGAGGAGGATGTGGTTGAGGCTGGAGCAGGGGAGGTGAGGAAGAGGAGGGGTGGGGCAGCTCTGGAGTTGGGGTGGGTCAGGCTCTTAGGATATTGCCCTCAGGACTGGAGAAAGGTGAGGTGGGGTTGTCTCAAAGCCTTCTCCCCACTGGCCTCAGCCCTCCCTCATCCACTCTCCTGCCTCTGCGGCCCTAATCCCTTAATTTTCCGCATCTCTGCCCCCTCCTCCTTCCTCCCAACCCTGGGTCTCTGGCATGGCCTGTGCTCTCCTGCGACCTCAGCTCTGTAATTCACTTTGTCTCAGCCACTCTCCATCTACTCCCTCTTCCTGCCTTTCCCCAACTCTGATCTCCCCCTTCCCTCTCTTTTTCTCTCACCATCTCTCCCTCTGTCTCTTTCTGTCAGTATCTCTGTCCTCTTGGCCTTTTGCCCTTTTCGTGGGACTTGTCCTCTCTCTAGTCTCTCTGCCCCTCCTCCTCCCTCTCTGAGTCCACCCGTCTTCCTTCCGTATCTCCCCTTCCTCTCTTGGCCCCTCTGTTCTCCATCTTGCTCCCTCCATCTGTCTCTCTCTCTCTCTGCATGTCTCTCAGTCTCTGTCTCTCTGTGCCCCCCCCCAGCCCCCAGCTTTCTCCATCTCTCTTGGTCTCTGAGGGGAGGGGGCCTCAGGCAGGCAGTGGGGGAGCAGCCAGAGCTAGTGCAGCACCTCCCTCCCTCCCTCTCTCCTCCCCCAGAGCTGTTTGGTAGGCGGGGTGCGTGGCACTGCGGCTCCCACCTCCCCAGGGACTCTCCCTCCTCATAGCCCCCCCACTGATATTGTTCTGAGCGCTGGCCACAGCCCCAGGGACATTCATGCAGAGACTGGGACTTGCGGAAAGAGACAGACTCAGAGACATACACACTCTCAGATAGAGATGCCCTTTCTCTGAGAGGGAGAGACAGAGAGGCATTCGGAGTGGGTCACTACCCTTGCCCTGGCAGACAGGCCTTTCTTTCAGTGGCCTGGCACCTCCCAAGCACTCAATGTAGGGTCACAAACATACCTGCTACAGACCAGGAAGCTGGTGTCTGTCTGCTTGTCAGCGTGTCCCTCTGTCCTGCTCAGTGCAGCCTTGGCAGAGGTCCGTGTGTGTGTGTGTGTGTGTCTGTGTGTGTGTGTGTGTGTGGGCATGACTATGTGACTTGTGTCACAGTATATGCAAATGTGACAGGTGTATATGTGTGTGTTCCTGGACACAGGTGACTAAGCATGGGGCCAAATAAAGCCACATGTCATGTTTGTGAACATATCTGTGTAACTTGTGTGTGCCATTTAGCTGTGGCGTGTGACCATCCAAAGCACTAGAGTTGCCCTATACTTGGTGTGCCCAAATCCTGTGGTCACACAGGGTGGGCCACGACAAGATGAGGAGGGTTAGTCTCAGAGAAGCAGGGTGAAATGACCAAGTGAGCATGCCCTGAGAGGACCCTGGCAGCTGGGCTGGTGAGTGGGGGTATGAGGGACATAGCCAAGGAAGAGCCCCCACAATCTGTGTGTCAGAGACTGGCTGTGTGAGTTTGTGTGTTTGTGTTAAAAAGTTGCTATTGTTTCTGAGCCTGTGTGCTTGTGTCAGAGCCTGGGGGCTTGTGCCTGAGTCTGGGTTCAGATGTGGCCAGTGTTCTCTGTGTGTGTGTGTGTCCGTGTGATGGCACTGAGTGGAGCAGGCCAAGAGAGCGTCAGTTTCTAGTAATGGAGTGAGTCTAGCCCTAAAGAGTATTGAGGGCTGTGTACGCACAGCTTGTGTGGTTGTGTGTTTGTGTGTGATGGTCGGATGGTGCATGTGGGTGCAACTTATCTGAATTTGTGCCCATGTCTGGTGTGAGGCTGTGTTTCTGTGGTGATGTGTGAACGGTGGTGCATGTCTAGTGTCACGTTGTATGCTGCTGTATGTGCTTGCCTTGTCTGTGTGTTATGGGTGATTGTGTGTTTTTGTCCCTTTGTTTTGTGTGCCCATGTGGGGAAGACATTATGTGACACTGAGAAAAGTAGTAAGGAGCATGTGTGTGTGTGTGTATGTGTGTGGTGCGCATGTGGCATGTGTGTGTGTGAGATACGTAATGTGTGTGATGTGTATGATGGGCGTGGTGTAGTGTGTGCATATGCTGTGTGTGTGCTTTGGCATGTGTATAAGTGGTATATGTGGTGTGTGTGGTATTTATATGTGGGGCATGCATGAGATGTGTGTGTGTGCATGTATGTGGGGTATGCTATGTGATGTGTGTGTGATGTGCGTGGTGCTATAGTGTGATATGGTGTGTGTATGATGTATGATGTGTATGGTGTGGTGTGTGATGTGATATGTGGTATGATGGTGTGGTGTGTGTGTGATGTGCTATGTGATGTATGTGATGTGTGTGATGTATATGGTGTGCGGTGTGATATATATGGCATGGTATGTGTGTGGTATATGTGGTGAATATGGTGTGTGATGAGTGTGGTGTGATGTGTGTGTGGTGTGGTGTGTGTGCAAGTGTGATGTGTGCAGTATGTATATGTGGTGTGATGTGTGACCAATGTGTGTGGTATGTGTGCAATATGGTATGTGTGTGGTGTGGTGTGGTATGTGTGATGTGTGTGGTGTGTGATATGTGCATGGTATGTGTGTATGATGTGGTGTGGTGTGGTGTGGGTGGGTGTGGAGTTAGTGGTATAGTGTGTATGTATGTCCCAGGCACAGAACCACTTCCACCCAGGGTCAGGCCTGGGCCTTTTGTTGATGTGGGCAGGGCAGGAATTGGGGATAGTGCTGGGGGTGAGGGGAGTGTGTCCATAGAGGAAAGCCCTTGTCACCCCCTGGCCCTGTCCTTCCCAGGACAGCCACGGGGTATCCTCCGTGCCTATGGTGGGACAGCCCCTGAGCCTGGCTCTGTGTGCATGTGGCCGTGTCTGGATGGACAGGCATGTGAACACACACATGTAGAATGTGTGGCTCTATGGGGTGTGGGGGGGCTCATCCTGGTATAGGTGGAGGCAAGTGGGTGGCAGCAGGCCTGTGCCCAGGGTGTGCCTGGTGTGTTCATGCCCACTGGTGGGTGTTGGTGTGAGTTTTTACTGTGTGCACAGATGCGTCCTACATGGTGAGTGGCATGGGGAGGGGTGTGTCCCCAGATTGTGTCTGGATGTGTGGCCATGGCGGGTACAGTCAGGGCATGGTGTGTGCATGTCGGGGGGGGGTGGTGGGAGAAGGGTCTTGGGCCGCCTCTCTCTCCTCTTTAGACAGAGCCCCGGAGAAGATATGAAATTTAAAAAAAAAATCAATTTTCATTCCACTTGTGCAGATTGTGTTAAGGGGAGGTGGGGATGGGGGGGCCTGGGTGAGGGATGAAGGGGCTGGGGGGGGGTGGTGCGAGGCCCGAGGCAGCTCCTGAGGCTGCTGTGAAGCTTAGAGAAATCAAAACAACTGGTTAAACCCCAGCCCGGGGGCCGGGGTGGTGGGGGGGTGAGGAGGCAAAGAGAGACAGAGAGGCCCAGAGACAGAGGGGCAGAGACAGAGATAGGAGGAGACAGAGACACTCAGAGATACAGATATTTAGAGATGGAGGCAACATCTCTAAATGTTGGCTCATCATTTACAGATGAGCAACAAAGATCCTCAGTGGGAGAGACAGAAGGGCTGACACCCAGAGGGACGCTGAGAGATACCTGCAAACCTGTCTTGGGAGAGACAGTCCTGTTAGCGGGTCTCAGACAAGTGCACATTTCACACACGGACACGGACACACACACGCAGAAGTCCATAGAAAGATGGGGGCACAGACAGGCAGATGGCAGCAAGAATAGCAGGAACTCTGGAATAGGGTTAGCTCTGAGTGCCCAGCCCACCCCAACTGAGCCTGGAGTGTGTCTCGTCTGAGTGTGTCTGAGTGTGCTTCTGGGAGCTGCTGTGCAGGCTCTGTGCTGTGTTGGTCATATGTTGGGAACTCTGTGTGTGTGTGTGTGCGTGTGTGCGTGAAAGACGGAGTGGCCGTGGATGCTTGCTGTCTACCATCTAGGTGGGTGCTGCTGTGGGCACCTCTCCTGCTCCACACCTAAGCACAGGTGCTCTCACTTGAGGGTCCCAGGTGCTTGTGTGACTCTGTGTGCTTTGGTGTCACTAGCTTGGCTGTGCTGCTGTGTGTCCAGATGTGTCTCTGTGTGATGTTGTCTTAGCATGTGTGTGCGCTATAGATCTTGGTTTCTGTATTTGTGAATCTTGGTGTGTGACTGTGTGTTTACATAGTGTGTGGGTCTAAGACTGGTGGTTGTGTGTCTTTGTTTCTGTGAGAGGTTGAATTGGTGTGTGTCTTGTGTGTGTATCTGTAAAACAGTATGCGTTTCTGAGTGAATGTGACTATATGTGTGATAGACAGTGCTGGTGTGTGTGACTTTGACACAGGTATCTGTGAGATGTTTGTTGTGGGACAGTGTTGGTGTGTGTGACTTTGACACAGGTATCTGTGAGATGTTTGTTGTGGGACACTGTTGGTGTGTGTGTCTTTGACACAGTCATCTCTGAGATGCATGTGTGTGACAGTGGTGGTGTGTGTGATAGTACTGATGTGTGTATCTGTGAGGTGTGCACTGGGTGGTACCTGGTGGTGTGCGTGCCAGGGCTGGTGCGGTCTGTGTGGTTGTGCTTGGCAGGGAGAGCAGGAGGCGGCCTCTCGCTGCCCAGCGCCCTCCACACTGCTTCACTCACATGCGCACACACACTCAGTGCCATGGCTGCGGGCGGTGGAGATGGGGGGCGGAGGTGGGTGGAGGAAGCAAAATAAAATTAAAAATTAAAGCTTGCCCGGAGTCCCCATCCGCACCGTGCGCACAGGCCAGCGGCAGGGAGGGGCAGGGGCTGCTCTGCTCCCCCTCTGCAGCCACTGGGGCCCGGGCCATCAGTCCGTCTGTCCGTCTGTCCTGCCAGCCTACCAGGCCCCTGCCCGGCCCTGCAGCCACAGGCCCGAAGGCCCCACTTCCTCTGCTACCGGTCGATCAGCGATCAATGGGGCCAGGGGGGTGCCAGGGGCAGGGCAAGATCAAAGGGGTCCCAAGAGACCAACACTGACACGGAAACAGAGACATGGAGATGGAGACACAGAGACAGAGACACAGGGATGGGTGTGGAGACAGAGACAGACTTGGGGACAGGGATGTGGGGAGGAGGGGATGTGGGACCCTAGACATAAAATCAGAGCCATGTGGAGACCCAGAGACATGGGGACACAGAGACAGAGAGACATGGAGACCTAGAGATGCATAGGATGGAGAGAGGGCAGGGTGAGTAGGCATAGGATGGAGCTGGTGGGTGAGGGCGAGTGGGGCAGGGCAGAGGGGGGACAGAGCTGGAAAGGTTGGGGGCCCAGCCTCCATGGGCCTGACACAGGACAGGGCTGGGCACAGAGATGGAAGAAGTGGCAGCAGAGACATGGAGATGGCAGAGATGCGTGTGAGAGACAGCGGGGGGAGCGTGGGAGCAGGGCCCGGAGCGCCGATCCCACGGCTCCTCGTTATAACGTGTCCGGAGGAGGCGGCGGGGAGTTGAAAGCGTCGGGAAGAGAAATCAAAACCAACACGGAAATGAGAGGGGCCAACGGGGGGTGGGGGCGGGGGAGGAAGGAGGGGCCCGGAGAGGAGAGCGGGAGGTGGGGAGCGGTTGGGAGAAACGAGACGGGACGTGGGGCAGAGGTGGGAGAGAGGGAGAAACAGCAGAGAAGGGAGACAGGGGAGGGAGAAACAGGAGAGGGGCCAGGGAGAGACCCTGGGAAAAGAGGTGGGGGTGGGCGACCAAGACTGGGAAGGGACCAGAGTGACAGAGGTAGAGAGGGGAAGCAGGGGAGAGGTGGAAGGAGCCCCAAAGGAGGAGACCCCCCCAGGTGAAAGAGAGAGAAGAGGGATGGTGAGGCAACAGGGAAGGGAGGAGAGACCAAGGACATGCAGAGACTGGGAGGAGACGGCCGGTGGGGAAGAGAGGGCGACTGGAGAAAGGGAGACCCCATGGGCAGAGATGAAGCTGGGGGGGGGCTTGTGGGAGAGACACAGGGGTGGGGCATGGGGGAGGATGTCTGGGTGTCTGCCGGGATGTGGGTACCTGGCAAGTGTTGTCCAGTGTCCCAGGGATGGATGCGATAAACTGTGCTCCTAGGATGGGGGCTCTGAGGGTGTGGCACCTGTAGGGAGCTGGTCTGAGAGGAAAGGTATAAGGGCTGGGGGGGGGGTGTCTGCAGGGGAGTCTGAAAAGGAAGTCTGAGGAAAGTGCTAGAGCGGTGGGGTCTGAGAGGGTGGCCTGTGAACGGCTAAGTGTCTAAGGGTAGCCTAAAGGGTGACGGAAGGTCCCAAGTCTGCGCTGGGTGTGGGTGTGGGTATCAGAGGGGGGAGGGTGAGGAGGAGTGGAGCACCTTAGGGGCATAAAGTATGCAGAGGATGGGGGTCTGAGGGAGGAGGTGGACCTGAGGGAGAGACATATCTAAGGGGAAGGGGTGTCTGTGAGGGTGAGGCAGCAAGGCTGAGTGAGATAGGGTGAGGGATACAGCAGGAGGTGCTGGGGGCCATATATTTTAGGATTGGGGGCTCTGCCTGTCTGAGGGAGGAAGGGGTGTCTGAGGGGGGATTGTCAGAGGGAAGAGACATGTCTGAGGGGAAGGAGTCTGACAGGCATATCCAAGTGGCAGAGGTCTTCATCAGCAGGTTGGGGGGGGTCTGGGGTAGCGCTCATTCAGGTGCTGGGGCTGCCCTTCAGGGTAGGTGGGGCAGGGGCAGGAGCAGGGGCAGGGGTAGGGGCTGTCCCCAAGCCTGCACTGGTCTGCTGGTCGGTCTGAGCCCTCAGAAGAGAGTGGGGCTGCGCGGAGCTGGAAGAGCCAGCCTGGGGGTCAGCCGGGCGGGGCGGGCATGGGGGTGAGTTTTGGTGGGTGGGGGAGACAAATCTTGGTAGCCAGAGAGAGACAGAGGGAGACCCAGAGACTCAGGGACAGCTTCCGACCAGAGAGGTCAGGGAAGAGACAGCCGCAGAGATGGTGCGGTGCGGGGCGGGCGGGCAGGCAGGCAGGCTCCAGAGCCAGCAAGTGTGAGTGAGCGAGTGGCAGGAAAGGAGGGAGGCTGGGGCCGGCGTGGTTAGTGATTGAGGCTCTGAGTAAGGAGGAGGCTGCTGGGAGGGGGGTAGGGGAGCAACGGTGGCTCAGGCTGGGATCACCTACCGACCGGCGGGACTGACAGGG
This sequence comes from Otolemur garnettii, assembly GCF_000181295.1. Classification (NCBI taxonomy): domain Eukaryota; kingdom Metazoa; phylum Chordata; class Mammalia; order Primates; family Galagidae; genus Otolemur; species Otolemur garnettii. The sequence continues at coordinate 231,895 of NW_003852547.1, read as the reverse complement.
ACCAGCAGACCAGCAGCCAGGAGGGATGTGGAGAAGAGGGCACGGGTGTCAGGCTGGGGGGCACCTGGGAGAGGGGGAAACCCTGGGAGCACCCCTGCTGGCTGACCTTTGTCTGTCTTTCCTGCCTGCCCTGTCTCTGTCCCTGTGTCTGTCCCGGCCTCTGCAGGGCTGGTGCCGCCATGGACTGTAGCTGTGTCTCCGACCTTCTCTTCGCCCCGCCCGCCTTGCCGGCTCTCTGGACCCCCGGTAACTGGCCCAGACCTCCCCAACCCTTACTCCCCACTCCCAGAGCCCCTACCCTTCTCTCTTGTATCTCCGTATGGCTCACCTCCCCCAACTTTGGCCTCAGTCGGTATCTCCTGAATCAAACCGCTTCATGAAAAACTTGGCTCAAAACTTCACAGCCAGATCTCCCTGCTACCTACCTGCTGGGACCTGCAGGCCTTTCTGAGGGTGGGCACACATAGAGGGCAGGGTGTGGTGAGGACTCTGGTCTCTACCTGCTCCCACCGGGACCTGTGGGCAGGGAGAGGTGGGATGGGCTGGAGGGGGCACCAGGCTAGGTGTGGATGATCTGCTGGCTAGCTGGCTGGACAGAGGGTACAGTACGACCCAGGCAGGGGGCGTGACCCAGCCAGCCCAAGCTGAGCCACAGGAGAGAGTGCAGCTTGCTCAGCTTGCACAGAAGTGGAGGCTCAGAACTGGGGGTGTGGACAGTGAGGTGGCTCCGACATGCATTGAACTCAGGACATGTGCAGTATGTGTGTGTGTGCATGTGCATGTGGCAGAGAGACCGAGACTCTGTGCCTGCTTATTTGAGCTGTCCTCTCAGTATATCCCTGTCACACTTCAGTGTTTCTCAAAGGGGTCATACTGGGAGTGTGTGTCTGCAGTGCCTTTGTGTGAGTTGGTGTGACTGTCCATGCACGTCTGAGGCTACCTGAGTGTCTCTGGGCTGGGCATGTCCGTATTTTACCATGGAGGGGGGATCTGTGATCTCCCCAAGTATGCTCCTGCCCGGGTGGAGTGAAGAAGCTTTGCCTGTTTCTTGCAGATCTGTTGTGTGGTATGGTGCATTCCAAGTGAATGTCTTGGGTGTATTTGGGGCTGTCGGGGGATACATCCCTGAACCTCTCTGTCTGGTTTTCAGCCCACGGTCAGTGTGTGAGTATTGGGCACCAGACTGTCACAATGTGTGTCTGCCTGCTAGGCTGGGTCCTCGCTCACTGTGTGTTTGTCTCAGTAGGTGCCACATATTTAAGGACGTGTATTCCCGGACAAGTGGTGTTTCCTGGTGGGTTTTGCATTGTTTTCTTAGGGTTGCGTATGTGTGCCTGTGATAGTCTCTTTCCCAGAAGGAAGCGTTCTAGGTGTAGGATAGGCCACAGCTTGGTCTTCCTTGAGCCCTGGCATCTAAGGAAGACCCCCCCAAAAGAAATGAGATAAAAATTCTCCCTTAAGGAGGAAACTGCCTGGCATTGCCCAGCATTCAGGCAGGGAGGTTCCCACTTTTATGCGCACCCAGACACAAGGCAAGGCGCTGCTGTTCTTTCTTCTTGCCTCTGAAATTCTAAGGCAGTGAGGGTGAGGACCTGCCTTGTGACCACACAGCGAGTGGATACTGGGACCCTGGTCTTCCACCCTAGTGTGGTCCCCTGTTCCAACCTGCAGCCTCCCCTTTCCCGCACTGCTCACTGGCTTTTTAGAGACTAATTCTGCCTTCCGTTTTCATGCCTCAGTCTGGGGGCTCTGAGGAAGGTAGGGGACAGAGGATGCGGCATGGGAGTGAGCACAGTAGCTGGACTCAGGGCTGGGGCTTTCTGGATGGGAGGGGAGATTAAGGGCTGGGGCAAGATGCTCCCTTGCACCCAGCTTCTGTGTGTTTGTAGACAGCAGGAGACAGGGTGCTCTGAGTGAGAAGTGTGCTACAGAGTATCAGAGTATTGACACATGTGTACCTGCATGTGGGTTGGGAAGATGCTCTGTTAACATGGTGACACCCTGTGTGTAGTTGTCAGGCTGTTTATCTGAGGGTAGGAACGTGTTGGTGATACATTTGCTGTCTCCAGCATGCTATGTGACCTGGGTCTTTGGGGTCCTGCACATGTTTCTTGTCAGATGGAGGGTCTTGGTTTGGAGGGGCCCAAGAAGATGCATAATTGTGTGTGTTGTAACGGGTGTGCAATGCATGTTGAGGTAATATGACCGCATGTCTTGGGCAGCATGTGTCTGTGCTCTGTGGTGTGGCTGAGTGTCTCTGGCAGGTGAGTAGATATCTCTGTGACACGTTGTCTTCTGTGGGCATCCGTTAGCGTGTGCACACACACCCCCCATCTGGATGGCTCTTAGATGGACATAATCACTGATACAGGGAGGGTCATGAAAGGCACAAATACATGGGTAGGTGCAGACACAGATGTGCACACAGATCCTGCCTGGATGTGCCAGGGTGAGGTCTGTGGTGGGCTTTGGGGATGGAGGCAAGAGCTGGAGGGTGGTGGTTCTAGGTTCAGAAGAGATAGAGGCTCTGGGGCAGGATGGGGCGGTGGAGGGGGAGAAGGGCCAATGCTGCAGGTGGGTACCCTCCCGTCATGGCTCCTCCCCACCACAAGGGTGCGGGGGAACACCTAGGGAAGTGGAGGACCTGGGACAGGAAACTGGTCCCACTCGACTGCCACCACCAACGCTGTGCTTGGGAGAACTGAGCCAAGGGAGGGGATCAGGCTCAAAGTGCTAACCCAGGGTCCCTGCAGGACTGGGTTCTCTCCCACAATTTGGGCAATTTGGGGACTAGACACCAGGGGAGGTTTGGATAGTGGACACCAGATCCCTGAAGATGCCCGAGGCTGTGTAGCTACTCCTCAGATCCAGAGTCAGGGCGGGCTGGATGCCTCTGGGTTCCTAAGTCAAGGAGGACCCAGAGTCCAGCACTTGTCATCCTGATCTGGGGCCACTCCCTGCCTCCTGTCCCCAGGGTTTGCCTTCCCAGACTGGGCCTACAAACCAGAGTCGTCCCCTGGCTCGAGGCAGATCCAGCTGTGGCACTTTATCCTCGAGCTGCTGCAGAAGGAGGAGTACCAGGGTGTCATTGCCTGGCAGGGGGACTACGGGGAATTCGTCATCAAGGACCCTGATGAGGTGGCCCGGCTCTGGGGCATCCGCAAGTGCAAGCCCCACATGAACTACGACAAGCTGAGCCGGGCCCTGCGGTAAGGAGGGCTGGGGGCCCGGACTCCCAGTTTGCCTCCTCTGGTCCTCACTGTCCCCATGGTGCCTGCCCCCCTGGGGCTTTCCCTCCACATCCTGAGACACAGTCCAGTTGGATCCCAATGTGCAGGGCTCTGCATGCGTAGATAGTGATTACTTGTGAGCAGAAGGGAGGCAAGAAGGACCTGAACCCCAGGCTTTGGAGTCACATACTGGGGGATCCCAGTTCCTGCCTTACCCTTTCCTTGCCCTGTGACCTTGGTTAAGGGACTTCTGTGAACCTCAGTTTCCCCAAATTGCTGTGCCCTGGGCACTGTGCCAGGTACAGAGCACGAGTTATAAAGCCCAAGACCCTGCCCCAGGCCCCTTCTTTACCTCCTTAGGTGACCCCAGCACGGTACCCCTCTCCCCATAGTTACTACTACAACAAGAGGATTCTTCACAAGACCAAAGGGAAGAGGTTCACTTACAAGTTCAACTTCAGCAAAGTTGTGCTCGTCAATTACCCCCTACTGGATGTGGCAGCAGCTGCCACTGGCTCCCCACTCTTGCTGACCCCTAGTCCTTTTGGAGGGAGCCCTGGGCCAGATGCTCCTCCCCTCACCCCTGAGGTGAGTTTGAGTCTGGGATTCTGGAACTGGGGTGATTGGGGTATCTCCCAAGCCATGAACCTTGCAAGGGGCAGTCAATCTGAGCCTTCCCACCTCCCTCTCCAGACCCTGCAGACCCTGTTCTCTGCCCCACGCCTGGGAGAGCCAGGGGCCCGGACACCCCTGTTTTCCCCTGAGACGGACAAACTGCGTCTGGATAGCCCTTTCCCATTCCTGGGCTCTGGTAAGAAGAGCCTGGGGGGCTCAGGGGTGCTGAGCAGGGGGGATGCTGCTTGTGTCTGAGGGAGAAGGATGAAAGACTGGAGGACAGGATGGAGGGGACCTGAGGGTGAGGCTGGTGTGCCTGCATATCTGTTTAAAGCCAGAGAATGGACTTGGCGCCCATAGCACAGTGGTTATGGCATCGGCCACATACACCAAGGGCAGCGGGTTTGAACCTGGCCCAGGCTAGCTAAACAACAGCAACAACAGCGAAAAAAATAGGTGGGCGTTGTTGTGGGTGCCTATAGACCCAGCTAATTGGGAGGCTGAGGCAAGAGAATCACTTAAGCTCAAGAGCTGGTTGTTGCTGTGAGCTATGACTCCATGGCACTCTACCAAGGGCAACAAAGTGAGACTCTGCTTAAAAAAAAAAAAAGAGCCAGAGGAGGATAGGGGGGTAAGCTGGGAAAAGGGTGTTCAGGGATGCTAAAGGAATAGGGAGATGGGGTGGGGAAGATGGGGCTGAGGGAGACACATGAAGGTGGTAAGATGCCAGTGGGAGGGGACAGTGGGGAGGAAGGGGTGGGATGTGGCAGGAGGTAGCTACTTACTAGCTGCTGGAACGGCCCAGCCTGACCTGCCCCTGTGCCCCACCAGGTGCCACCGGCTACACCAAGCCCCCTGGCCTGCTGGGTCCTTATGGCCGCACCTTTCCTGAGTACCCCTGGAACTTTAACCCATACCTCACAGGCCCCTTCCCCAAGCTCCCTCCCTCTCTCTACCCCCCACACTTCTACCCCAACCCTCTGGCCAACTCCCTGGGCCACCTGCCCTCAGTAGGGGCAGGGGGAGGCCCCACAGCTACACCTCTGCTGGCTACAGCAGGGGAAGGCCTGGGCCCTGAGCGTCCCTCAGGCCTGGCAGCGGCCCCCCGCTTAGCGCTGCCTGGGGCTGGGGGTCCTGAGGCTGCACTGGGTGGGAAGGAGGACAGCGACTCAGAGCTGGAGATCACCGATGTCAGCGACTGCAGCTCTGACAGTGAGGGTGATGAGGGTCTCCCTGTGCCCCCCAAGGCCAAGGTGGGCAAAGGGGGGACTGGCAGCTGAGCAGGCATGGGGTGATGGATTCTGTGGAGGTGGGGCCCAGGGCAGCTGCCTGTCTGCCCTCAATGCACTGTCCAAGGCCCATGACTACCCTTGGCACCATTCCAGGGCCCGCAAGTCACTGCCCCAGGCTCCTATTCCCCAGCCCTAAAGTAGAGGTCTCTCCTCCTCCTCCACAGCAAGGGGAAAGAACATGATGGCCTCCAGCCTCCTCCCCAGGCTGCAGTTTAAGGGGGTCCCTGCCTGGCCCCACTCCCTAAGTGCAATATGATGCCCAGCCTCCCCGCACCCACCCCTGTGCTGTGACCTGTGTGTTTGTGCGGCTGTGTCTGCGACCCCCTGTGCCAGCCCTAGTCCTGACACCCTCCCATACAGGCCCCCCTGGGGACAGGGAGCTCAGAGCAATAACCCCGCCCCCGGCCTCTGCCCAGGAGGGCCCCCCCAACAGTTCCCCATGAACCCCACAGCTACTTTCAGAGTTTACTACAAAAATAAAAGAACAGAGTGAGACAAGGGGCACCCAGTGTCAACCATGGGGCTTTGAGGGTAGGAGCTGGGAGGGAGGGTGTGGGGGTACCTGGGGAGTAACTGTTTAAGGAATGAATGAATGAGAAACCGGACAAAGGCAAGAGGCACAAAGGCAACGAGCCGGGTAGACTGGGATGTTGACGCCAGTCACGGAGGGTTCCAGAACCACACCAGGGCCCACCTTACCCTCACAAACACAGACTTCTCTTTAGATAATATATATTAAAAAATAAACCTCCAATTCAGGGTATAAAAACAGAGCAAAGGCACTTAGGGGTGGGGGGTAGAGGGGTGGCCCCCACAAACAATACTGAGATAGCCCGGGACCTGGGGGTCACTGTGGTGCCCACCCCGGAATGAAGCCCTGAGTCCTCCCCCAAGCAGAAGCAGGAGGGAGAGAAGACTGAGGCCAATGGGGACACAGTGACCCCAGCTGGGCCTCTCCCAGGCATGACCTAAGCAACAGCTCCCTCTCTTCAGGCCCTCGGGGTATGAGATGCTTCAGCAGCTGTGTGGGTGGGGGGGGGTGGCCCCCTACACGTCCTCTCCCCATTCCTCTCCTTGCAAAAGGCCTAGAGCATGTAGGAGAAGGGAGACAGGGAGAGATGGAGAGGGGGAAACAGGGAGCAAGGAGAGAGAAAGGAAGGTGGGCAGAAGTGAGAGGAGGTAGAACAGGGAGATTTAGAAAAGACAAAGACAGAGGGAGAGACAGTGGGGCTGGAGGGGACAGGAGCACCTGCAGTGCCCTCTCTGGCCCCTTCTTTCAGGGCAGCACCCACCCCTAGGTCCCCCACTCACCTGCCTGGACAGGGGCCTCAGGTGCAGCCAGGATTGGGGACAGGGTTCCCCCCGAGCTGAGACAGGAGGGGTCGCAGGCGGCAGAATTCCTCCTCCAACTCCTGGGGGGGTTACTAGTAAGGGGGGTCCCCTCCTTCCCCAGCCCGCTCAGGGTCCCCCGTGCCCCATCCTACCTCCAGCTGCTTTATGATCTCCTCCAGGCTGAGCAGGTTCTCCTGGATCTCCTGGGTCTGCGCTGGGCTCAGGGGGCCACCCCCTGGGACCCCATCCCTGTCTCGGGGAGGCCCTGCCCCACTGTCTTCCTCCGCAGGCAACAGGAGCTGCTTCAGGGACAGCACTGGCCCAGACAAAGGGGTGGAGTCAGGGGGGACAGAGGTTTGGGCTGAGGTTCAGAAGGGCAATTCCAAAGGGGACAGGCCAGGTGGTGAGGCCCAAGGGATGGAGGGTGGGCACCAAGCAAAGCTGAGCAAATGGGGTTGGGAGATTAAAAAGGGGTACAGAGATGGGGTTAGGGTTAGGACAGGGGCAGGAAGGCCATAAGGATGGAGATGTGTCCAGGAAGAGGATGAATTTAGGGTCAAGGAAGAAAAGACATGAGGCCACTGGAGACGGTGGTGCAGGCTGGGTGGGCAAGGTGCACTTGTTTTCTGACAGCTGGGCATACGGAAATTTGAAAGGCAGAGGCTTGCTCCAGTTGGAACAGAGGCAGTTTGGGCTAGTGGCTGCCCAGGAGGGGGCAGAACTGGTGGCTACCTTTCCGAAGGGCTGTGGCAGCAAGCTGGCCCTCAGGGCCTGGTCTGCAGAAGGGCAGGAGGTCATTGAGGATTCTCTCTGTCCGGGCTGGGTGGGGGAACAGGGAGGGTGCTCAGATCCTGCTTGGCTTCTGAAAGACACCTCTCATTACCCGGGACATCCCCAGCCAGTCCCTCCCCCACTGCCCGCTGGCCTCACCATCAGCTGGAGGCATCTCTCGGCCACCATTGCCGTTCTCAGAGCTGCTGAGGAGGGGTTCTCGGGTGCTGAGAAGAACAAGTGCTAGGTGACCCCACATCCCTGGCCCCAGGGAGCAACAGGGACAGGGAGACAGAGAGCTGGAGGTGGGGACATGGGGAGGTCTGGGCTCGAGGCCAGGAGACAGAGAGGCCCAGACAATGAAGGACAGAGAGGCCCGGAGATAGGAGACAGAAAGGGCCATGGCGAGGTTGGCACACGTACACACACATACATACACATACACACCTTGAGAGTTCGGGCTTGGGTTCTAGGGATACACAGGACAGCCAGCTCTGCCTCCTAACCTACTGAAACTCTAGCTCCCTCCCTGGCCCCCCTCACCTGCTAGGGCTGGGCCGGGGCTTAGGGCGGGAGGCAGGGGCAGGAACCTTTAGGGATCCGGCGGTCTCAGTGATGAGGGCACACCAGCTGGGGAGATAGGCCAAGCCCCTGGGCAGTTAGTACCCCAGGTCCTTTGCCAGGGCCCCCACAGCCCCTCACTGTCTCTGGGAGCTCAGAGGCCTGGGCCTCCCCACCCATGCTCAGAACCGAATCCCTCCTCACTTCTTCCGCTCCGACACAGTCTGTGCCACCAGCTCATAAATCTGGGCCTCCTGGTCCCAGGTAAAAATGACGTAGAAAGCCTTGTGATCTGCAGGAGGTGGGAGAGGGTGGGGAGAGGAGATGGGGCTCAGAGCGAGGGCCCTGCCAATGTGGACCCCTTCCAGAGCAGAAGCTGGAGGCTGGGGAAGCCCCCCAACCCTGGAGGTGGCACCATCAGGGCTCTCATGACTCAATTCACCCCTCAATGTCCTGCTAATAAGCATCCAGGGCTCCCTCCTCAGCCCTCCCTTTCACCCCCCACCCCATGGAATCAGGCAACAAAACCTCTAGCCACTCCCACCACAAAGCCACTCCCAGCATCTGTGGCCCTGGTGGACCTCCTAGGCAGGTCCCTTCTAGGCAGCATGTTTGCAAATCTCAATCCCTCCTCTCTGGGCTCCCTACCCTTCCCAAGCAGTATCAGAGCACCAGCCTCTGTAGAAACCCCTGGGACAGGTTCCCACTCACTCAGGAAACCCGCTTAACTCGGCGCTGCCCACACTACCTCAGCCATAAGGCCACCCCGTTCACAGCATCCCCTTCCTCAGAATGCCTGTTCCCTGTTCTCTAGAAGGTTCTACTTCCTGCTCATGGGGCAGCTCTGCTTAGACAAGCCTAACTGCCGTGCTCACCGGTGGCCACCTCGCGGGTCATGGCAGAGGTGAGCCGCAGCACAGGCCGCAGCATGGTCTTGCCATCCGGCGTGGGTGTGAGCGTCCGGCTGTGTGACTTGAGCAGCAACCGCTCATCTTGGCGCTGGAGCAGCAGCAGCAGGTCGTCCAGCAACAGCACGTGGACCTCTGCACGGGGTGGGGTGGGGGTGGGAGCTGAGGCACACACTGCCCTCCGTGAGGCTTGGCTCCCTGCCATCCCCCCACTTCCCGCCTGCTGCTACCAGCCTTGCACTCACCCACAGCCTTGTCCTTTGTCACCCGCCATGTCAGTGGGCCCTCATGGACCAACTTCTTCTTAGTGATGTCCAGATTCTGGGTACAGGAGACAGTGATGGACCACACAGGCGAGAGGTGGGAAGTGTGGGGATGATCATGGGGGAGGAATCACAGGGGCCCTGATGGAGGGCAGGGTGGGCTGGGGACTCTTGCAAAGAATCCCCAGAGGAGCAGGGCCAAGGTAGGAGTGGGGAGGGAGGGGAAGGCAGTCAGGGTGCACCTTGAACTCGCTCAGCATGGGGTCACTGCTTTGCCGAAGGTGGGACAAATCCAGACGCCGCTGATAATCCTTGAGACGCTGGGGGCAGAGACACCAGTGTTAGAGGGACAAGCCCTCGGTGTTGCGACTGACCCACAATGACCCCTGAGAGGAAGTTGCTGAGGGCCAGGCCAAGCCCTGGACACACAGACTCTGAGCGGACAAGCCAGGAGTCAGGCCTGACCTCTGGGCAAGCAGAGGTAGGGCTGCTTCCTGCCCACACACTACCCCCAGCCCCGCTCCAGCTACGCTGAGGCTCACCAGCAGGTCCTCCATGTCACGCACAGCTTGGTTGACGTGGTGCAGGATTTCACGGCAGCACTCAGCAGCTCGCTCCACTTTTTCTCGTTCTGTGGGCTCTTCTGCGGGCCAAGGAGAGACCAGCTCCAGTGAGCCCTCACCTTGGAGGCTCCTGGTGTGGCGCCCAAGGTGAGTGAGAGGAGAGCTGAGGCCCAGAGGAGCTGGCTGGGCAGGCAGTACCTGTGTTGTGCCCGATGCTCTGCAGGAGCAGGGGGTACTTGGTGAGGCGCTGCATCTCTGTGGGGATCATGTCCTTTAGCTGTAGGCGGCGACACCGTGGTCGGCTCTCCGCCTCCTGAGGGGGAAACAGAGCTGAAATGACCCAGGCCTCAGGCTCACCCCAGGGCTGGCCCAGCCCTCTCCTAGGAGTCTACGTCCCCAGGCCCCTTCTTCCGGGGATCCACGACCCTCACCTCACCTGTACAAAGGCACAGAATCGAGGTTCCTTGCGCTGTTTGGCTTTGAGCTGCTCTAAGGCAAATGACTGGCGGCTGCAGAAGCGAGAGGAGATTTTCTGGAACCAGGAACCCTCAGCACCATCAAACTACAGAGAGATTCAGGCCAGGGAGGTGTCTCAGGAGGGATGGGCAAGAATAGAGCCCCACATGGGAATGGAAGCCTAGCGCCAAAGGACAGACTTGGGGTCCCAGCCCTGGTACTCAAGCAGGGAGAACTTAGGACCTGGACCCTGGGGGCCCCGGGCAAGGAGAAGGGGGTGGCTGGGCACCCTCACCCGGGCCAGCAGCACATCTCCAATCTCTTCAATGAGGTAGCCACTGTCCTGTCTCCGCTTCATCAGGCGATCAAGGAACAAAGCTGTGAGGGGCAGTGAGGAAAGGGGGTAGGTACTCTGTTAGGCCCCGGAAGGTGGTGTGTGAGATGTGGTTGAGAGTGATGGGGGCCAGGTTGCAGGTACATCTGTGTCTGATCCTTGAGGCTGGTGAGCCTGTCCCCCACCCCCATGTGCTTAGATGACATGTCTGTCTCTGCCAAGTGTGAGTGCTGGGGGTCATGGTGGGTTGTCTCCAGTGTGGGAACAGAGGCTGCCCCTACAGGTGCTCAAAGAGAGCATGCTGGCTGCAGGGTTACTGCAGAGGCTGCAAATGAGGAAGACAGAGGTGGGGTGAGCAGAGGGTCTTCAGCCCTGCACTCACAATGCACTTCGATGAGCTCATCCAGGCTGGGAAAGATGTTCTGTAGCTCCTCCAGGGAGAAGAAGCCCCCATCCGCCATGGGCTGGTAGAAGAGGTCATGGAGCACCCGCAGCATGCGCACGTGGGCCGCCTCAGTCACCAGCAGCTCTGCAGAGCCACCAAAGCAGGAAGCATATGAAGGATAGTGCAGACTATGGGGGCAGTTTGGGGGAATGAGCAGGAGGGAATACTTCCCAGATGTTGGTGGGGGGTGGGGGGCTCTCTCTAGGTAGAGTCATTTGCTCCCTTAAGCAGCCACTGAGAGCTCCTCGAGACACTGCCTTTCTCTTTTTGCCATGGCAGCCAGCCAGGAGACCCATGGTCCTAGTTTATCTATCATAGGACATTTAGTGATAAAACTGGGAAAGTCAGCCAGGTGCAGTGGTTCATGCCTGTAATCCTAGTTGGGGTGGATTGCTGGAGCTCAGAGATCAGCCTAAGCAAGAGTGAGACCTTGTCTCTATTAAAAACAGAAAAATTAGCTGGGCATTGTGGACAGCACCAATAGTCCCAGCTACTCAGGAGGCTTTGGCAAGAGGATTGCTTGAGCCCAAGAGTATGAGGTTGCTGTGAGCTAAGACGCAATGGCACTCTACCCAGAGTGACAGAGTAAGATTCTGTCTCAAGAAAAAAAAAAAAAAAACTGGGAAAGTCCTGGGCAAACCAGGATGAGTTGGTGGAGCAGCCCCCCGTCACCCTGCCAGCAAGCTTGCAGCTGTTTTCGATGTCTAACTAACTGTCCAGCCATTTTCTCAGCCTCCGTTCTGGTGCAGTGATTCTCTCTCTGCATAGGCTGACAGCCTCAGATCCAGAGAGGGTACACGCATGAGTTCCAGGGGCCCAGAAATCCCCTGAGACTAAATGCATAATTTTGTGTGTTATGCATATTTTTCGGGAGAGAAAAATTGCTATGCTGTCCAATGTGGTAGCCACCAGCCACGTACAGCTCTTTACATTTTAATTAATTAAAATAAAATGAAAATTTAAAATTTAGTCCTCAGTTGTATTCACTGAATGTCAAGTGCTCAACATCCATGTGTGGCTGGTGGTTACCAGGCAGATAAAGTACATTTCCATCATTCCAGAAAGTTCTATAGAATAGCACTACTCATATTTTTATCATATCCTTGGAGGGATTTGTGACCCAAAAAAGTGTTCACCTACTGCCCTAACAATTCCCAATGAGTACCTTTCTAAAAGTAACTCTAAATGAGTTATGTTCTATTAAGTGACCTGTGAATAAAAGTTCAAACAAGCTTCTGAAAGTATTCTAATTCTGCCACTGCTCTCCCCTTATGTACAATTACAAAGCACAGAAAAAAAAAATCAAGATTAAAATGACACACCTACTATCTCTCCATACTGAGAGATAGTTCTCATACTGAGAACAACCCCATTAATGGAGCTTCTGTGCTCACCAAACTGCACTCAAATCACGTCATCTTCATGACAATGTCTGGAGGTGGGAACTAATAGTACCCACGGTTCACAAATAAGGAAACAAAGGCTTACACCAGAAATACAATTTTATGTACTGTTTCTGGCTCTTCACACCAGCATTGTCCTGAACTGCTAAAAGTTCTTGGACATGTCACATTGACAGCTGCATTCATATCCCATCTAGCAGCCATCCTATAATTTATGTAACCAATTATTCTCGGCTGAAACAATTTGACCTTGGAATAGGTTGGAACTGCCTTCAAGTCTTTCTCATGGTAAATACCACCAAGGTGAACATCTCTCTGTATTCATTGGCCTCTGCCTTTGCTAGAGCTGAACTGTGTCCTTGGCAACACAGGGCAGGCAGGGTGACACTCACCGCTGATGACCTCCTGCCGCTTCACCTGGCTCTTGGGGAGACTATGCAGGGTGTCTGGGGGTACAAGCTCCCGCCAGCCCGGAGGCTCTTCTGGTTCCAGCTCTAGTCCTGACCGCCCCGGCTCGGCCTCATCTCCAGGCTCAGGGCTGTGGACAGAGGTCTTGTTAAGGCCCCACCTTAGGGAACCTTTGATTCCTTAGTGTTCAGCCCCTTTGCATGGCGTCAACATTTGATGCTCCCAGGGTGGCCTGTGCTGTGGACCATCCCCAAATCTCTAGAAGTGTTCCACCCACTCCTTCTCTAAGGCCAGTGACCGCAGGTGGCTCTCAGTGACCTCCATGTCTGATGCCCATTTCTCTGTGACTCTGGCAACAACCCCCCTCCCTGACTCTCCAGGCTTCCTCAGTGGATGGTGGTGGAGGGGGGAGTGACCTACGTGGCTCGTCGGGCAGGGCCAAGCACAGCCGTGGCAGAGCTGGGGTCCATGTCCACGTCGCTTCTGGAGCGGCCCCCACCCCGGCCCTTAGCCCCGAGGCTGCCCCGGGAAGGCCGGCGGCGGTCACTCACCCGCAGGCTCTCTGAGCGCCCCAGACGCCCTGATAGCCTGGACCCCGAGGCCAAGGACAGAATCAGGCAGTGGCCGGAACCGAGATAAGGAGAGACCAAGACAAGGACAGAGATGAGGAGAGACCAGGACAGAGACAGAGACAGGGAAGACCAGGACAGGGACAGAGACAGGGGAGACCAGGACAGGGACAGAGACAGGGGAGATCAGGACAGGTACAGAGACCAGGAGAGACCAGGACAGGGACCAAGACAGGGGAGACCAAGATGGGACCAAGACAGGGAGAGACCAGGACAATGACAGAGAAAGGTGAAACCAGGAGAGGGACAGAGACAGGGAGAGACCAGGACAAGGACAGAGATGGGGAGAGATCAGGATAGGTGAGGAAGGGACAGGGATGGGCAAAGTCCAAGACAGAGATGGGGAGACCAGGACAGGGATCACATGCAACAGAAGAGAGCAGAGTCAGAGGAGTAGTGTGATTTTAGGGGTGCTGGGGGTAGCCAGGAGGGACACTGAAGCCTGGTGGGGAAGGGGAAGGGAACCCAGTGTGGAACACAAGACCAACCCCCTCCCTTCCCCATGGCAGGGGGATGGAGACAGAGGGAAGGATTTCCATACTTAGCTCTTCACCTGGGAGGGTGATGTCCCCACCCAGCCCTCACTGGGGGTGAAGGGGAGGGGCTGGCCATGGGGGAGGGAAGGGGCTGGAGAAATGGGGGAGGGTCTAGCCCTCCCGGCCGCCCAGGGCCCAGGCACCCACCTCTTCCACCTTCTGGGGAGAGAGGGGCACAGGGTCAGAAGTAGACCCAGATGGACTGACCCACTTCCCCACACCCACCACAGGGTCCCCAAAGCAGCAGCACAAGGACAGGCAGGGGGCGGAGCCTGTCCCCCAATTCTAAGGGGGACAGGGCCCCCCGGGTGCGGGTGTGGAGCACAGAGGGTGGGGCACTGAGAGGCAGGAGCAAGGCAGCAGCTCAGCTGGCAAGAGAAGGGGAAAGGAAATGGAGGGCAGGCAGAAGCAGAGGGGAAGAAAATCCAGCAGGAGAGGAGGAGGAGGGGAAGGAAAGGAGGATGGAGGGAGAGGAGGGGGAGAAGGGAGAAAAGATAAAAGGGAGGAAGAAGGAAGGAGGTGAGAAAAGAAAAGGGGGAGAAGGAAAAAGAAGGGAGAGGAGTGGGAAGATGAGGAAGAGCAGGAGAGGAGCGTGGGAGCAGACCCCATCCCTGCCCCGCATTGCTGTAAGCCTCCGCTGGCCTGGGTACCTCTCTGTCTCTGCTCCCTCCTCGATGCTTTCTGGGGGTGCTGGAGGCTCCAGGCTGGTTGGGCCCTGCAGGGGTGGGTCCCCCAGCTCCAGGGGGGTGTCAGCACCTACAAGGGTGGAGGGGGTGAGCAAGGCTGGCTCGTCTGCAGTGATGAGACCCAGGGCTTGAGTTTCCTCTACTATTGAACAGAGGGGAGTTGTAGCTGCCCCGTCCCTGGCAGACACCAAGTGGCTGCTCTGTACTTCCATGGGGGGTAGATATTAAGACTTCTGGGCCAGGCACGGTGGCTCACGCCTGTAATCCTAGCATTCCGGGAGGCCAAGGTGGGCAGATCATTCTAGCTTACAAGTTTGAGACCAGTCTGAGCTACAGCGCTACCCTGTCTCTAAAATAGCTAGGTGATATGGCAGGTGCCTGTTGTCCAAGGTAATTGGAAGGCTGAGGCAAGAGAATCACTTAAGCCCAAGAGTCAGAGGTTGCTGTGAGCTATGGCACCATGGCACTGTATCGAGGGTGACAAAATGAGACTCAAAACCAAAAAATAACAAAACAAAAAAACCCCTCTGAGCACATGGGTGTGGGTAGCTGGGAGCCAGGTAGGTGAAGAGGCAATAGCACTGGTGTGACCCCTGAGCCCGCCCACCCAACCAGACAGTAGCAATCCTGAGGCCAGGGACCAGGCTGGATGCCTGGCCACATCCTTGACCCCTCAGCTGGGCCTTTTAGATACAACCCATTTAGCAATAAGGAAATTTAGACTCAGAAAAGGGAGCAATTTCTAAGATATGATACAAGGAAACAGAAGAGCCAGGATCTGAACCCAGGCCTGGCCAAGCAGCTGTCTGAGCTCCAAGGGGCTGAGAGCCACATAGCCCTGAAGGTTGTGAGAGGTGAGGCTGATGGGGCCACAGGCTCACCATTCAAGGGGATACGGAAATGCAGCTCAGAGGGCAAGTGGCCTTGTGCTCAGACAGGGTTCGGAGACCTGAGGCCAAGGGGGCTGAGGGGAGACATGGCACCAGGAGAGGACAGGGTCTGGGAGGGAAGCACAGGAAGGGTACCCCAAGGGAAGGGGAAAGTTATTAGTAATGTTAGTGGCCAAGAGTAGGTGCCCAGAAGCAAGGGAAAGTCTGGCAGGGAAAGGTTTCTTTCTTGGGGGTGCCACAGGGGCCTGGCCCACTCCTGCCTTGCCCTGTGAACCCCCACCCATACTCTCACCTGCTTCCCGGTCTGGGCTATCCCCAGACAGAGAGTGCAGAGAGACTCCAGGGCTGTCCTGCCCAGGAGCCCCAAGATTCCGGTCCCGAGAGGGCATACCCAGGACTCCCTTCCGGTCCGTAAGGCCTGGCTTCTCAGCTATGGAGATAGCACAGGAGAAAGAAGGAAATGAGAGAACAGCAGATCCGACTCATGGCACCTGGGAGGTCCAAGATGCTGTGTACCCAGCCCCTCTTCCTCATCACCAACAGATCCCTCCTTTTCCCTCAGACCCAGTGGTCCAGGCTCCCAGCCCCCGTTCCCTTAGACCCAGGAGTCTAAGACCCCAGCCCCTCCTCCTTTAGTCCCCCCAGTGGATGCTCTGGCTACAAGTCTTTTACCATCAACCTCGCCTTTGAGGTGTCGAAAATCTGGAGCTGAAACAAGAGAATGGGACAGTGAGGGGCTTGTGGTCTTGGGACAACAGGACAGGGCAAGGCAGAGGCCAGGACCACCTTACCCTGGGGTTCTCCCCGGTTCCAGCGGGCAGCATCCAGGATGCTGCTCAGTCCTTTTTTGGTCTTGGGAGGTTCATCTGACCGCCGGTTCCCCATCACCTATGAGAGGATGAGGGGCAGGAGGGACCTGAGCATTTCTGAGACACCAACAAAGTGGATTGACCCCATGTGTCCAGAGTTATGAGGCTCTCTTGGTGGGGGGGCGGGGGCAGGGGTGTCTCTGCAGAGGAAAGGACCAGGCACTGAGGGAAGCACCTTTTTCCGGAAGAAGTTCCTCCCCGACTTCTTGTCCCCACTCTTGGTCCGCACCCCAAGGTGACGCATGTACAGGCCGATGGCATTGACCACAGCAGCACTGTGGGGAGGGGAGGGGTCCATGAGGGCCCATCAGACACACAAATGCGCACATATACTGTCCCTAGAGGCAGAGACCCAGCTTTTACTTGCTAACCCCACAACTATTTCATGTGAGTCCCTGAGGAAAGAAGGTTTAAAAAGACAGGGTCAGTGGCTCAAGCCTGTAATCCCAGCACTCTGGGATTGCTTGAGTGGATTGCTTGAGCTCACAGGGTTAAGATCAGCCTGACCAAGAGTGAGACCCTGTCTCTAAAAAAGAAAATAGCCGGGTGTTATGGCAGACACTTGTAGTCCCAGCTATTCGGGAGGCTGAGGCAAGAGAATCACTTGAGCTCAAGAGGTTGAGGCTGCTGGGAGCTATGATGCCAGGATACTCAACCCTAGGACGACTGAGTAAGACTCTGTCTCCATTAAAAAAAAAAAAAATTAAAAAGACAGGGTTTAGGACGTTGCTCAATGCCTAAGCTCCAGAGGTCCAGGGTCCCTAGCTCCTCCTCCCTGAGACACAGGAGTCTGGTCCCCAGTTCCCCCTCCCTCAGAGTCAGGGGTCTGGTCCTCAGCCCCCTCCTTCCTCAGACACAGGAGTCTGGTCCCCAGCCCCGTCTTCCCTCAGACTCAAGGGTCCAGGGCTTCTAGCTCCTCCTCCCTCAGATATAGGGGTCCAGACCCCCAGCCCCTCCTCCCTCAGACACAGGCGCTCACATGCCTCTCCCCACCATCCTCCCTTCTCCATCACCTCTTTTCTTCATCGGTAGAGATGGTATGTCTGTAGGGAGAAGAAAGATGTACGTGACAAACTTGCTAAGCCTGGGGCCCTTGCCACCTAGTCTGGAGGCTGTCTTCCCCTAGGATGGGCAGGGAGAGAAGAGGTAGAGAGGGGGAGATGGTAGAAGCCAGAAGTGACTGGAAAGGACCATTATAAGTGGGAGGAGGATATCTGGTCTGGGAGGATGGGACCAAGCACCAGACCACAGATAAGACCTGGAAACAGTAGGAGGACCTAGATGCCAGGCCTGGGAGAAGGGTCACCCTAAATGCTAAGAAAGGGACCCTGAGCTGAAGAGTGAGCCCACACACCAGAGATGAAATGTACCGGAGGCAGCGGGGTGCCCCAGTGGCTGGGGAGGGGCTGGCCCACTCACTGCATCTCCTCCAGGTGGGTCAGCAGCCGCTCAGCTACATGCCGCTCCCGGGCCTCGAAGCTGGCTCTGTCTCGCCCAACCCAGGCCTCCAGCTGGGCCAGCTCCTGCTCCCAGGGTGTCATGCCCATGAGCCGCTTGGAACGGAAGTCCTCTAGCTGCCGACCCACGACTGCCTGCTGGCTCTGCACGACCTCCTGCACAAACCGTCGCTGGACATCCTCGGATAAGAGGTCAGGACGTGTGCGGTCTGCAGGGACATGCGCAGCCTGAGGACCAGCTCCCCAGTCACTTAGACCAAGGTCCCCACCCATCCTTGGACTCCAAAGGTCACTCTTGCTTGGGCTGCTACTGCCAAGAAGGAATGAATGGGTCTGGGCTGAAGAAATGAATGAGTCTTGGCTACTCTCGAAGAGCAGGGGAATATGGCCTCCCCTGCTCTCCCCACCCCACTGTGTGCCTTCTGGGAAAGACCTCTCCCCCACCCTAGTTCCCTCTTCTTCATCTTACCAAGTTCGAAGGCCACACTAGGAGGAACGGACACCCGCAGAACCTGCCCAGGAGAGAGACTGAAGTGAGGGAGGACAAGGAGAGGTGGACTGCAGCCCAGGAGGCCTGATGGGGAAGGCCTGGACTGGAAGCTGCCCCTGAACAGGCTGCCCTCAGCCAGGCAGGCACTGGGGCACACAGTGGCTCTCAGGGCTAGGCAGAGTGTGGGTTACTGGGGACTTGTGAAGTCTCTCACCGCGGTCTTATCCAGGAAGCTGTGGCAGAAGTCAAGGAACGCCTTCTTGACCTCCTTGGGGCCCAGGGAGCTCAGCACGTCCGCATGCAGGCAACAGAGCTACGGGCAACACAGGGCAAGTCTCTTCTGCATCCCTTCCCAAGCCACACTCTCTTTTTGAAGTCTATGGGGTGTCCCAGCCTCCTGGCCAGGCCATGGCTGTGACTCAAATGCTCATTTGGTAAGCACTCCCTGATCTCCATGCCCACCCCAAGGCCCTCACCTCCTCTGCTCCCTGGGGCCACTGTGAGCATTTTCTGACTTTTCTATCCTGTGATACAGCTCTCTGTCTCCTCCCTATAGTGAGGACAACTGTGACTACTGGCTCTAATGAGGGTTTAGCATGTACCAGATGCTGTCCTAGACTATACCTGCATGAACCTATGCAATCACAGCCACCATCCTTACCTCCCTTTTACTCAGGAGAAGACTGAGTTCAAGAAACTTGCTAAAGGTCACCCAGCTAGTAAGTGGCAGGGATTCAAGTCCAGGCAGCCTGTCTCCACTACACCTCATTACCTAGAAATGAGGTAAGCACTGTGAGGGCTTTTTTGGGGGGGGGGGTGGTAGATTGATTCATCTGTGTCCAGACATGACCCAAAGCACAGTGAGGGTTTAGTAAACAGACAGGAGCACAAGTGGGGCTCAAGCATCCCTTTATCAAGCATTTCCATAGGCTGCCTAAGTGCCAGCCCTGGGCTGGGCAATGCTGCCAAAGCAGTGGGGACTGCAACTTGTGCTGGCTCCTGGGGACTCTCTCGTGGTAAATGACTTAGTCTTAATGTGCTCGAACTCACTCCAATGAGGAAGGAACTCTCTCAACTTCAAGGTTATAGGAAATCTGTTCTCCCCCCACAAAATAGAGTGCCCAACAGGGAGCAGCTCAGGGAGCCACTCCCCTCCTAACCACTCCCCTAAGCTGAGGAGGTGAGGGAGCAGCATGAAAATAAATCTCAAAATGCTGGGGCCTGTGTGGTCACCTCCAGCAAGCCCTGAGGGTCCCTAGTCCTCAGTTTACATATCTCTAAAAGGTCACACCACTCAGCACAGTCCCTAAGCAGAGGTCAAGGATCTGGAGTTCTGTTCTAGAAACCCCAGGGCTCAAGTCGGGGACCCTTTGCCCAGAGGGCCAGAGCCTCCAAGCCCAGGAAATACAGACAGGGGAGACACTGACAATTTCCCCATTTTCTCTCTCTCTCT
>NW_003852547.1:198370-212077 GCF_000181295.1 Otolemur garnettii | reverse complement strand
GAACCCGCCACCTTAGGTGTATGTGGCTGGCGCCTTAGCCGGTTGAGCTATAGGCGCCGAGCCTTCTCTCTCTCTTTTTGGAGACAGAGTCTCATTCTGTTGCCCAGGCTAGAGTGCTGTGGCATTAGCCTAGTTCACAGCAACCTCAAATCCTTGAGTTCAAGTGATCCTCCAGTCTCAGCCTCCCAGGAGGGAGTATAAGCACCTGCCACAATGTCTGGCTGATTTTTCTATTTTTAGTAGAGATGGGTCCCAGGCTGGTCTCAAACTCCTGAGCTCAAGTGATCCTCCTGCCTTGGCCTCCCAGAGTGCTAGGATTACAGGCATGAGCCACTACGTCTGGCCTTTTTTTTTTTTTTTTTGCAGTTTTTGGCCGGGGCTGGGTTTGAACCCGCCACCTCCGGCATATGGGGCCAGCACCCTACTCCTTTGAGCCATAGGCGATGCCCTTTTTTTGAGACAAAGTCCCATTCTGCTGCCCAGGCTGTCGTGCAGTGTATGGTCATCATAGCTCATACTTCAAACACCTGGGCTCAAGGGATTATCCCAACTCAGCCTCCTGAGGTACTAGTACTAGGATTACATGCCTAAGTCACTGTGCCTAGTCAATTTCTTCATTTTCTACCATGTTATAAAGCTTTGGTGTCAGGATACACAGCTTCCTTCCTGTCTCACAGATGACGTGCTCTTCTTTCTGTACTCTCAGGTGTTCTCCTAGTTTTCTGGAGGGATTTGCTGTGCATTTCCATAACGAATGCAATGCTTGGGGCTGTCCTGCACTCCTGTCTCGTGCTGGGCTGCACTGGGTCTTTTTGGGATGAAACCCTTTTCCACAGGTCCCTAGACCCAGTGTCTATACTGTGGCTTCTACCTCCTATATCATCTGGTGGGTTTTTTGGACTCAGTAAGGTTATGCATCCACCTCTCCCAGATATCTTCTGGCTCATCCAGGAAGTTTCTAGATGAACAATTATGTTCTGTCTGCCTCGTGAGCTCCTTGTGGTGTTTTTCTTGTTTCTGGAATATGGGCTGTAGGGACACCTAGGCTGGGCTGTCTGACAGCTTTCTCCCAAGCACCAACCTGAATGACTAACTAATGCCACCTGCTGAGAAGACCTTGCAGGGAAGCATCCATGGAAGGGCACTGTCACTGAAGGGTGGCATTGCTACAGGCATGGAAGGTGGGTAAGAAGGGGATGTGGTTTCTGCCTGGCTGCTGGATTCTCTGGTGCTCTCTATGTGACCTTGCCGTGTGAACTCTCTTAGCCTGCATGGGGACCTCATAGGTGAATCCTTCAATCTTGTCTACATCCCATGGTAGCCTCTCTGGATCTCATCTATGGTGCTGTCTATTTCTGAATCAGGTTCTCAGGCCCTCCCGGCTCATCATCACTGGCCTAGCTCACTGAAGACTGTGGCCTATTCCAGCCTCACCCTCCCCTGTGCCTTCCCAGCCTTGCCCTCACCAGGGGTCCCGGCTCAAATTGCAGGGCCACGTGCTGCAGGAGGGCCATGAGGTGGGCTGGGCGCCGCTTCACTTGCTCCAGGCTCTGGAACTGGCTGTTTTGCAACTCTGAGCTCTGGGGAAGGGGATGGGGTTGAATACAATGGGGAGGAGAGGAAGGGCTTTGGGCTTGATTCTACCCAGTCTCTGGCACTTCAGGATGGATCCAAGCTGGGAAGGTCCTGGGAACTCAGGGATAGTAATGGTGTCTCTGCTATACAGGTGACAGCACAGGCAGGTGGGCAGGTAGGCAGGAAGAATGAATGAAATTTAAGGCTATATTGGTGGTCAATGAGGACAGAAGTTAGGTGAGAAGGAATGGGGACCCATGCTAAGGCGGGGAAGGAGGGAACAGTGATCAGAACTGGGGTTGAGGGATAAGAAGCTTGGGAGTCTATGCTGCAATGGGGGCTCTGAGGATGGGAAGGGTGAGATAAGGAAGGAGGTGCCAAGAAGATGAGAGAACAAGAGACAGGCTGTGGGAGGGGGCCAGGGACAGGATCTGAGAACTGAGGACTGGACCTGTGGTGGGAGGGGACACAGGATAGGATGCTGAGCCTGGGACGGAAGCTTTTCCAACCCATCTTTGCTCACCGTCTCCAGCTCGTTCTCAAAATCCTCGTCCTCAGCCCCGATGATGCTGATGGGCACAAGGCCAGGCTTGGGGGGCCCTGGAGGCTGTGAAAGGGGAGGGGGGCTTCAGTCCACAGGGCCCCCCTCACAGCCCCAGTGCTCTCACCCCTGGCTTTCCCCACTCACCACCCCTCCGGCGACGTCTTCCATCTCCTCCCTGGGCTCTGCAGGGCTGGGGGAAGAGGAGGGGTGGTGGTTAGGGGGTGGGTGGAGGAGGCAGGGGTGGTTACTCACAGATTCCTGGCCCAGGTGTGAAGGTGAGTAAACAGCCTCCCCCCCCCCCATCTGGGCCTCCGCAACTCAATGGGGCCTCTGTGTGGCCACAAAGAGCCCTTCAGAGGCCAGCAGGGATGGGGAGGGCTGGAAGCTCAGGAGGCCTGGTCCCAGAGAGGGCTGTGTCTGAGAGCCTGCAATTTTGGGTCCCTGATGGAGGAGGGAGCTGGGGGCCAGGCTCTTGGGTTAGAGGGACCTGGGGCGGGGGCTGACTCCTGACAGGGCAGGGCCTAGAGGCAAGCAGAGTTGGGAAGGCTACAGGAGAGGTGGAAGGAAAGATCTGGGGTGTTGGGGGCTCTCCTCTGGTCTGTGACAGGCCTGGGGCAGGATGCTGCCTCAGAACCCACCAGCCCCACTTCCTGTGACAGGAAGTCACAATGGCAAACCCCCAACCCCCAACTCTCTCTATGTAAGAAAATAACCCCCTGAACCCTCCTCCCTTAGGGCAGGAGTCCCCAAACCCAGAAGTTCTTCCCTCCCTCAGGAGCTTCATATCCTTCCTGGCTTCCAGTCCCAGGAAATGAGGTAGGGTCCTCCGCTATCCCATCCCCAGGTGTGTCTGTCTTCTCTGCCCTCTGTCCCTCTTACCACCCCTCCTTTCCCTAGCCTGCTCTCCTCAAAGCTGCCTCATGTCTCAGCCTCTCCTCTCCCTGTTTCCTCATTTATCTCCTTCCCTTCCTCCAGATCTGTCTCATTTTTCCCATGGACTCTGCCTCCTCCCCTCCTCTCCCATCTCAGAGGCTATGCCCACCTCTCCTTCTCTCTCCCATCTCTGTGCCTTCCCACATCTGGTTTGGGCAGCTGCCATCCTCACACCGGTCTCATGTGCTGCCTCTCATCTCTCTCCACCTGCTTCTCTCCCCATCTGTTGCTGCCTCTCCATGAACCTCCACTTCTCCCTGAGTCTTTCCACTGACATCTTCTGTGTCCTTAATTAGTCTGACTAATGCCATGGAGCCAGTGTCATGCGGGAAGGAGCTGTGGAAAGGGGTGTGGTGGACCATGGGGGGAGTCCTCACAGCCCTAAGCTATTTATAACCGTAGCTGCCTGAGACCCACCCTCTCCCTCTTTCAAAGGCCTCCTTCCTAGCTTCCCAGTAAATGTTAGCTATGATTTGATCATGACTATTAAACAATGATGCTTTCTAGAGGGTCCAAATGCCATCTTATGGGTCCACCCAAGCAGCATAATTTTTATTCTTTTCCATAAAGTACATTTGTCTAATACCCAAGCTTGAGTAATTCCAGATTTGAGCATTGTTAAAAATTTACATTAATAAATGTGCAAACCAAGGCAGAAAAGTAATAGTAATAATTTATTATGAGAGCTAAACTCACATAGCACATACAGTGTGCTAGGCATTGCTCTAAGTATGTCTCATGTATCAACTCAGGAAAGCCTCCCCAACCATGAGCAGCCCATACTGTTCTTATTCCCATGAGAGATGGGACTCACACCACCAGCTGCAACTTCTGGGCTGGAAAACATGACCATGGACATGAAAGGTCCATAATCATCTCACTCAAGGAAGGAAAGGTTCAACTCAGTCAAGGAGATTCCAAAAGCACAAAGGAGAGGGGTAAACATATTATCTGAGCAGATGCTTGGTGCCAGGTCCCACACTGTGCCCTTGACAAGTACCTCCTTATTTCTCATCATGATAAGGTGAAATAGCAGCTAACACTTAAGTGCACTTAGTGCTGTGCCAGGCCCAGCATTCCTGTTTTATAGATATTAATTCATTTAATCCTCTCAATGATCCCAAGATGTCACTATTATTCTTATCCCCATTTTATAGAGGAGACTGAGGCACACATTATAAAAGAGCAAAGATTCAGACCTAGGCAGTCTTGCTTAAATGCATTGCTTCAGAGTGTGGGGACCCTCATCCACCCTTTGGAAATTAAAATCTAAACCAAAGCTCTAAGACACATCAAGTCTCCTTATGGTGTTATGGTGCCAGGAAAAGTCAGGGGCATGTAATCACTGGAGTGCAAGTTGGACTCAGAAGCTCCACAAAACCTGGGGTTCAGAGAGGTTAGAGAAAGGGAATGCTGGCTATTTACGAGATGAGGAGGTGAAGGGGTCCCACCTGAAGAATTACAGGTGAAGCTCTAAGAGGGTAGATGGATCTACAGGCAACTAACAAGGCCTGAGGTCTAACAAAGGGAGCATTGTGTGGATGGGGATCTATGGGGTTAGGGAAGGTTTGGAAAGTCCACAAAGCTGGGAGTTGTAAGCTAGGATACATGGGGGACTACATGGGCATCTGGGTGCTACCCAGAGCTCAGGGTCTACAAGATAATTGAGCTGATGATCCAGAGTCTCCAAGAACCTCTGGGAACCTTAAAGAAGGCCTTGGAATGTGTAAGGCCTCAGATTCTATTTGACAAGTAGTGGGTCTAAAGGATCTGGGGGTCATACGGGATCATGATTCCATAGGGAAAGAAGCCAGTCACAGGACTTATAGATCCTTAATAGAGGTGGAGAGTTCTATAGGGGGTGTGAAAGTGGGTCCTGAGATCCGGGGTCTACAGGGCCCCAGACTCTAGGAGATGCTCTTATTGATCTATGAAGACCCCACGTCTATAATTAGTTAGGTCTCCAATGTCGGGGGGTGGTGACTAGCAGGAGCCTGGAGGGTCTGTAACACCTTCTAATCTCTAAGAAACGTGTAGGTGGGTGTCTACACGAGTCCCAAATCTTATATGGACATGGTGGGTCTACATGGCCCTAAATCCTACAGGAGACGTGGCAATGTGCACAGCAGGGAATGTCGGGGAGGACGCGCAGAGTTAGGGTCTGAAGCCCGTCAGGGTCCGCGTCCCTCACCTGCTCCAGGTAGGAAGAGAAGCCACTGCAGCCGCCAGAACCGAAGCCTCCGCGCGCCGGCTCCAGACTACCCCCACCCCCGCCGTCGAGTCACTCTAGCCGCCCCAGAGTCCCCCGTTGCTGCAAGCTCCACTCCTCCCGCCAGACGCTCTAGCCTGGCAACTACCAGCTTCTGCCTCTGCGACTCGACTCCTCTTGCCGGCCGCTCTAGCTCTCCACTGCGCCACGCTGGCCAGATAAGGTCGCTCTGGCCTGTATTGGAGGGCCGGCGTTTCCGTATCTCTACTGCCCCCGTCACTCCCCTGCGCTCCGCCCCCGCCCAGAGGTGCAGGTAGTCTCGACCCCTCGCCGGAGATCAATCCGAGATCTGAGCCGCTAGGGCGCTGAGCACCCACACCTCGGACTGGGGCTCCCGCCCTATTTGCCTCCCCACTTGGAAGACCAGCTAAATTTCCAATCCTCGTACATCAATTCCTTCCGCGCCCCTACTCTCCTTTCTACTGGAACTGGAATGCAAAACTCTTGGATTTGAGCCTATTTCCTCCTCTGACAAGCACTGTAACCTGCAAAGAAGTAATGACGTCTCAGGCCTCAGTCTTCCCATCTGTACAATGGGGAACGGTCTCCAGCTCTCTCCCCTACACCCATCTCCCAGAGAATAATTAATGACCCAGAAATGAGCTTTCCGAAAACGTGTTCAAACATGCTCTCTGCAACTTGTACCTTTACAGTGGCCCAGGGGCGTTGTTATTATTGTCGGGTTTTTTCCTTTTTAGGTGGGCTAACGCATGCGGAGTTGGAGGAGGGCGCTCAACACTTGATAGTTCAAATCCGTAATAATCTCACGAAGTGTGTTCCCTGGGACAAGTCGGTTCCGCTCCCTGGGTCTCGGTTTTCTCACCCGTACAATGGGAGTAATCAACCGTCCTCTACTGAGCAGTTTAGGAGCCTTGACCCCAGCCTCGCACCGCTCATCCCCCAGTACTGGGCACTCGGCAAGTGTTAACTGTCCCTTCTTTGCTCCTTTTGACAGATGGGAAAACTGAGGCCCCAGAAGGCGCGGCTGCCGGCCCCGCGGGCCCCAGGAGGCCCCTCAGCTGAGGGAAGCGCCCCAACCGCTCCCTCCTTCTCCTCCCACTTCTCCTAGCAGCCGAAGGGAGGGAGACCGGGCGGGGCCAGGGCCGGCGTACCTGGTGTCCGCGTGGGGAGGTGACCGGCGGGGCGCCCGAGGTCGGGCTCGGTGATCCCGGGCCCTGAGTCCCGGCTCCAGCTTCCTGGCTCTGGCGGGGCAGGAAGTTGGGGCGTTTTTCCGGAGGCCCCCGCCCCGCCACCCCTCCCCGCTTCCTGCCGGCGCCCCGCGGCCGCCCGGCACCTCGGCTTCCTTCCCCTTCTCGCCGCCCGCCCGCGCCCTCCCTTCCGTGCTCCGCCCGGCCCCGCCCCAGCCCCCGGCCTCTCCCGCCGGCTCCGTCGGTCGCT
Organism: Otolemur garnettii; assembly: GCF_000181295.1. Taxonomy (NCBI): domain Eukaryota; kingdom Metazoa; phylum Chordata; class Mammalia; order Primates; family Galagidae; genus Otolemur; species Otolemur garnettii. The sequence goes on along the minus strand of NW_003852547.1, from coordinate 205,358 downwards.
CAACCGCGCGAGTTGCCAGGTCTCTTCTCCCGGGCGGGCGTGGCCGTCACCTCACTGGCGGGACTGGGGCGAGTCCTGCGCCCTGTCCGCTCCAGCCTGAGCAACAGCCTCCCTGCTTCCCCGCTCTGCATTTCCCTTCATCTCCCTTTGGTCTTCACTTCTTGGGTGTGTTTCTGTCTGTGTCCTCTCTTTCTGTCTCACTCCCTGTCTCTCCCTCGTTGGTTTCTCCTCCTGCTGTCTCTTCTCGTTCACTTTCTCCTTCGAAGCCTTTGCCTCCCCTCTGCATCTTTCTCCATCTCTCTCTCAGCCCCTGTCATTTCTCCTACTGTTGCTTTCCCCGGCTTCTCCGTGTCCCGGTTCAGCGCCCCCTCTCCTCTGTCTCTTCCATGCGGTCTGTCTTATCCCTCCTTTGCCCCGTGTCTCTGTGTCTAGAGCACTGTCTCAGATTCCCCGTGTCTCTTCACTGTCCCCTTTCTCAGTAACTCTCTGTCTCAGTGCCTCTGTGCCATTGCCCCTGGGTGGTCTCAGCATCTCCAACCTAGGGCCATAGACTCTCTAAATGCCCCTCTACAAGTCTAGCCGGAGAAGAGATGTGGGTGCAGTCTGATTTCCATACTAACCTCTCTGAGATAGTCCCCTGTGTTTCTAGGGCTTATATATGCACAAATAATTCAGTTGTCACACCTCCCTCTTTGCTCCGGGATGAGGCCCTAGACGGAGGCCAAACTGCTCCTTAAATTGGGGTGGAGACCTCCCCAAGGACTTCTTGTTTCTCTCAGGGGCGCAGCCAAGACTGGCTGCTTTGGCCCAGGTGTGGGGAGTGAGCATATGTCTGGGCCCAGAATCCTGGGTCTGAGGGAGGAAGACAATGGGTGCCTGATCCTGGGTCGTAGGAAACAGGGTGCGGTATCCATGAGATCCATGACTCCTGCCAAGGTCTGCAGTTGGGAAGGATTTATTATCACTAAGTGGCCATGACAGATCAGGGAGGAGGGGGTGACACTAACGAGGCTGTTACAATCAGCTCCCCCAGAGGCAGCGATTAAGGCTCATTACCCGCTGGGGAGGGAGCCTGGGAAAGGCAGCAGGGGGAGAACTGCAGTTGGGGGTGGGGAGGATGGGACAGTCTAGAGGGAAAAAGAGTAGGACACCTCAGAGGAGTCGGAGGAGGCCTGGAGGGGAAAAGAGAGCAGGTACCTGGGTGGGCTTCATGCCTGCAATCCCAGCACTCTGGGAGACCAAGGCCAGTGGATTGCTTGAGCTTACAAATTCAAGACCAGCCTGAGCAAAAGCAAGACTCTGTCTCTACTAAAAATAGAAAAATTGAGGCAAGAGGATTGCTTGAGCCCAGGAGTTGTAGGTTGCTGTGAGCTATGACACCACCACACTCTACCCAGGGCAACAGCTTGAGACTCTTGTCTCCAAAATGAAAAGAAAGAGACAGAAAAGATATCCCAGGGTGGAAAATGAGGGAAGATTGCAGAGAGTGTGTTTCAGGGCGACCTGGATTTGGGGCGCAGCAGGCTGGGGCAGTCTGGTGGGAGTGGGGAGTGTCACGGCTTCTCCAGCTGGACATCTCCAACATGGAGGCTGCCCACATCCTGGTAGGTGCCCTGGAGGCCCCTGGAGATGTCCTCATACATGGAGCAGTCGTCCAAGTTCAGGCCCTAGGGTGGATAGTAGCAGTGGGTGTGAGTGTTGGTATACATAGCACCTCCGGGGGTTACCCCAATGAGAGGGAGGAACAAGTGCAGGCCCCCAGCACATTTGCCCCTACCCCCATCCTTACCTCATAAAGATTTTCATCTTCATAATCATCCTGGGCATCTACCCCGAACTTCTCATTCTGCCATCGTTTCTGGGAGGGGGGCAGGGTGGGTGCCTCAATGAGTGGGGGAGGTGAGTATCTTTTTCCAGAAGGGGTAAGAGGTGTGCTCAAGGCCATATGTCAGGTATGTGACAGCTTTCTCTTAGTCCAGAGCTAGAGTCCTTTGGGCTATCTCCACTGCCCCAGGAATCTCAGTAATTGTAAATAAAAATAGTTGCCCTGTGGCCTGGGGAGAGGCTGATGCAGGTCTGGGCTATACCTATGGGATAACCACACTCTTAGGTGGGGACAGAAGGACAGTAAGACACCCATAGAGAGGGGCAGTGAGGACACCCCTGGGGGAAGAATAAGACACCTTTCAGGATGTGGATGGTGAGGATAATCCTGAAGGGAAAGCTGAGTGAGGACCACCCCTCATTTCACCTCCATAGCTTCTGTGAGGGGTGTGCTCTCATTCTCCCAAGTTTTTGGATGGGGAACTTTAGACTCAAGAAGGCCAGCTAGGCACTGGGAGTCATGCAGCCCAGGCTTTCACCCAGCTGACTTGGCGGTCCCCCAGTGGCTCACCCTGAACAGTAGCAATGTCCCAGGCACCACTGCGCAGAACAGAAGGATGATCCCTTCCGCTGTGATGATGCGGTTCTTGGTGCCCTCTCCCATGTCCAGGAAAGGTCTAGGGGGTGGCTCTGTGAGAAAGGGGTGTTGCTCAGAGCTCTGGCCTCCAAGTCCCCCTGCCCCAAGCAAGGCCTGAAACCCCTGAAGCTGCAACTCTACAGATGGGAACATAAGTCACTGTGTCCTAGCTAGTTTTGAACCCAAAATGAAGGTAGTGGCTCTGTCCCAACTTCACAGATGAGTAAACTGAGTGTCCCTGACTGGAGAGTGGGACCTAGAGGCCCTGGTTACTCACCACGGACACGGAGGTAGGTGCCACAGGAGTACTGGTGTGATTTGCCTTGTTCCTGGACATGACACCTGTACATGCCCCCGTGGCTCTTGTTCACATTCTCGATGGTCAGCTCACCATTGGAGTCGTTGGCAAAACCTATGTACTCGGGGGGCCACGTATGGTTGCCTTGGATGAAGCGCCACCATGTGACATTGACTTTGGTTTTGTTGTCATTGTACTGGCAAGGGAGGTGGACCTTATCCCCTATGCTCACTGTCACCGATGGTGGGCCCCTGTCCACCCTCAGGGCCTGGCACCCAGGACCTGCAGAAGGCGGGAATATGTCAAGACTAAGGACAGGACTAAGGCACAGGCCCCCAGCCCCAGCCCCTGGGGCTCCAGTACTGCTGGGTCTGGAGGGAAAGAGGAGGGTGAGGACTCTCCTGGTAGGGGCTGACACACCTTGGGGGGAATAGAAAGTGAAGAGGCCCCCAGGGAAGGGGAGAGGATACTCCTGGGGGAGGAGAGTAAGACTCTCTGGGACAGAGAGACACCCCAGGGACCCTTCTCACCACTCCCATGCCATCTCTTGCCATCCTTCTGCACACCCACTTTATGTTTTGGTCCCTTTGAGCTCTCTGGCTTTTGGTGTTTGGTTCTCTGGCACTGGAAGTGCCCTTGCCAGATAGATCTTTACAGAATCAGTTCAGGCAGCCCCTCCTCCTGAAGGCCTTCCTGCTCCATTTTCCCACCCCACCCAAAGCTAGGCCCTGCATCTGGCACTTTATCTTATCACAAAACCCTACTAGGTTTTACAGGGGAGATGGTTGAGGCCCAGGCCGGTGGGTTGCCCAGTGTCAACAGGCAGTCAGGAGGAGTACTGGGTTTACACTCCTGGCTCCCTGGGTTTCTTTCTGCCTGGTACTCTGGAGCAAGTCTTTAGGCCTGTGACCCTGGGCCTGTCCCTCATTCTCTGCAGCTCCTATCTATCAACCTAGGGTCAGGGGTGAGTTCAGCTCTCGGGTTGATTTGGGGGCTGGGGAGAGGCCCAGCAGGGTGGGGACAGGGATGTCTGAGAAAGGGAAAGGTGGCACAGGCTGGTTCCTCTGGGAAGTTCCAGCTCTCAGCCCCTGCAGGCCAGCCCATGTGGCTGGCTCCGCCTCTTCTGGAGGTGGGAGGAGGAAGAAAGAAGGAGGTAGCCGTAGGGGAAGGGGATGAGCAACATCATGGTCCTAAGCTTAAGATTCAGCCAGCCAGTCTAGAGCTCCAACCCCTGCTCCTAGTGTACCCTGGGTGGCCAAACAGCCTTCTTTGAGCTCAGTGTGGTCATCATTGCCCTGCCAGCTGGCCTTGGGCAGGTGTGTGTGGGGGGGCACAGGAAGCATCCCCTCTCCCATGCTGAGAAGGGATATGCTTCACAGGAGAGGGAATGACTGAGATTTAAGGCAGAGAGGGAGGGACTTCTTGGTGGCTCAGGCCTATAATTCTAGCACTCTGGGACACCTAGGTGGGTGGATTGCTTGAGTTCAGGAGTTGAAGACCAGCTTGAGCTACAGTGAGACCCTGTCTCTAAAAATAGCTGTGTGTTGTGGTAAGCATCCATAGTCCCAGCCAGTCAGGAGGCTGAGGCAAGAGGACAACTTGAGCCCAAGAGTTTGAGGTTGCTGTGAGCTTTTTTTTTTTTTTTTTTTGCAATTTTTGGTCAGGGCTGGGTTTGAACCCGCCACCTCCGGCATATGGAGCCAGTGCCCTATTCCTTGAGCCATAGGCACCACCCTGCTGTAAGCTTTGACATCAAATCCCTCTACAGAGGGTGACAAAGTGAGATTTTGTGTCAAAAAAGAAATAAACGAACAACACAGATTTGTGCCTGTAGCTTAGAGGCTAGGGTGCCAGCCACATACACCAGGGCTGGAGGGTTCGAATCCAACCTGGGCCTGCCAAACAACAATGACAACTACAACCAAAAAATAGCTGGGCATTGTGGTGGACGCCTGTAGGCCCAGCTACTTGGTAGGCTGAGGCAAGAGAATCACTTAAGCCCAAGAGTTTGAGGTTGCTGTGAGCTGTGATGTGACAACACTCTACTGAGGGCAACAAAGTGAGACTATATCTCCAAAAAAAAAAACAACAGCAGAAAAGGAGAAAGCTTTCTCTCCTGTCTGATGCTGATTGCTACCCCCAGCGCTGGTGTTCAGTCAAGAAAAACCTTTAGTTCCTTTTTTGACCTGTGAGGATGAGAAGTGGGGGAGGCATCTCTAGCTCCTGCCCGCCTCCCTAGAGCTAGGGACACCTCACCATCCTTAGCTCCTTTCAGCAACATCTTTTTTTTTTTCTGGCGGGGACAGGTTTGCACCCACCACCTCCGGTATACGAGGCCGGCGCCCTGCTCCTTTGAGCCACAGGCGCTGCCCACTTTCAGCAGCATCTTGGTCCCGCTTGGAACAGATGAGATTTCTAGAGGGGCCTTACACAAGTACCCCCTCTTTCTGCCTTGCCTCCCCCACTTAAGTGGCACCCTTCCTCTATCTTTGCCCTCTCTCCAGCCTCTCCAGTTTCCAGCCATGTCCCTCCAGCACTTGCCCTTTGGCAACATACCCAGGTAGGCAGCAGACAGCAAGAAGAGGAAGATGGTGGCTCGCAGACCTTGGAGGACAGCTGGACCCCCAGCCATCTTCTCCCAGTGGGTTGGTTTGTCTGGGTTGCAGCAGTCCTGGGGTAACAGATCCCACCCCAGACCCCGCCCCACTTCCTGCCCAGCCCTGGCGGAGATGGGCTCCAATGGCCACCACTGCTGGGCCTTTTGGCTGTCAGGCCTGGGGGCAGCCCCTGCCATATGCTTCATGCTATGAGCACTGAGGAACTGTTTCCTGCACCTGCAGTGGCCGCAAGTCCCCTGAGGGGTGGCTGTGTGGGGGTGGGGGAGAGGCTGGGTCAAGGCCTGGCTCTGTCACTGATGAGTTTCGAAAGGAACCCTGAGGGAGCCAGAGTTTTAGGTGTCTGCTGAGGATAGCTCTGAGCGTGACCTTTATCCACCTCTGGCTTGAGCAAAACTTGTCCCCTCTCTGACCCTCTGGTTTCCTTGATTCTTGGGGTTGGAAACAAGGATTTAAAGGAGTTGTTGCATGCAGAGCACTGACCACAGGGCAGGGCCCACAGCAGGTGCTCAGTAAATGTTTGTCACTGTCTATGATCACAAGGAATATACTATAAGGCAGGCTACCAGGTGGTCATTTCCCTCCTCCCAGCCTTGGTATTGTTATTTTATTTTTTTGAGACAGAGCCTCAAGCTGTCCCCCTGGGTAGAGTGCTATGGCATCATAGCTCACAGCAACCTCCAACTCCTGGCTCAAGCAAGTCTCCTGCCTCTGCCTCCCAAGTAGCTGGGACCGCAGGCGCCTGCCACAATGCCCGGCTATTTTTTGGTTGCAGCCATCATTGTTGTTTGATGGGCTGGGGCTGGATTTGAACCTGCAACCATAGGTGTATGTGGCTGGTGCTTTAGCCACTTGAGCCACAGACACCGAGCTGGTATTGCTATTTTTATTAAATTAAATTAATTAATTAATTTAGAGACAGAGTCTTACTCTGTTGCCCAAGCTAGAGTGCCCTGGTGTCACCATAGCTTACAGCAACCTCAAATTCCTGGGTTTAAGCGATCTTTCCTCAGCCTCCCAAGTAGTTGGGTCTACAGACACCTGGCTAGTTTTTCTATTTTTAGTAGAGACAGGTCTCACTCTTGCTTTGGAAGGCTGGTCTGAAACTCCTGAGCTCAGGTGATCCACTAGCCTCAGCCTCCCAGAGTGCTAGGATTATAAATATTGGGTTTTTTTACAGTTGGACAAGATAGGTCACTCCCGCTACCCCCATTTTACAAAGCAAGAAACTGAGGCCCAGAGAAGGAAGGTTGTCACTTGCCCAGTGCCAAGCAGGGATCCTGTCACCTTTGTGTGACTCCTAGGTTCCTTTGAGCTTGTCATTTGAGGCCAGGTAGGATGGAAGTGGGGAGGGTGAGGTTGTGGAGATATTTGTGAGCAGTTGGGGGACCTTCACACGCATGCACACAAGACTCATAAACAAAAGTTCATTGCAGGCTCAGCGCCTATAGCATGAGTTGATTTGTCTGGGTTGCAGCAGTCCTGGGGTAACAGATCCCACCCCAGGGGGGATTACAGCGCCAGACACACACAACAAGGCTGGCGGGTTCAAACCCAGCCTGGGCCAGCTAAACAGCAATGACAACTGCAAAAGAAAATAGCCAGGCATGGCGG
>NW_003852547.1:185547-197607 GCF_000181295.1 Otolemur garnettii | reverse complement strand
GCCATGGCATCACAGCTCACAGCAACCTCCAACTCCTGGGCTCAAGTGAGTCTCCTGCCTCAGCCTCCCAAGTAGCTGGGACCACAGGCACCCACCACCTTAGGTGTATGTGGCTGGTGCCTTAGCCACTTGATCAACAGGTGCCAAGCCTCCTGTTGCTTTTTAAACTGGGTGGTGGGTTCATGGGTTTTTCTTACACTATTGTGAGTACTGTTTTCTATGCCTTAAATATTTCATTATTTAAAAAAAGTGCAACTGTCATCCACACAGAAGCATGGGCTTTGAGGGTTCTAGGTTCCTGGGTTTACATCTCAGCTCTGCCAGGCTGACCAGTCCTCTGAGCCTGTTTCTTCTCCTGTAACGTGGGTATAATTGCCCCTACTTTGAGATGCCATGAGGATATTCTGAAGTGGCCTAGCATGGGACCTCAGAAACAGTTTCCCTTCTCTGACTCTGGGACCATTGTTCCACTGGGCCCCTAGCTGGGTGGCAGGTCCTCAAACTCTGTGCTTCAGTTCTTCCTCCTGACTCCCTCCAGGAATAAGCCTGGCTTGACCTGGAAGCTCCAGGTCTTCACATTCTTTGGCATCATTCAGTGGCCGAGTCTGTTTCTAGGCCTTCGGCTGCCCCCCAGCGGCTGCCAGATTGTAGGCAAGACAGATGTCCAGCCTGGCCCCACACAAACTGGATGCTTGGTCTGGAGTTCTGTCAACTTTGGCAATTATTTTCATCTTCAGTGGTCAAAGGGGCAAACTGGCCCACAGCTACAGTAGGCTGGGGGAGTGTAATTTTTTGGGCCTCATTTGCCACACTTGAGGCAGAGATCTGTAGCATTTAGGGTCAGGGATATCGCATGCTTGGCTCCAAATGATGGCCCTGCCATGCCATAGCCATGGGACAAGGATATCCATCCTAATGACTTATTTTCCCTGTCTCTAGTATGTAGGTGGCTTGGGGCACCTTCACAAGGTTGCTGAGTGTAAAATGGCATTTGTAAAGAGTCTGGCTTTATGTGTCAGGTACAAATCTTTCAGCCCTCACAACTTCCAAGCTGGGAGGGGTGGCTTCATTCCCCAGTGGGCATAGGAGCCTGCTGGCTTTGATAACTTTCCATTTTATCAACATTTTGGTTTTAATCCTGGTTTAAGGCAACTGGTTTGCATACTGGAAGTGCTGCTTTGAGCCAAAGTTTACCATGGTATCTTGCTGAATCCCTTAGGAGCAAGCAGTTACTTGAGGGTCAGAGGCCAAGGAAAGTATACAGGATCTCACAGGACTACGGGCAGAGCTAGAATTTGAACCCAAGTTTGGAATGTCAGATCTCAGGAATAACTTGTGGGGAGGGAAAAAGGGACTTAAAGGGTCTTAGCATATGTAGTTTGTCCAGCTGATAAGCAGGTCTGATCACATCCAGTGGTGGGATGCACCCTTTGCTGGCTTGTCTCTCTGGGGTTTGATGCCCGCACATTGGGCGCCATTTTGATCCCCTGAGGCAACCAGAGGCCCAGTGACAGGCTAAGGTCTTGCCCCACCTGCACCAAGAACTAACTGTGCAAGAGCCTGCTCCCTCCGCCACTCTAGGGTGGGTTTAAGGCCATTCCAGTCTCAAAAGGTGAAGGCTCAAGCAGGCCCATGCTGCTCATGTACATCAAAGAAACAAGGGGATCATAAGGGACCAATGGAAGTCAGAGCTGTCTGTCTCTCTGTACCTTTTTTTATTCCAGGACAATCCATCCTGGCAGTGACCACTGCTAAGCCAGTCCTTATTTTACTTTCTGATAATTGCAAAGACAGGATGTTTAAGAGGCACGGGGGTGGGGCCTTGAGTCCTCCTATTTTGCCCATGTGGGGAGCAACTGGGAAAGCTCTAAGCAGCTGCTGTACACACAGCCACCCATGGATCCCTGTATCCCCAAGGGAATGGAGGAAGTGTTTCTTCCTCACACCCCCAAAGAGCAGCCAATCAAGAGACCCAGACCAGGATTACGAATGAGGCAATTTATTAACCCAGCATCATTTGTTCTAATGCTTCTTATTGGCAGCTGCCACCTGTGGGAAAATGTAGAAGAATTAAGAACAGCTATGGGTCCCTGTGGAGGCATGTGTTAACAGCTATCCACTACCCACCTAGCAGGACTTGAGCATTTTAACTAGTAAACTGGGACTCCAGAGAAGAGTGACGAGTTGAGTCCAACTCCTGCCCAATGCCTTGTGTGAGGGGAAGGCCAACCATTAGCACTAATGTCTGTGCCAGGCCTTGCTCTGCCTGGATGACCTTTTCCCTTCCAGGTCATCCCCAACTCCCACAGGCAGACATCATCCATGCCTCCTAAGAGGCCTATATCAAATGACACAGAAACAAAACCAGTGTCAAGCTCATCCCAGGCCCTGGGAGCTCTTGCTATACTGTAGCTCTTGACATCTCAACTACCACCTGAAGTGGGCAGAGTGGGTATCTACAGACAGGGAGCCTACGGCTTCAGAGGCAAAGCCATTCTTCCTCAAGGTGTCAGATAGCCAGAATGTGGATTCTGGGCCTAAACTAGGCTGCCTCCCCTATCTCCATATCTCCCAACCTGCCTCCATCTGATGCTCAGTAAGCATGAAGCGTAAGCCAGGAGCACTGCAGCCAGAATCTGTAAGTAGCCTGATCTGGGAAGAGGCAGTCACATGTGCTGGTGCAGCTATCACATGTTTGAGTACAGCTATGTACACTGCAGATGCCTGGTGGTGCCCTGGGCCTGGGTTCCTTCTACTGCAGCACCCAGATGTCCAAGCAGCTTCAGCACGAAAGCCAGTCAGAAATGTTCTTTCTCCTGCCCTCAGGAACCCCTCCTCTGAACCCCACCACCCTGGGCTGTGTCTCCAAGGCAAAGCACAGGCTCTGGATATGCACAGTGACTAAGGGACCCAGTCCTGGCCCACCCATAGCCCTTACCTGTCCGGCAATTCTGTCCAGATCTCTCTGTCCCTGAGGTGTCAATTTGCGGCCCCTGCAGGAGGGAAGGATCATGTAATACCCTGTGAACTCAAGTTCTCAGCTCCTTATCCACTGGTCACAAGCCAGGCTTCCCAAGAAGGCACCTAGCTATGGAACTACATGATGTCAGCCAAGTCCCCACTGAGGGCCCCAGCTGACTGCATTCTAAGGAGCTGGGGGCAGGAGTAGGAGTCCCCCTGAGAGCTGACGGGGTGTTGTTTGTGCAAGCATTAGATCAAAGCCCCGAAAAATCAATTGGGAAAAGTTAACGAGCAGGCTAATGAAAGTGGACAGTCACTAAATTACCTTCCTGGAGCCTTGGGTAGTCAGCCAGAGAGGGTGAGGTGAGGCCCTCTGCTGTTCGCTTTTCTGCAGAATCCCCTGCCTGACTGAGAAACCTGAGGGGCAGGCGCCGACTATGCAGGACAGACCCTGCCCCTACACCTCTACTCATGGAGGATGGTGGTGGTGGTACCTTGCAACTCTGTTACAGGTAACCCCTGGGTACCAACAATCTGGCCCCAAGGCCCTTCCTTTAATCCAGCCTTTCCTACCCTGCTTACCCATCTTGGTCCTTTTCCACCATTTTCAGCCCCTCCAGGGCTTGGAGGACCCGGCGGGCCACACTCTTGGAGCCTCGGCTGAAGTGGCTGGGCATGACGCCATTTCTCTGACGCCCCCCATAGATCTTGGTCATGGAGCCAACCCCAGCACCGCCCCGGAGGTACAGGTGCCGTGCTGTGGAAGCTGGGGAAATGAAAGGAAGACTTGAGGTTGCTTCCCAGGCAGAGAAGTCTGCTTTCCATAGCTGAGGCCTTGTTTAAGGTCGAACACAATTCCACGTGTGTATAAACAGTTGATTCTCACCATCTTTTTTTTTTTTTTTTTTTTGAGACAGAGTCTCACTATGTTGCCCTTAGTAGAATAACTTGGCATCACAGTTCACAGCAACCTCCAACTCTTGGGCTTAAGCAATTCTCTTGCCTCAGCCTCCCAAATAGCTGGAACTACAGGTGCCCGCCACAAGGCCTGGTTATTTTTTTGTTGTTGTTTGGCAGGATCAGGCTAGGTTTGAACCCACCAACTCTGGTGTATGTGGCTGGTGCCCTAGCCACTGAGCTATAGGCGCCAAGCCAATTCTCACCATCTTAAAAGAGTCAGAAAACACATAAGACCCAGTACCTGACAGGCCCCTCTTCCTGCTGACTCCTAGCTGGCTCTCCCATGGCCCTGTGCTCTGGACGGGCACCCCTCCTCCAAGACTGATTAATGGTGTTACAGCCTTAGCAGGGCTGCTGTGAGGTTGAACATGAGGCGAAGCCTATGTTCAGGAAGGGACTCTGGTTTACTCCTTCAGAAACTGTGACCATCTCCAGGTACCCCAAGGAGACAGGACAGTGGAGAAGGGATCTATTGCTAGAGTGTAGCTCTATGGGTCACTTCTTTCTGGAGGGCTCAGGGTAACACCAGGGACAGGACAGAAATCCTCTGCAGTATGAGCTCCCACCTTGGAATGTACATCACTCCCCATGAACACAGGATTACTGTCCCTTGACTGGCTTGAGTAAGTCCCTGGTGCACCCTAGGCAGCTTCCCTGCTGCAAGGCAGGCTCCAGTAAGACCCAGCTGAAGATGCTAGTCCCTCAGTAAGATTCACACATGTCTGCTGGCCCCTGTGCCAAATGCTTCCCACGTATTCTCTTTATATAGTGAGGTGGCCTTAGGAACTAGACTGATGGTGTGGCCTTAGATAAGCTACCTAACAGTTACCTTGAGGACTGAATAGGTATGTGTCATGTGCTACTCTCCTTTATAGAAAGAGAAACTGAAACTCCAGAGGGTACTTGCTGGCTCTCCATCATTCAGCTCTGGAGGGACACCCTGGCTTTGGCACCATGTTTGAAGGCACCATGTCTGAGATATGGGAAATACCTAGATTTCAGCTATCACACGGTCCTACCTGAATAGGGAGCCCAAGGCAGGGATTCTGGTTTATCCCTATGGGCCAAAGACCAGCAAGTGGCCTGAGTCTGCCCAAGTGCCCTCTTTCCTCCAGTTCTGAAGATCAAGTAAGGGAACTGGGGATCTACTTGCTCAGAGACCACAAACAGCCGGGTGCCAGACAGTGCCATGAGTATGTGCTAGGATGGGACTGAGCACATGAGATGAGCTGTCCCTGCACACTTGTTCCTAGCCTCCTCCTGCCCTGAGATCATCTCCAGATACAGTCAGCCCTCTATAGGGCATATCCCACCAATCACAGCTCAAATATATCCAGGAAAAAACAACAACAACCCAAAACACATAGCATTTACATTAGTTATTAAAAGTAACCTAGAGAAGTACCCAAGAGGATATACGTAGGTTTTTTGCAAACACCATACCATTTTGATATAAGAATAAACATTTAGAGGATTTCAGTACCAGGGGTCACCCTGGAGTCAGTCCCCCCACTGATACTGAGGGGACAATACAACTATGCTCTGCTAGGGGTGGGGAGTGCAGCCCTACCACGGTTTTACTGCCTCTGCTCTCTGCTAACTTAAAAACCTACCTACTCCCCTTAGGTTCTTTCCATCTCTACTTCACCCAAGGGCTTACCTCCTACTCTACTGCCTTGGGACTTCTCATTCCCATAACCCTACCCTGGACCAGGCATTAAGTCTCCCTTTCCCTGCCAGAACCAAGATACTCACTTGCTATGAACCATCTCCCACAATCTTTCTGCCAGGAGAGTGACAGTGACATTACTAGAAACCTATCCTTTAAAGACTAGCTCAAATGTCTGATGCTGAGGTGGGCTGAGTGCTCAGAGCTTCCAGGCAGACAGTGCTCTGAATCCCAGCACCACTCATCAGCAATACCACAAAACCAACCCATCCTTCAGGCAGATCATGCAGTGGTACCAAAAGAGATGAATTATTTAACCTTGAGGACAGGAATTGGTTGAGAATAAGCTCCAATAAAATCTATTTGCTTCTTTAATGGGAGCTTCAATTTTTTCTTAATGTCATATAAAAACTATCTGGCATAAAGAACCACCTCTGTCAGTGGGCCTCCTCTACTTCTCCAGTTCTTGCTTTGACCGAGATGAAGCGTTATTCACTTCATAAATAACAAGCTTTCAAAAATATCGAGTCCTACAAAGCATCTTTTCCCAGCCCTTCCCTCATCCCCAGAGACCCTGGCTCCAGCCCCACCTTTTGAAGTAGAACTTTGCAAATCGAGGTCACCTTAAGATAGTATGACAGCACGCCAGGTGCTGTCACAAACAGCTTCTCCTGCCATGTACCCAGGAAGGTAACCCACTTCTCTCCAGGAAACCCTATATAGAATTACAAAGCAGGGGCCATGCAGGCTACCCCCGTGCACTCTCCTGTTCAGTCCACAGTCAGAGGAGAACAGCTCTGTGTTCCTACCAGCCCAGGGCAGAGGGTCAACTCTGTATTTAAGCATGTGAGTTGACCAAGTAAGAATAAGCAAGACTTCTCGGGAGTTACCATAGTTCAGTATTTCAGCAATTTATTCCAAGTTCAGATTGGTGGCCTCATCCTGACCTACTGAATCCAAAAGAGGAAGAAACCCTCCCACATACTCTGCCCTAACCCTTCTCTGCCAGACATATGAGAAACACTACCCTGACCTCAATTCATTCCTCAATGCACTCCTGTGATACCCTCCTGCCTTCTACTGACAACTTCCCAAGTGGGCGTCTGGCATTGTGCAGCAGAGATGGACCTGGCACCACCCTACAAGAAATGCTTCAAGACACCCCTATTCGGTTTCTCCCAGTCAGATGCCCATCAAGACACCACACTGGACTCTTTTCAGAAGATCCTGAGAATCGAGGTCAATAGGCTTATTCAGCCCTCCACTACACCATACCTCCTTACCTCCCTTGAGCAACTCTTTTTGAACCTCCCTACACAGAGCAGGCCTCTACTTTCCTGACACATGTTCTTTCTATCTCTACCTCAGCCCTAGGTCTAACCCCTACACCACTGCCTTGGGACTTCTTACTCCTATGGCTCTGCCCTATTCACAGACCATGCTCAGGAGGGCTTAGTCTTCTGCTGTGGGCCCCCCTTTATTCTCACACACTAAGATCAGGACCAATCAACTTTACAATGGTTTCTACATGCTCCCATGATCCTCAGAAGAAAAAGGAATCACATAAGATTACCTAGTTTTACACAGTCAGCCTATGAAGCCCCCCTCTGTACTTTAGCTTTCTCTTCAGTAAAATGGGCTGCTACTATGACTACAACCTGTACACTGACTGCCAAACCAGGTGTGAGCACATTAAATTAAAAAAAAAAAAAAAAAAAGGCTGCTGAACTTCTCCTGTAAAAGTCTAGGGTCTACAGGTGACAGGCTCTGCCACAACTCTGCCCTTGTGCACATGAACACATGAGTAACAAGCCTCTGGACTAGAACCCAAACACTTGATGTCTCTAGGGCAGATGAGGAAAGTGAGGTCAAAAAGGGACCTTTGGGAACCTCAAGTAAGGGAGACTAGCAGTCAGGTGAAGGTGCATATCCCAAGTGAGATGACAGGAAGGGGCCATAGCAACTAAAAACAACTAACATAAGTGCCTAGGTTTATTATCTCAGATCTTGATCCCCTTTCTTAATCTCTCCCCACCTTAAAAAGTCTGAAAAATGCTGCCAAGTAAAGACAAGCTGGAGTCCTTTCCAAGCGGTATCAAATATGGGTGGATTATGGCATCACTAGCTGATGACACTGGCCCTGTTTTTTCACCTTTCTGACTGATATCTGTGAATACTGATACTGTGAAACAGACGCAACCAGTCCAATTTTGGAGGTTTTTGATTATGTGCAGATAATGCAGAATGTGTATCATCCCACCAATGAAAAAGGCCATTAGATTCTTAATCCTAGACCCCAAACTGCCTCGATCTACTGACTCTTAGAGGCACTGCCAAATAACACTCAGGTTCACGTAGCCTTGCTCAACAAGACAGGTAGAGAAGGTGTGTTTCATCTAGGCCTCATCACTGTTGTGTGCCCAAGTAAGTCACCTTCATCAGCCTCATTTTCTTTCTAAAAATACAGTGGTGAGGATGGGCACGGTGGCTCACACTTAGGTCAAGGTGGGAGGATCCCTTCAGTTCAGGAGTTCAAGACCAGCCTAAGCAAGACCCTGTCTCTAATAGAAAAAATTAGCCAGGCATGATGGCTTGTCTCCGTAGTCCCAGCTACTTGCCTGGCTGAGGCAGGAGGACTGCTTAAGACTAGCAGTATAGGGTTGCTATGAGCTAGGCTGACTGCACAGGACTCTAGCCTGGGGAACAAAGTGAGATTGTCTTAAAAAGGGGGGAGGGGAAGCGATGATGAGTGGGCAAATATGCCATCAACCCTACTTACCTCATAGAGATCAGAGGCTATGGCCGAATCATGTTGCCCAGTGCAAGGGCTAAACAGAGGGTCTCATGGCCATTTGATGCACGAATGTACCAATAATCTACAAAATGCTTCATGTTTTGAAGTTCCGAGTATCTTGTATCAAAGTCAGCTCTTCTGGAGTTTTGCTAATTCCCCAACTCTTTCCACCTATTCCCTAAGATGGAGCTCCCACATCACAGACAAAGTTTTAAGTCTAAAGAGACCTAAGCCCCTTGCACTGACATTCTCACTCTGTCACTCCATGACAGGTTACCGAACCATGAAATGTCAAGACAGGTGAGAGCCAGCACCGTGTAGTCAGAAACAATTTAAAACATTACCAGAAAATTAAAAGGATAAGAGAGAGAGTGGGCATGAGGTCATAGGGTTGTAAAGTTACCATAAAGTCAGCAAGTTTTATTTTGAACACTTGGGAGTCATGCCAAGATTTATAGAACAAAAACTGACCTGGCCCTATCATCAACCACTTAGAGAGAAAACAACTTGTTAAGAAGAGACTAGCATGATGATCTGAGCAACAAGACAAGTGACTTAAAATGGCTTAGTATAAGATAGTCATATTTCTAAGCACTTTAGACTTAATCAAATCCTCACAATGATCCTGTATGGGTAGGGTCATCAGCCCCATTTCAGGGATGAAGAAACAGAGGCACAGGCAAGTTAACTATCCTGAGATCACACAGCTAGTTAAGTGGTGGAGACGGATTTTAACTCAGGAAGCCTGACTCCACAGATACAGAAAGGATGTGGCCTCTGTAAAATGAAAAACATCTAAGCAAAATATGAACATGTTTGTCCCTGAGTTTCCCTTAAGGTTCACTCAAAACCAGGTCCTCTTACAAAACTGTTAGAATGGAATAACAGTTTGGAACAAGAGGTTACTGAACGTTAAATCATGCAAAGCGCGGCGACACAAAAGGTTTCTCCTCCTATTGCAACCTTGGGAGCAAAGAAAGAGTTCACAGAGGGGACAGGCCTGTGCTACTAGGGTAGGGCTGGTCCAGCTTCCACTCTCAAACCAAAGGGTCAAGTTCCTTACCAGCTCGTGTGTAGAACCAGTTCTCATCGTAGGGAGCAAGCTCCTTATGCTTGGCCAGCTTGACTGTGTCCACCCATTCGGGTACTTTCAGCTTCCCGGACCTGGGACCAAGACAATGAGACAGGCACAATTCAGGAACCTCTACAACTACCCTAACACCCTCCTACCCCGAACACAGCTGTAGATTCACAAGAGCCAGATGTGTCCCAGGATGTAAATAAAAAGGCTGAAACCAAGACACAACCCACGCCTTACGCAGAAAGAGCAGACAAACATTGGAGTTCAGGAGCAGGTAAAAGCGACAGCCGCCATCCACTAAGAAACTCAGCCCCCAAACTCACTTTTTGAGGAAGGCTGCCAGAGCTCTGACGAACTCCTGCTGGTTAACGTCTTTTACAGTAACTCCAGGCATCTGCGGGGTTAAGGTCAAGCATGTGAACGCAAGGCCTGGTAGAGACCGCTGACAACAGAACCCACCCACTGCTTTCGCCCCAACATATCCTTAACCGCGGTACCCCGTTACTTCCCAAGGCCTTTCAACTTTGGGCTCCAGCTCCGGTGGCTGAGACGGCGTTCACAGACCCACCGATCTCTATAGGTTCCACGAATACAGTCGGGTCCCGGTTAAGATCTTACGCGACTCAGCCCTCAGGACTCAGACTCTGGGCTCCCCACGCATCCCGCCGCTGCCCACCAGGCCCACCCTCGGTTCCTGAATCGCGCTGACCGGGCATGTCCCGGCCTGCCGCTCGCACGTGGCCGCGGCTCCAGGGGGCGGGACGGCCTCGGCCGGGCCTCGGGGCCCTCAGGCACGCGCTCCCGGGTCTGGGGGTCCGGCCTAGAAGCCTCGCGCCCAGTTCAACTCGGAGCACCCGCTTACCGTGCGGCCTCCGCGCTGCCAGCCAGGGGAAAGGGAACGACGGGGTTTCCCGGGCGCACAAGTCGGGCGTCGGGTCTCGCGATAGTTTCAGAGCTCGCGAGAGCAGGATTAGTGCCAGGCGGCTCCGCCTTTCTCAGGGCAAAGGTGGCTTCGTTTCCGGTGAGGGGAGGGTGTGTAGTGAGGGATGAAGAGGCAATGGAAAAGGCCTGTTTCATCTCCGCTCTTCCTTTTTCTATAGCATAATAAAGAACACGAACACCTCTGTTCTGACCTGGGGTAGCTTAGCTTCGTTGGCGTCGTTGGTGGCTGGAAAAAGCCATGATCGTGGAAGTACGGAGGAATCTGATAGAAAAAGACCTGGCCACAGACGGCGCCTCCAGAACTGTAGAAATGGATTTTACCTGGCCGGAAGTGGGAGTAGTAAGGGCGGAACTCTCATGGAGAACCTAAGGAAGGGGCAAGAAAGAGATGTGGCCACCATCTTCTGTCCTACCCTGAGTAGTCGCGAGAGCCGAAGACGGAAGCCCCACCCTTTTTAGGGCGGAAATTGCTTCAGGACGGCCGAGGCGGTCGGAATGGGACCCAGGCACTGGAGGTGGGGAGAAGAGGGCAGGGACCGAAAGGCAGAGGCGGGACCTTTGGAGAAGTTAGTTTAGGTTTGCATTCTGGTGTGTGAATGTGTGAACTCAGACTATTTGGATTTGTCCGTGTGTAGCATTAGGCACTCCGTTTTCTCTTTCAGGGCTCAGGCTCACCATTAAAAAACAAACAAACAAACAAAAAACACTGACATCCTTATCATTTCTCATTTTATGTGGCTGCTCCTGTACCTGGTTCTAAAAGGACAGTCTTGCTTGCTAGCGAAATAACAGAAAAAATATTAACACATAGTTTCTCAATAAGGGCTAAGATCAGCTCTTTTGCTGACAAATACCTCGCTTAGTTCTGTTTTCACAACATCTAAAAAGAACAGAGAAGACAGAAAAGAAAACATATTTCTACAGTCGCTAAACTTACTGACTAAAAGCTATCGTTTAGAATCTAGTTTTACAGCCTTGAGGTGGACAAGAACAAACAGTAGGGTGCAGGGAGCGAGCTACAGACCTCAGTTCCTGCTCCAGCTCTTCAGAGAGGCAGAATCAATGACAAGAACGCAATCATCAGTGATAAGTCTGACTCCAAAGGGAAGGCAGCCTGCTTCTGTAATCAGCTTGCCCCTGAGTGAAGAGGGGATGCAGCAGTTCACATTACCCTGTTAATTTGACTACAGCTATAAATCTTCACCCCTAAATAAAAAGATTGAATAGCTGATTATGTAGCCCAGCACACTCCCCCGTGCTGGCCTTTTTCCAGTAAAATAATTTTTTCTTTCTTTCTGTCCTCAGTCTTTATCTGAAGATGAGATGTCTCTCAAAACTCACATGCAGTAGCTCACAAGCTAACAGTGTGTCACGTATTCCAGCAACGTGTGTTTTTTTTTTTTTTTTTTTTCTTTTTTTAGGTAGAGTCTCACAATGTCGCCCTCTATAGAGTGCCGTGGTATCACAGCTCACAGCAGTCTCAAACTCTTGGGCTTAAGTGATTTTTTTGTTGTAGTTGTCAATGTTGCTTAGCTGGCCTGGGCCGGGTTTGAACCCGCCACCCCTGGTGCATGTAGCTGGTGCTGTAATCACTGTGCTACCAGTACTGAGCCTTAGTCCAGTGTCTTATTCCTACCCCTGGCTGTTCTTGGC
>NW_003852547.1:184319-185527 GCF_000181295.1 Otolemur garnettii | reverse complement strand
GATCTCGTTTAATTCTAATAAAGCCCAGACAGCATTGAAAGAATGGGAGAGACACCCCTGTGGTCCAATAAAATTATGCCAACTTGCTGCAAAAAGGAAACACTTAAATGTGTGTAGCTATTTTCTTATGTCAGAAAGACAAAGCTTATTTATTTTTTATTTTGAGACACAGTCTCTCTTTGTTGCCCTCAGTAGAGCACTGTGATGTCACAGCACAAAGCAACCTTAGACTCCTGGGTTAAAGTGATTCTTTTGCCTCAGCCTTCCCAGTAGCTGGGATTACAGGCACTTGTCACAATGCCTGGCTATTTTTAAAGGTGGGGTCATCCTCTACTCAGGTTGGTCAGGTTTTTTTTTTTTTTTTGAGACAGTCTCACTTGGTCACCCTTGGTAGAGTGCTGTGGTGTCTTAGCTCATAGCACCCTCAAACTCTTGGGTTTGAGTGATTCTCTTGCCTCAGCCTCCCAAGTAGCTGGGACTACAGGTGCCTGCCACAATGCCCAGCTATTTCTTTAGAGATAGGGGTTTCACTCTAGCTCAGGCTGGTCTTGAGCCTGTGAGCTCAGGCAATCCACCCGTCTTGACCTCCCAAGTGCTGGGATTACAGGTGTGAGCCACCATGCCTGGCTTCAGGCTGGTCTTGAACTTGTGAGCTCAGGTGATTTTCCTGCCTTGGGCTCCCAGAGTGCTGGGATTATAGTTGGGAGCCATCGTGCCCAGCTTTATTTATTTATTTATTTATTTATGAGACAGAGTCTCTGTTGTCCAGGCTAGCCTGCTGTGTCATCATAGCTCACAGCAACCTTAAACTCCTGGGCTCAAGTGATCCTTTTGCCTTAGCCTCCAAAGGAACTGGGACTACAGGCACCTGCCACAATGCTCAGCTAGTTTTTCTATTTTTAGTAGAGACAGGTCTTGCTCAGGCTGGTCTGAGGTCAAGGGATCTACCTGCTTCAGCCTCCCAGAGTGCTAGGATGACAGGTGTGAGCCACTGTTCTGCCACTTGTTATTTAAGTTAACAAAATCCATTTCACAGTCTTTTTATTTTATTATTATTTTTTTGCGTTTTTTTTTTTTTTTTTGTCTGGGGCTGGGTTTTTTTCCACCACCTCTTGCTTATGTGGCAGGCGCTCTACTGTGATCGATAGGCGCTGCCATCACAGTCTTTTTAAAACTTGAGAATAGTTTTATTATCTCATTTTTTTTTT
>NW_003852547.1:165081-184088 GCF_000181295.1 Otolemur garnettii | reverse complement strand
AAAAAAAAAAAAAAAAAGAGAATTCTCCAGAGGAGCTATGGAATGTTTCATCAAAGGAAGAGACAGCATTAATACAGGATTTTAGTAGGGTGAAACCTAGGTAAAATTTACATTAAGTAGAATCTTGATGGACTCAAAGCAAAGGAGTTAGGTTGTGCCTGGACTGGGAGCAGGCCCAGGATCCTGTTTCCCTTACAAGGATAAGATAAATGTGTGATGTCATCTCTAAAAACCTCTCTGATGCTATCACCTTGGTTGGAAATCATGACTGCTTTTCTGTGTCAAAGTGTTAGACCTTCCAGGTAAGAGTGAGATTCTCACTATTGCTGTGCTTTTAAAGAACAAATTTGTTATAATCTATAATTTATTTATTATTATTTTATATTTTTTTGAGACAGAGTCTCACTTTATCACCCTGGTAGAATGCTGTGGCATTACAGCTCATAGCAACCTCCAACTCCTGGGCTTACGTGATTTTCTTGCTTCAGCCTCCTGAGTAGCTGGGACTACAGGTGCCCACCACAATGCTGGGCTATTTTTTTGTTGCCATTTGGCTAGGGCTGGGTTTGAACCCGCCACCCTCATTATATGGGGCCGGCACCCTACTCACTGAGCCATAGGCGCCACCGCTTTTTTCCTGATTTGTAAAATGGGAATAATCATGAACAGCTTACAGTGTTTCTGTGAGGATATTTGTGAATAAAATATAGTGAGCAGTCAATAAGTGATAATGATTGTCTCTGACCTTTTTTTTGATCCTTTAAAACTTAGACACATCAACTCTCCCAGTTGATGAAAAACATATGATAAAGACTAACTTGATTTTTTCCTGTTCCAGTTGTCCTGTTTCAACATTTGAAAAATGTACTGTTGGATTAGCATCAAGTTGGCATATCATTGGCCAAAGCTAGCTGGAAGATGTGTTTTATTTGGCCTACGTAGCATTTAAAGAAAACTGATCTAACACATGAAAATTAAGATGTTTTAATAGAAATCCAGTTTTCCAGTTTCTCTTAAAAAATTAGAAGATGTCGCAATGCCAAGCCCATATTCCTGCCTGACAAAATCCACTAGGGCCAAAAGGAGGCTTCCCTTGGGTAAGGCATACATTTTTATTCTGCCACAGTCCATATGGCTTTTGGCTTTCTTTTCTTATATGATTGTCTTGGCCATGTATGCATTTCAATTTGTGGCCCTCTAGACCTGCAGTCCCCAAACCCCGAGCTGTGGATTGGTTGGTATCGGTCTGTGTCCTGAAGGAACTGGGCTCCACAGCAGGTAAGTGGCACAAGAGCGAGTGAAGCTTCATCTGTATTTATAGCTGCTTCCCATCACTTGAATTACTGCCTCAGCTCTGCCTCCCGTCACATCAGGGGCAGCTTTAGATTCTCATAGGAGCATGAACCCTACTGCAAACTGTGTGTGAGAGGGATTTAGATCGCATGTTACTTATGAGAATTTTTTTTTTTTTTTTAGATAGGGTCTCACTGTGTCACCCTGGGTAGAGTGCTGTGGCATCACAGCTTACAGCAACCTCCAACCCGTGGACTTAAGTGATTCTCTTGCCTCAGCCTCCCAAGTAGCTGGGACTACAGGCACCCACCACAACGCCTGGCTATTTTTTGGTTGCAGTTGTCGTTGTTTAGCAGGCCCGGGCTGGGCTGGAACCCTCCACCTTCGGGGTATGTGGCCTACTCACTGGGCTACAGGTGCCGAGCCTACTTATGAGAATTTAATGCTCCCCTGTGCCTGTCCATGAAAAAATTGTCTTCCATGAAACCAGTCACTAGTGCAAAAAAAGGTAGGGACAACTGCTCTAGATAGTTGGAAACTGTCTAAACTAGGCACAGAGCACTCAATTACAGAATCAGTGAATCCCCCACTATTTCTTATCTGGCCATTATAAGAAATCCAAGTTTGTGTTTGTCTATGGTAGTTACTGAGTAACTGATTTTCACTTTGAGAAGTGAATTAAACTAATCTTTTGTTAGGATACACTAGGTTAGGCTATGGTAAGAAACAATCCCCGAGTCTCAGTGGCTTAAAACAACAAAGATTTATTTCTCACTTACTCACACACACCTGGGCACAGAATAGAACTACTCTCCTGTTTTCCATGCACAGAGACAGACAGGAGTGCACATGTATGTAAAGAATCATGGAACCCTGGAACATGAACTCATAGAAAAACATATTTAGATACTGGGCAGCTTAAACTGCACAACTCTCTTTTTGGGAGGTTTTAAAAGGTCCCAGGACCCAAGAAGGGGTCCGAGAATACCCACCTTTTGCCAATGAAATGCCCACACTACAAAAGGAACTGAAAGCTAATGAAGCACCTGAAAGCTTTAAAAAAAAAAAGCCTAAAGCTTGTAGTGCATTAAATTTCACACATACACCCGCAAGTGAAACACTAAACATGCAGGCTATCCGCTCCCTGCCCCAGCAAGGCAGCTTCCACCTCTGGCTTCTAGCTCAGGAGAGAGATGGACCCCAGACGCCCAATATGCAGAGCAACAGCAGGGGCTGGGCTGGGTCGGAGAGAGGGGCCAACAGGCTGGAATCCTCTTCCTCCAGCAGGAGCTGTATATAGACAGGAAGGAAAGGGGCAGGACCAGGTCACATCCTCTCCCCTCCCAACTACCTGCTTTTTACTCCATCCAATTCATACCTCACCCTTGTTCACCTGATTTCGTTTATTTTTTTTGAATATTTATTTTTTATTTTTTATTCTTTTGTAGAGACAGAGTCTCACTTTATCACCCTCGGTAGAGTGCTGTGGCGTCACACAGCTCACAGCAACCTCCAACTCCTGGGCTTAGGTGATTCTCTTGTCTCAGTCTCCCAAGTAGCTGGGACTACATGTGCCCACCACAACACCCAACTATTTATTTTGTTGCAGTTCAGCCTGGGCTGTGTTTGAACCCGCCACCCTCGGTATATGGGGCCAGCGCCCTACCCACCGAGCCACAGGCACCACCCTGTTCACCTGATTTCTATGCAGACCTTCTTGCTGATTTTCCCACCTCCAGTCTTGCTTCCTCCAATCCCTCCACTAAAACCACAATACTTGTTTTTCTAAATCCAGGGTCTCTGAATTTGTTGCTGCTTTAGCTCAGAAACATTCCCTAACTCCCCTTCACACACAGTTGCTGTTTGAGTCTCCTAAGCCTGACGTGCTAGATCTCCATGTTTAAAGCCTCTCCAGCTTCATCTCTTTCTGTTCCAGCAGTTTACCAGGCCAGTCTTCCCCACCCGCTATTTTGACAGGGGAATTCTCAGCTTTCCTCTCTGTCACCCTAGGTGTTTCTCTCTCTTCAAGCTTCCTCCAGTCTTCTCCAGGTTTTTGGCTGAGTCTCGTAAAGGTATCCAGGTTCCCCAACCAGAATGGAAGCTCCTTGAAGGCAGTTATCAGACCTCCTCCCATGACAGACCCTTGTTACCTCTTCAGCCCCTTTCTGGACTTCAGCAGGCAAGTTGGGTCTAAAGCAGCAGTTCTCAACCTGTGGGTTGTGACCCCTTTGGGGGGAGTTTGTAACAATGAAAATACATCCTGCATATCAGATATCTACATTACGATTCATAACAGTAGTAAAATTACAGTTATGAAGTAGCAATGAAAATAAGTTTATGGTTGGGGGTCACCACAACATGAGGAACTGTATTAAAGGGTTGCAGCATTAGGAAGGTTGAGAACCACTGGTCTAGATAGAGCACTGGGCTGGAGTCAAGAGACCAGGGTCTTGGGTGACACCTGTGGCTCAGTGAGTAGGGTGCAGCCCCATATACGGGTTCAAACCCGGCCCCAGCCAAACTGCAACAACAACAAAAATAGTGGGGCATTGTGGTGGGCGCCTGAAGTCCCAGATACACAGGAGGCTGAGGCAGGAGAATTGCCTAAGCCCAAGAGCTGGAGGTTGTTGTGAGCTGTGACTCAACGGCACTCTACTGAGGGTGACAAAGTGAGATTCTGTCTCTAAGAAAAACAAAACAAAAAAAGAGACCAGGGTCTGCCTCTCTTTCACTATATGCCCTTGAGTAAGTCCCTGTCTCTCTCAGGGCTTCATTTTCCTCGATGTCAGGGAACTGGATATTTGCTGTTGAATGCAAAACTGATAAAACAGATCCATCGAATGACACACCATTACAATCAAAGGGCCAGGTCCTCAGGCTCCTGGCCCTGAAGATGTTGAACTTGCTGATCCCTGATCTCCTTGATTAGTCCCTGCTTACTTCAGTGACCTCCATTTCCCAACCATCCCTATCCCACCCTTTCCTTTCAGGTAGGGAACAGGCTATGGTTACCTGGTGGGCCACAAGGGTGAAGCAGGGAAATCCAGGCAGGGTTGGGGGGTACAGAAGGGGTCAGGCGGGGAGCCTGGGATGAATCTTTCAGGCCCACAAGGGCCTCAGCTGCTTCCTGCTGCAGCTGCCTTTCTGAGGGGGCAGATGTCCAGGTCAGACGAGAGGCTCCAGGGGCCTGCAAAGAAAAGGGAGAGAAGCAGACTGGGAACTCCTACTTCCTTTCATCCTCTGTTGCCTCAGTGCCTAGTTCTTTTATGGTTTCCTGCTGTTCCCTTCCCCAGTTTCAACCTCCTCCCAGGATCCTGGATCCCACTTCCTTCCCAGGACCTGTGGCTGTAGCAGAAGAGGGTCTGAGGTGCCACAGGACTGGAGTATCAGAGTTGAGCATCTAGAATTAAGGACAGAAGATATCATGGTGGTTAAAAACATGGACAGACATGAACACACGGAAAGAGGGGCAGGATTTTGCTATATGCTGATATGGGAATCCAAGAGCCTGCTAGGTCATTAGGGTTTGTGAGATTGGACAAACCCTGCTCCCTGTCTTGGCCTGCTTTGTTTTCTGTAAGGTGAAAATCTCTACCAGCTTTTCCCCAGGGCTACTATAAAGATTACAGAAAATCACTGGAGTCAGTAATTTTTTTTTTTTGAATTATAAGATAGAGTTTTGCTTTGTCTTCCAGCCTGGAGAGCAGTGGCACAAACATAGCTCACTGCAACCTTTACCTCCCAGGCTCAAATGATCCTCATACCTCAGCTTCCTGAGTAGCCAGGACTACAGGCATACCCCACCATGCCTAAATTAAGAAAAATGTTTTTTCCCTTTTTTTTTTTTTTTTTTTTGGACTTTATGGCTGGGGCTAGGTTTGAACTCACCACCTCCAGCATATGGGGCCAGCGCTCTACTCCTTGAGCCACAGGCACCACCCATAAGAAAAATATTTTTAGGGCTGGGCACAGTGGCTCAATGCCTGTAATCCTAGCATTCTGGGAGGCTGAAATGGGTGGACTGACTGAGCTCATGAGTTCGAGACCAGCCTAAGCCAGAGCAAGACCTCATCTCTTAAAAAATAGCCAGGTGTTGTGGCAGGCGCCTGTAGTCCCAGCTACTTGGGAGGCTGAGGCAAGAGAATCATTTGAGTCCAAGAGTTTGAGGTTGCTGTGAGCTGTGACGCAATGGCACTCTACCAAGAGAGACAAAGTGAGACTCTATCTCAAAAGATATATATATATATATATATATATATGTTTAGAGATGGGGTCTTACTATGTTGTCCAGGCTGCTCTCAAACTCCTGGCCTCAAGTGATCCTCCCTCTTCAGCCTCCTAAAGCACTAGAATTACAGGTGTAAGCCACCATGCCTGGCATCAGTTTTTAATTAAAAAAAATAAATTGACAAAATACATGGAAGGATTACTGTCACTGCCCTACTAGAGTCTGGTTCCTCTCCCCCCAGTTTCCTACAGAACTTGAAGGATAACCTGCTTCACCTTTAGGAAGCTTTCCCTAATGGCCTCTAGCTTCTCTCCTAGGCCTCTGAGACTCTCACCATTCCTGCCCCACATTTCAGCAGGCAATCCTACCCCACCAAATCTGTTTAA
This sequence comes from Otolemur garnettii, assembly GCF_000181295.1. Classification (NCBI taxonomy): domain Eukaryota; kingdom Metazoa; phylum Chordata; class Mammalia; order Primates; family Galagidae; genus Otolemur; species Otolemur garnettii. The sequence continues at coordinate 178,181 of NW_003852547.1, read as the reverse complement.
ACAGAATTTAATAGCCAAAGCCTTTGCTAGCTGTATTCCATACATTATTGGTAATTCATATGATAACTCAAGAGTTAGTAATAGCAAAAGAGACTCAGAAAAGTAAAGATACTTGTCCAAAGGTTCACAGCACAGCTAGGAAATGATGGCACTAGGAGAGCTCTGCTTTGTCTATTAGTCTGAGATCTTATCATCAGCACAGGCTTAGTCTCATGACATACATTCTCCTTTCTGTACTCACGTGTGGGGTAGGCTAGAGGGCCCCTGAGGCTCTCCAGAAAGAGGAGCTGTCAATACAGGGCGAGATCCAGGGCAAGTGGTGAGGGGCCCATGAGTAGGCAGCCGGAGGGAGGTGCCAGGGTCAAAGCCTAAGAAGGGTAAGAGAATGCACTTATATAGGGGTCAAAGGTTATGGTTTCTGTCCACTCTGTCCCCACCAGTATCCTCTTCCTCCTCCCTTTCTGACACATGGCAAATCAGCACTCAAATATCTCTTGAATAAATGTTGAATTATCATCTTACCAGGGAAAGGATGCAGAGGGACAGCAGGTTCTTGGCATAGCAAGCGACATACCACTGGAGGTGGCATGGAAAAGCCTGGAGATAGCCAGTGTCCAGGGGCCCAAGGGCCTGGAGGCACTGGAGTCCAGGGCAAAGGCAAGGCTTCTGGGGGGCGGCTGAGTAGCAGAGGACCCCGGGAGTTCTCCTGCAGGGTAGAGGGCAAAGGTTGGGGTTGGGTACAAGGCTAAAGAAGGAGTGGACATGTTCTAGGATAGGGGTAGAACTTCAAAACTTTAGAGCCAGGAGGGCCTTAAGGTCCCACTCTCTCATTTTGCCTACAGAAAAGAAGTGATTTGTCCACAAGTATATAGCAAGTCAGTGCTAGGGCTAGAAGCCAAGTATTGAGGGAAAAGAGGAAAGGCTCTGGGGAGAAGCCACAGTGGAAACCACTGCCTAGGGCCTGGGCTCTCCTTACCTTCCCAGGGGGTGTCAGCGCCAGTGGGACTGTCCCATGAGGGGTCAAAGACTGGGGTGCTATGTTCTCCTTTCCAGCTGTGAAGAACCAGGAGGAGGTCTAGTGAGCACTTTGTCCTGACCCCAATCCCTACCCAACCCTAAACTGAATTCTTATCTTCTTCTGGTCACTTTCTACCAGCAGATCTCACTGTGTCTTCCTGGCACTGGGATGTCTGAGGCCCAAGAGAGTAGAAACACACTGCTCAAAATCATACACCACTTCAGTGGCTGGGACTCTTCCCCACTTCTGCTTTCTCCACCCAAATCTCTGCCCCATCCCTGGCCAGAGACACTCACAGGGCAGACACTCACCTGGTTGACTGGCTCCCTTCTTAACACGGCTTGGAGCTTTGGGAGGGGCCGCCCCTCTCCTCATCAGTCCCTGGGCCAAGTGCCTCTTTAGCTGGGCCTCCTGCTGTCTCCGCAAGGCCACCTGGGCAGCCATGACCCTCCGGCGCTCCCTAAAGAAGGGAAGGGTTGGCCCATCAGCTGCCCCTACGAGGTGGTCCATCCTCCTCCCCTCCTGGATCTCATGCTCACAGGATGAGGACGCATTTGTGACACTCGCAAGCCTGAAAGAGGCAGAGGCGCTTGTGGCCTTTGAGGTGAGCAGTGACACCATGGTTGCGGCAGCGAGCGCAAGTTGGAGAGCGACTGATGGCTCTCCTGGGGATAAGCTCCATGCCCTGAGGGGGTCTGGTCTCAGCCACTGGGGTTGAGTCGGAGGGGCAGTGGTGGTCAGCAGGCATCTCATTGGGTTCCATGGATCTAGAAGCAGGAGCACAGGGTCAGGATGAGTGAGGGCCCCCAACCCAGACCTCCTGGCCTCTGTGTTTTCCCCCTGCCCACTTTCTGGACTCCGCTTTCACTTTAGCTTCTCCCCTTTGCTTCCCAAGACCTTTCATAGGTATCCTCCTTCCTCAGAAAAATCCTTCTCCTTTTTCCTTTTTTTTTGAAACAGCTTCACTCTGCCACTGTGGGTAGAGTGCTGTTCTGTCAAAGCTCACAGCAACTTCAAACTCTTCGGTTCAAGCGATCCTCCAGCCTCAGCGTCCTGGGTTGCTGGGACTATAGGCACCTGCCACAATGCCCGAATATTTTTAGAGATCGGGTCTTGCTCTGGCTCAGGCTGGTCTTGAACTCATGAGCTCAAGAGATTCACCACCTCAGGTTCCCAGAGTGCTGGGACCACAGGCACCTGCCACAATGTCCAGCTGGTTTTTCTGTTTTTAGTAGAGACGGGGTCTTGCTCTGGGTCAGGTTGGTCTCAAACTCCTGAACTCAAGCAATCCACTTGCCTTGGCCTCCGGAGTGCTAGGATTACAGGCCTGAGCTGCCTCACTGGCCGCCTCTTTCTTCTGTATTCTTTCAACTCAAACAGTATTTTCTTTTCTCACCTGCATGTTTCCCACACGCATCAATCCCAGTTTCGGGCATCCTGAAGCCCCTCACATTCCCTTAAATGATTCTTACACCCCACTTTCCATGTTTTCGTGTTCCATCCATCGGTCTTTCCTGGCACCCTCTTTAACCATCCTTATCCTATCCTCATGCTTTTTTATCCAATTCCTATAGATATTTTACGCTCCCTATTCTATCTCTCTTTATCTCCGGGTCAATCTCCTCTCTCCCCTTTCCCTTGCTCTCAGTTTGTTCCTGCACCCTTTGACATCAGAATCCTTTTGCGCCCCCAGACCCCCATAATTACATTCTTCTCAGGATTCCCTGCCCCACTTTCAATAGTTATTTTCATTCACTCCCATTCATTTCAAAAATGTTTGCTGAGCCCCTGCCATGCACCACACCCGGATCTAGGGCAAAGGCCCTCTACCAAGGCTTGAACTTGTCTCCCGTACTGGCAGGGTCCAGGTTCTCATGCAAACCCGTGTAGTCATTGCACCCAGAGCTTCACGCTCTTGTGCCCGCTTTGACAACTTATCTCATGCGCCCCCTTCCATGCACCCTTCCCCCTCAAACACCAGGCAGCGGCCACCCCCCTCCAGGGTCCTAGGGAGGGGGCGGGGCACTGGGAACGCGCCGAGGGGCCCGCGGCGTGGGGGAGGGGAGAAGAGGTGCGCGAGGAAGGGATGCGAGGGGGAAGCCGAGGAGGAGTCCAGCGTCAGAGAGAGAGAGAAGAGGTGGCGAGGAGGGGAGGAGCCGTGTTCGCACAGCCGGCCCTGTGGTTACCACAACTTCGAGCAGTGTCACACTCAATCAGAAGGAGGCCAAGGTACCAGGCCAGAAAGGGTACAGAGGAACGGCCAAGCTCGCGCTGGTTTTCCCGCCCCTTCTCACAAGGACCAATGAACTTCAAGTGCTGCCTCCTCCAACCCGAGGCGGACGACCAATGTGCTTCAAGATCCTGAGCTGAAGACCCACCCCTTCCCTCTCTGCTGCTTTTTCACGCGTCAGACTATCAGGCCAGCCAATCACGCCTCGAGTTGAGTCTCGCGCCTTGTACCCCTCCCCCCGGGTGGACTTTCTTCTCCTTCTGGGGGGAGGTGACCAATGGGGCGTCGAGTACTGCCTCTGGGATTGAGGCTGGTCCCGCCCACCGGGAACGGCCCTCCCAGAGCTACTTGTGGGGTGTGCGCATGCGCAGTTTTTGTCGTTCTGTCTTTCTTTCTTTCTTTCTTTCTTTTTTTTTTTTTTGTGGCTTGCGTTTGCTCGGGTGGCTTGTGCTCGCTGCTTGGGTTCTCGTGTTTTCTCTCATTCCTCACCTGGTGCCTGAGATTCCCTTCTCCCTTATCCTTTTATGCAGTCTTCCGGGGCTCTAACTTCAGGTTGTTGCTTCTGATTTTGCTAACCTCGATTTTCACTCTTTCCGCCTACAGTCACGCTGCTTTCCCAACTTCTTTCTCCTGGTGCTTCATTCTCTAATAGCCTGGTCCCCTTTCCTCCTTTCTTGGCTTTCTCAGACGCCTCTAGTTTTTCTGTCCCTCTGAGCCCCGAGCACGCATCTCCCTCTCGGATTTCACCCTTTCTTGGGGCTCCCCCGTTGCCTTATCGGTGTATCCCTAGTAGAGTCTTTCACGCTTTCCCTCCCTCTTCATTCTCTTTGTTGTCCCCCTTTCCCTGTGGGTCTCTCCCTGTCTTCTTTTCCCTTTTTTTATCCTCTGGGGTTGACCTGCTGCCACCAGTCCCATCTTTGTGCCCTGTGCCTCATTTCCCCCCCTCCTCTTGTCTCTGCTGGTCCTCCTCTGCCTCCTTGCCGGGTCTGAGGTCAGTTTGCACCTGCTGCTGTGTAGGTTTCTGTTTTGTAGGGGTGGCAGGTGGCATCCCCTCTGACTACCCCGTCCCCCTTTTTTGAGACAGAGTCTCACTCTGTCACCTAGGATAGAGTGCTGCTTGGATAGCTCACAGCAACCTCAACCTCCTGGGCTTCAGCAGTCCTCCTGCCTCATCCTCCCGAGTAGCTGGGGCTGTAGGCACCTGCCACAACTCCTGGCTAGTTTTTCTATTTTAGTAGAGATGGGTTCTCACTCTTGCTCAGACTGGTCTCGAACTCCTGGGCTAAAGCAATTTACCCACCTCAGCCTCCCAGAGTGCTGGGATTACAGGTGTGAGCCACCACTCCTGGCCTTATTTTATTTATTCTTATTTTGGAGGATTTCATTCCAATCTTTTGTGATTGTGTCCCCACTTGTGCTCAGATTGCCGGGTCCTGTTGTTCTGCACCCCAGGCTGGTGTGTGCCTTGGGCCCTAACCCCTCTGGGAATCCTTTGCAGCCTCCCCTTCTTGCCATGTTCCGTGTCTTCTGCAGGTGTTAGCGTATTGTTCATCACAGATTTGGGGATCACAGAGGGTGTCTGTGTGTGGCGTTCCAGGCAGAAGTGCCCCCCAGCTGTACTGCTGTTTGGGGGAAGTGGTGTTAGATTAAAATTAGAAAGGCTGTTTAGGACCAGTCTGGGCTGGACTGACGCAAAGCTTGAGTGCCGGCTAAGGAGGTTGAATTTGACCCTGTAGGTAATAGAAAGGGAGCAAGAAAGAGACACAGGAGAACAAACATTTATCGAGAGACTCACAGTAGCCTGGAACTTTGTTGATCTTCACAGTGATCTCATGAGATGGATTATTAGTCCATTTCATAAATGAGGCAGACTCAGAGTTCAACAAATTGTAAAGATCACACAGCTATTAATAGTAGAGGGGTACAGATTCCAACCTTGGTCTATCTTGGAGTCTCAAGCCTATGAACCTATGAGCTCTTTCATATTTATTTTTTAGTTATTTTCATGAATCCCCAGTCTGCATTTTCATTCATTTTTTTTTTTTTTGAGACAAGGTCTCACTATGTTGCCCTGGGTAGAGTGCTGTGCTGTCACAGCTTACAGCAACTTCAAACTCTTGGGCTTAAGAGATTCTCTTGCCTCAGCCTCCCAAGTAGCTGGGACTACAGGTGCCCACCACAACACCTGGCTATGTTTTGGTTGCAGTTGTCATTGTTGTTTAGCAGGCCCAGGCCGGGCTCAAACCTGCCAGCCTCAGTGTATGTGGCTGGCATCCTACTCACTGAGCTATGGGCACCGAGCCTCCATTTTTATTCTTGAACCTTGCCATAGGCAGTCATTCTGTGGTGGTTAGTGTATCTCTTGGTTTGTGTGTGTTCTCCCATGATGTGTAGTGTTTTTGTCAGTGAGTTTTTAATTTATGCAAGTGAGTTTATGGTCTTTACTGTTTGAAATAATCAGCACCGTGCTTTTACCCTCTATGTACACATGTGTAGGTCTAATCAGCTACTTCCACCTGCTGCTTGATGTTCTGTGGTGTGAGGCCCCTCTGTGCTGTGTATTCCCTTCATCTCACGAGGACAGCTTTCCTGTTCCCTCAACTCACCATCACCACAAAAATGCTTCATCCTTGTCCATGTTCCTTTGTAGGTAAAGGGGGAAATTCTGGTTTTATGTACTTGGGGCATCCCAGTAGTTGGTATATATAAACTGAATTTGACTAAGTATTGTCAGACTTCCCCCCGTACTGCTGCTTTGGAACTGAGACACTGATCGGAACTCCTCTGTTCCTCTGGGTCTAGAAGAGGGTCCTATCCCTTTCTCCCGATACTACCCATGAGCAGCAGTGCACAAGGATTCCTTTTTTTTTTCTTTGAATCAGAGTCTCTCTTTGAGGCCCTTGGTAGAGTACCATGGCTCATAGCTCACAGCAACCTCAAAGTCATAGGCTCAAGTGATTCTCTTGACTCAGCCTCCTAAGTAGCTGGTCCTATAGGCACCCACCATGACGTCTGGCTAGTTTTTCTTTCTTTCTTTCTTTCTTTTTTTTTTTTGTAGAGATGAATCTCGCTCTTGCTCAGGCAGGTCTTGAACTCCTGGCCTGAAGCAATCCTTTTTCCTTGCCTCCCAGAGTGCTAGGATTATAGCACAGCGTGAGCCACTGTGCCTAGCCTCAAGGATTCCTATATCTGCACATTCCTGTCAACGCTTATCTTTTTTCCAGCTTACTGATCTTTACCAGTCTGATAGATGAACAGTTCTATAGATTGTATTTCCCTGATTTTTGTTGGGTTCAAGAGTCTCTTCACATGTTTGTTAGCCTTTGTGGTTTGCTTCCCTGAAGATTTTCTCTTTGTATGCTTGGCCTATTTGCTTATTAGCATTGTGCTCTTTTTCTTGTCTATTTGCAGGAGATCCTTGACTGTTCTTGTTGGCTTAAGGCATTACATATATTCTCATGCCAATTTTGGCATTTAATCTTATTTTAGAAATTTATCTCCTTCATCTAGGTTTTCAAATTTATAAATGTAGAGTTGTTAATGATACTTTAATTAATTAATTAATGTTTTTTTGAGACAGGGTTTCACTCTGTCACCCAGCTGGAGTGAGGTGGTGTGATTGTAGCTCACGACAGCTTCAAACTTCGGGGCTCAAGTGATTCTTCTGCTTCAGCCTCTTGAGTAGTTGGGACTATAGGTGTGTGTTACCATACCTGGCTAATTTGTTTTTTATTTTTCGTAGAGATAGATAGGGTCTTGGTATGTTGTCTAGGCTGGTCTCAAATTCTTTGCCTGAAGTGATCTTCCCACATTGGTTTCCCAAAATTCTGGGATTACAGGTGTGAGCCACTGTGCCTGACCAGTGATACTTTTGTTGTTTATGAAACATCTGCTGTCTGTTACTTACCATTTTTCATTATGTATTTTATTTATATTTTCTCTCTTGATCAGATTTGCCAAAGAACTCATTAATGTAGTGAAATAGTCATTCTTTTTGGTAATAATTTTGTTTGTTATTTAAATGATTTCTGCCCTCATCCTTCTTTTCATTCTTTTATTTTTGTGGAGAAAGATTTTCCTTGTTGTCCCTTGTACAACCTCAGCTAATCATGAATATATTTATTTTTAAATCTTTTTTTTTTTTTTTTTGAGACGGTCTCATTTCTCACTCTTGGTAGAGTGCCCTGGTGTCACAGCTCACAGCAACCTCAAACTCTTGGTCTCAAGTGATTCTTCTGTCACAGCCTCCCAAGTAGTTCAGACTACAGGCATCTGCCACAACACCCACCTATTTTTATTTTTATTTATTTACTTTTTTGAGACGGAGTTTCAAGCTGTTGCCCTGGGTAAAGTGCTCTGGCATCACAGCTCACAACAACCTCAAACTCTTGGGCTTAAGCGATTCTCTTGCCTCAGCCTCCCGAGTAGCTGGGACTACAGGCACCCGCCACAATGCCGGGCTATTTATGGTTGTTGTTGTCATCGTTTGGCAGGCCCAGGCTGGACTCAAACCCGCCAGCTCCAGTATATGTGGCTGGTGCTCTAGCTGCTGAGCTACAGGGACAGAGCCCCAGCTATTTTTAGAAACAGAGTCTCACTCTTGCTCAGGTTGATCTTGAACCTGTAAGCACAGCAGTCTACTCCCTCAGCCTCCCAGAGTGCTAAGATTACAGGCGTGAGCCACCACACCCAGCTAAATCTCTTTATTTTCTGATAACTGTATTTAAAAGTATAAATTTACTTCTAAATACTGCTTTAGCCATGTCCCAAATTTTGATACGTAGTTTTGTGGGTTTTTTTTTTTTTTTGAGACTTGGTCTCACTCTGTTGCCCAGGCTAGAGTGCTGTGGCATCATTGTAGCTCACAGCAACCTCAAACTCCTGGGTTTAAGCAATCTTCTTGCCTCACCTTCCCAAGTAGCTGGCATTACAGGCTCCTGCCACAATGCCCAGCTAGTTTTCTATTTTTAATAGAGACAGGGTCTTACTCTTGCTCAGGCTGGTCTCAAACTCCTGAGCTCAAGCAATCCATCTGCCTTGACCTTCCAAAGTCAAGGATTATAGGCGTGAGCCACCACACCTGGCCTGACATGTAGGTTAAAAAAGAAAAAAAAAAACTTTGGATATTTGCAAAGGTTACTGGCTCACAGGGAGTTGCAAAAATAGTGCATAGAACCCCTTCCTCCAGTTTCTCCATGGAGACATTTTATATAACCATAATGTAACCACATGAAATTGATAATCTGTACAATACACTTAACAAGACTACAGACCTTATTTGGTTTTCAATAGATTTCACATGCAGGTGTGTGTGTGTGTGTGTGTGTCTCTGTGTACGTGTATGATATGTAGTATTTCTTTTTCCATTTCTAAATACTTTTTAAATTTTTGTGTTGAACCGAAGTTTATTTAATAATATGTGGATACTTAAAACGTGCACACAGGAGTTTTGGTGCCCGTTTGTTGTATTGGTCTCATTGCTTCTGGCTGGAGAACAGCCTGTAGAATAATGATTGTCTGGATGAGCCAGCATCCTCTGCTGAGCACTAAGTCCAATGGGAGGATCTAAGTGGGAGGGGAGAGTTGTGCTTTGAAAAGCTAATATACTGAGTATGGTTTAGATTGGAGGGCAGACAATGGAGTTAGGAGGACCTGTGTCCCTGAAGGTCTCAGGGAACCTATGTCCCAGAAACTGACCCAGTCAACTTTTTGCTCCAGAAACAGTGACCCAGAGGCAGGTGGACAAAGAATTCAGGGACTGACAGGAACTGAGCTTGGGACCCAGATTGAAACTGGGTCAGCATCCAAGACCCAGACCAAGATCATGGGACCCCAGCATTTGAGACCCATGCAGCTGCTCTGCCTCCTAGGGGCCATCTCCACTCTGCCTCGTATGTCCCATGGGGCTGGATGCTATAAGAACCTAGAAGGTGGGAGGCTGGACTCACATCACTGGGGGAGGAGGGCTGGCTGTCTAGGTCCCTCCTGGGACAGGCCTTGTGGAGGCTGAACTCTTGGGATTTCAGGGGCTGAGAATGCGATGTGAGGGGCTAATGACTGGAAGTGCATTCTCCTTTTAGGGGCTGGAGCTCTTTTGTGCTATGAAGCAACAGCCTCAGCCTTCAGAGCTGTTTCTTTCCACAACTGGGAATGGCTTCTGATGAGGAGTATGGTGTGCAAGCAGAGAGAAGGCTGCGAAGAGACGCTAGTGTTCATTGAGGCAGGTAAATTGGAGTGGGTTTGACACATTTCTCTTCTTGTTCTTCTAACCTTCCGCTTCAGTCCCAGCACCCAGGGTCTCTGGAATAGAGTTCCATATACTTCATTAGATGTTTGGAATAATGTCAGGACACTGGCAGGAGAAGGTCAGGACCCAGCTGGTTGTGGTGTGGGCCAGATAAGAGGGCAGGATGGAGGTAAGCAGATACCTGGAGGAGGAGGATGTCTGGGGGAGGAGAAAAGGATGGGCACAAGGGAGAGAAGAGTGGGGCCTTGTGGGAAGAAGAACGAGGAGATATAGACGGAGACTCCAAATCTGAGCCCTGTGAGGTTGCTGGGAGTGGACATGGGAGCAGAAGCAAAGCTGGTGAGGGGGCAGGGAGGGTACAAGAAGAGCAAGAGGGTTTGGTGTCCGTGCTCAGCAGTTAGGGGTTTGGTGTCCATGCTGGCCACATGCACCGGGGTCGGAGGAGGGCCGGTGGGTTTGAACCTGGCCCAGACCTGCTAAACAACAACAAAAATAGCTGGGCGTTGTGGCAGGCAGCTGTAGTCCCAGCTACTTGGGAGGCTGAGGCAAGAGAATCGCTTAAACCCAAGAGTTGGAGGTTGCTGTGAGCTGTGACACCACGGCACTTTACCGAGGGCAACATAGTAAGAAACTGTCTAAAAAAACAAAAAGAAGATCGAGGGGCAGGGGACTGTGAGTGAGGCCAATGACACTGATCAGAGTTCTTTAATCCTGTGCTCCTCAGGGTCCAGAAGAGGAGTTGTGGGTTTTAAAGGCTGCAGCTTAGCCTCGTCTTACCCACCGCAAGTCTCCTACCTTGTTTCCCCACCTGGAGTGTCCATTGCCTCCTATAGCCGAGTCTGCCGGACTTATCTCTGCAACAACCTTACCAGTTTGGAGCCGTTTGTGAAACTAAGGGTCAAAGGTCCTAAGTCTGTAGCCTCTTCTACGCATACGTGCCCAACCTGCGTGGGCATGCACACTAAGACTTGCCTCCCAAATTTTGTCACCAATGATGGTTGCCCCTACATGGCACCTGTGTGTTATAGTTCCACCTTAAAATTTCAGGCAGGTGAGAGGAGAGGAACTTTGTCGGATGCCTACTTTATGCCAGTTACTAGTGTCTTCACATCTTTGAGAGAGGCTGGTGGGATCTGGAGGTGGGATTGGGGTTGCAGAGGGCCAGGTACATGAATTCCAAAGAGCAAGGGGTAAGGCACCCAGTACCCAAGTCGCTGGTAGGAGAACAGGTGTCCTGGCTTGTGAGGGGCCTGGGAAGAGGGCAGGGCTCTGAGTTTTGAAAGTGTTCCTGGCTCGGCACCTGTGGCTCAAGTGGCTAAGGCACCAGCCATATACACCTAAGGTGGTGGGTTCGAATCCAGCCTGGGCCTACCAAAAACAACAATGACAGCTGCAACCAAAATAGCCAGGTGTTGTGGCGGGTGCCTGTGGTCCCAGCTACTTGGGAGGCTGAGGCAGGAGACTCGCTTGAGCCCAGGAGTTGGAGGTTGCTGTGAGCTGTGATGCCATGGCACTCTACCCAGGGGTATAGCTTGAGGCTCTGTCTCAAAAAAAAAAAAAAAGAAAGTGTTCCTGATGACTTTCTCTCTTCCTTAAAGGGTCTCTCAATTCCACCTTCCTCCTCATGGGCTGTTCTCGTGAACATCACCAGCTTTTATCAGATTTTCAGCATATTGGGAGCATCAGAGTGACCGAGGTCCTCAACATCTTAGAGAAGTCCCAGATTATTAGTGCAGGGTCTTCCAGGCAGCACCCTGCTTGGGGCATCCCTTTAGGCCTCCTACTTGCCTTCAGAGACTGACCATCTAGCTGGCCCCAACACTCAGATCTCTTTGTATAACCAAATAAAGTCACAGAGTTACCTTTCTGCTTTGTCCTGTGGTCCATGAGTGTGGAAGGTGTGAGGAAGGCCAGGCATGTCCAAGGACGTGAGGGGAGAGCCCAGAGAAAGCCAGCAAAGTGACAGTGCTGGGCCCAGCAACTGGGGGAAATCAAGTGTTCATTTTCTCCTTTCTCTTCTTTTGGGGGCCTGAGCTCTAGCCTGGGTTCATTCTAGACTTATAAGATGCTGGCTAAATTTCTGTTCTTTTCTGTGCTTTGATTTCCTTCTCTCTAAAAAGAAGAATCTTCTGAGGTAGAGCTGAGTTTTGTCAGGGTGCTTTTTAACTGTGATCACTCACTCGATGTGTGTCAGATACTGTGCTACTGTTTGTGTTAGTGTTCACGAACCAAATCTATTTAATCCTTACAAGACCTTAGTGAGAGGGCTTTTATCCCTATTTTGCAAAAAAGAAACTGACTGTAGAGCAGGGGTCCTCAAACTTTTTAAACAGGGGGCCAGTTCACTGTCCCTCAGACCATTAGAGGGCCAGACTGTGGGCCCCGGGATGAGTCGGCTGCTAAGCCGGACTGGCAGCGGTGGCAAAAACACCCGGCGGCCGGATAAATGTCCTTGGCGGGCTGCACGTGGCCCGTGGGCCATAGTTTGAGGATGCCTGCTCTAGAGTAAATTACCTGCCTCGAGTAGCATCTCCTTTGCCTCCTGGAGATCTTTGTTCCTGGTGAGGGAATTTCATTGGAAGATTTGGAGGCCTGAGCTGCTTTCCTTTGCCCAGTAATCATTTCTTTGAAAAACTAGCAAGTAAGAAAGAGAGATGACAGAGCAGGACTGGTGTGGTTGGTGTTCACTGAAGTTCAGTTTCTGGGCTCCTCGGAGAGGAGGACAATGTGATTCTTCTCTCGGACCACAAGGGGGCAGCAGATACACCTACTTTGCAACATCGTGACTTCAAGTCTGAGTGTTTGTGTGTGTGTGGGGGGGTGTTTAGGGGTGGGGAATAGGGACGGGAGAGTCTGTGTAAGGCCATTTATTTGCAAGGTCTCAGTTTAATTTTCTCCACTATCTTATGAGGTTTAGAGGGCGGGCCCGAGGGTATTTCCACTGTGGGTGAAGCATTTTCTGTGCATCATTTCATCCTTACTACAACCTTATTAAGTAGATATTGCCACTTCTATATTTCCATTTTACAGGCTTAACTACCTGAGACCACAGAACTCACCTTTGTCAACTTCTTGAGACAGTGGGATGTGAAGTACAGATGCCTGGAACTGGCCTCAGAAATGGGACTGGCATGAGGTCTTGATTGCCATGGGCCCCAATTACCTCCATTACCAATCTAGGTTTTGGAAGGGGAGGGGAAGCCAAAGGGAGTAATGGTAAGTGGAATAGGGCTGGATGGAGACCACAGAGCCTATGGCAAGGGGCTATTAGGTCATGGAAGAGCTTTTTGGGGATGAGTTTTGTCAGTGGACTCCACCTACCCTTTTCTAACTTCTGGGCAGCTGGGCTGGTAGGTAGTTTTAGAGAACTCAGCCAAGACCTGGGTGGGCCAAGTCATGCTTAATCCCAGTAGCCAAGGTAGTGGGGACCTCCACAACCTTCAAAGGGAATTGACAAAGGGAGTGGTGTCCTAGGTATGCCAAATGGATAATTCCAATCCTGATACCAGAGAGGGGACATATTTACAATATACAAAAGATTATATGTAACAAAATATGGGATATAGAGTATAATTTAATGAACCCTTTGGGCATATCACCCAACC
>NW_003852547.1:163613-164943 GCF_000181295.1 Otolemur garnettii | reverse complement strand
TCATGTATATATTACATATATGTATAAATATATACTTTTTTTTTTTAAGAGACAGAGTCTCAGTTTGTTGCCCTCGGTAGAGTGCCGTAGCATCATAGCTCACAGCAACCTCCAGCTCTTGGGCTTAGGTGATTCTCTTGTCTTAGCCTCCCAAGTAGCTGGGACCATAGGTGCCCGCTACAGTGCCTGGCTATTTTTAGTTGCAGTTTGGCCAGGGCTGGGTTCGAACCTGCCACCCTTGGTATATGGGGCAGGAGCTCTACTCACTGAGCCACAGGCACCGCCCCAGTATATACATATTGTTTTAAGAGACAGATTTTTGCTCTGTTGCCCAGGCTGAAGTGCAGTGGTATGATCATAGCTCACTGTAGGCTTGAACTCCTGGGCTCAAGTGATCCTCCTACGTTAGCCTCCTAAGTAGCTGGTAAGTACAGGCATGACCACCATGCCCAGATAATGTTTAAAACATATTTTATGTATTTATTTATTTTTTAGAGATAGAGTCTCACTTTATCGCCCTTGGTAGAGTGCTGTGGTGTTACAGTTCACAGCAACCTCCAACTCCTGGGCTTAGGTGATTCTCTTGCCTCAACCTCCCAAGTAGCTGGGACTATAGGCACCCACCACAATGTCTGGCTATTTTTTGTTGCAGTTTGGCCAGGGTCGGGTTCGAACCTGCCACCCTTGGTATATGGGGCCAGCACCCTACCCACTGAACCACAGGTGCTGCCTTAAAACATATTTTAGAGATAGGGTCTTGCTATGTTACCTAAGCTGGTCTCAAACTGAAGCTTAAGAGATCCTCCCCACTCAGCCTCCTAAGTAGTTGGGATTACAGGCTTGAGCCACTGGACATGACTGTATTATATGTTTAAATAGTAAATATTGTTTAGAATTGCTTGCTTTTGAGCTCTGTAAAAATGGTACCATATTCTGTGTAGTTTTCTGGAAAGTGCTTTTATTTTTTTTGAGACAGAGTCTCACTATGTTGTCCTGGGTAGAGTGCCATGGTGTCACACAGCAACCTCAAACTCTTGGGCTTAAGCGATTCTCTTGCCTCAGCCTCCCAAGAAGCTGGGACTGCAAGTGCCCACCATAACACCTGGTTGTTTTGTTGTTGTAGTTGTCATTGCTGTTTAGCTGGCCTGGGCCAGGTTTGAACCCACCAGCCCTGGAGTATGTGGCTGGCACCCTAACTACTGAGCTACAGGCACAGAGCCTGGAAAGTGCTTTTAAAAAATGCATCATGGGCAGTGCCTGTGGCTCAGTGGGTAGGGTGCCAACCCCATGCACTGAGGGTGGCAGGTTCAAACCCAGCCCCAGCCAAACT
>NW_003852547.1:161114-163476 GCF_000181295.1 Otolemur garnettii | reverse complement strand
CCCCCCAAAACAAAAAAACCCCTGCATCATTAGGCTCAGCACCTGTAGCTCAATGATTAGGGTGCTAGCCACATACCCCAAGGCAGGTGGGTTCAAACCTGGCCCGGGCCTGCTAAACCACAATAACTGCAACAACAAAAAAATAGCTTGGCATTGTGGTGGGCATTTGTAGTCCCAGGTACCTGGGAGGCTTAGGCAAGAGGATTTCATAAGCCCAAGAGTTTGAGGTTGCTGTGAGCTGTGATGCCATGGCATTCCACCAAGGGTGACATAATGAGACTCTGTCTTAAAAAAAACAGAACAAAACAAAACAAAAAATGCGACGTTGTGTTTCCAATATTTACCCATGTTCGAGTTATAGGCAAAACACCTATATGCCTCTGGCCAAAAAAGCCATTTGAGAGAGAGCAGTGAAAAGACTTTGTGCAGGCATACTTGTGAGAAACTGAGGCATAATTCCACGTGGCCAGGTTAATTGCGGGCCTAACATGACCAAGGCTTTGGCTGGAATAGCATTTCCAGACTGCGTTAAGGAATTAAGGTTGACTTTATGAGGCCAAGGAAAAATCCCTTTGGAAAACTGGCCAATTACCCATCAGTAACCTTTCCCGATCTGTGGTAAGTGATGAAGGTCACTTGCTGACAGGTCCAGGAATGGAAATGTGCTTGGGGAACTCAAGAGAAGAGGAATTTACCCAATGCATACAATTATCTAATGGCACAGATGAAACCTGGGCTCATGACAGGCTTTTGAGAAGTCTAGCCTGGGAATTCCTTATAAAAGCCTCCAGCAAACTCCCCCTGACTTAAGGCCTACATGGGAGCAGAGGTTTGCACACAAATTCCTTGTATGCCCAAGAAGTTTCTCTATGCTTTGCTTAAAGATTTGAAGTAACTGCCTCCAAATGGCATGGTCAGTAGATCAGACATTCAAATCGTCTCTTTCCCCGGTAGCCTCAGGTTTCATCAGATAAGAACAAAGAAAGTAATAACTGACAACATGTTCTTTAAGTTATGTTAAACCGGGTTATGTTGAAAGGGTTATGCTTAAAGGTGTATGTTGGATGGATTATCAGATTACTAGAGAAGAGCTACTTACAGGGTGGGTGCTCATAAGATGTTTAAATGGATTAATGAAGTCATTGATGTCCAATGCACATGTGCAGAGGGATTGTAATGACTGTTAATGAGGTCATTGCTGTATAGTGCGCATACACAAGATTCCCTATATAAACCAACAACAAATAAAGAAAGCTCACCATTTTGCCTGAGCGAGCATATGATCACCTTTATTTAAAACACTATTTCAATAAGCGTGCTTATTCTTCGCGACATCGCTTTTCTGTGAGACCCTTACGGCAACACCAGTTGTTTCATTTTTACTGAGGTGTAACAGACATCCTATTGTGCTGTTACATCACATTGCATCTATCTATTCTGTTCAGTTATGTATGGATTTCTTCCTCAGTGTTTAGATACTATTACAATTGCTACTATGAATATATTTTTTTTTTGTTTGTTTTTTGGGACATGACACACTTGTCATTTGCCAGTCACTTACCCAGTGGCTGTGGGAGGGGGTTCCTCTCCTGGGTTTTCAGTCCTATCCCTTTTCTGGGTGGGCCCTGACAGGCTGGTTCTGTGGGCCATCAGCCTGGCCCTTGTGGTTAGGTCAGGGACACTGAGAGCTGCCAGGGGAGAGCTGTATGTGTGTGTGTGGGGGAGATGGAGCACACCAGGAAGGCTGAGTGGTCAAAGGAGCCTTAGTCTGTGCAATAGAAAGAAGGCCAGCCCCACTGGCCAGGACCACAAGGTGACACCCCCACAGGCACCAGGTATTGTACTCTAGGAAGGGCACCCTCTGGAGTTGTGCATCTCAGTACCCACAGTGTCCAGCTGCCCCACGTGGCATCAGGGAGAGCAAAGGTTTAGCTCAGGGGTGCACAGTTCTCACATCCTGTGGGGAGAAGGAGATCTTGGAGGGAGAGCCACTGAACTTTGGGGACCTTCAGGGGAAGACCAAGGCCAGACCCCACATGGACACCCTGTGTGTTCTCTCTACAAGGATGTTAGTGTTTCCGAGAATTTCCTGGGACTTTGGGGGTGAAGGCCACTTTCTTTAGCCTGAGAACTGAGAGGGCAGGTCCAAGAGGATGAGTCCTGTAGGGCTGGCATGAGCATGGTGGTCAGAGGTGTCCAGAGTTTGGGGGGTGAGATTCAGCCTTGGCTTGAATTGGGTTTGCTCATGGTCTCCCATGTGCAGTGCAGGGGTGCCCAGAGTTTGGGGGGTGAGATTCAGCCTGGGCTTGTGTCTCCCATGAGCAGGGGTGCCCAGAAGCACCTTTCTGAGCGATGGTGAAAC
>NW_003852547.1:160007-160404 GCF_000181295.1 Otolemur garnettii | reverse complement strand
AGGGCTAGGAGTCAGAGATTCCCTGGCACCTCTTGTGGCCCTTCCCTGAGCTCTGACTGTCTTAGTGTCCTCAGTACACATGAGTGCTGAGTTCCTTCCAGCTGCACAGTCCTACATGCCCAGCTGTGGGGCATTTTGTCTGAGGCTTCAGTATACAAGGGCATCCTAGAGCTGGGTGATGGTGGAGCCTGGGTGTTTGGTAGAAGGTATGGGGGTCACCAGAGTTCTCAGGTCTCCAGGGGCTGGAGGTGGACAGTTCTGCTCAAGGCACAGTGACTGACTTGGTAAGTAACTCAGTAAATGGTGAGGGAGGTCTCAGGAATAATCTGGAAAGAGTGAGGGGTCAGGGAAGAGCAGGAGGCTTTGGAGCAGAACCATGTTTCTGTCCTTGGCCCTT
>NW_003852547.1:158830-159987 GCF_000181295.1 Otolemur garnettii | reverse complement strand
TCTCCCTACAGAACACAGTATAACCCTCACAGTGGAGATGACAAAACTGAGACAGGACAAGTGGCGTGCTCTGGTGTTCAATGGGACCTTAAGCCAACAGTAATGACCGAGTCAGCTCTCAGTGCTGAGCATTTATTGACTGAATGCAAATCTTTCAAGAACTTTCCACCCTCATCCCATTGATTACTCATTACAGCTCTATAAAATCAGTGCATCTCATAGTGATCCTTTTACAGGAACAACATCAACTTAGAGTTTACTGATAGTAAAGAGCGCAGATGATCACATTTCACAGTCAGCCCGAGAGGGTCAGTTTTGCTGGGACTGACAGAGGTGGAGACCTTACACTGATTCTCCCCGGCATGCTGCCTCTGGGTGATCCACAGAGCCTGGTTATTGAAAGTCCACAGGATGGAGGTTCCGGTGTCATTCGTCAGGTAGGTCAGTAGCAGGGGTTTCTCTCTTCTGTGACTGTGGTGCTGCTGGCTCAGACAGAGGGCTGAGCTGCTGACCCTGTCGACAGACAGAGGAAGTGACCAGTTGAGCATGGCCTGCTCCTTTTTCAGAGCTCAGGTCAGCTTGGCACAGAGAGCAAAGGCCCTGGCCCTCTGCAAAAGGCTGGGTGTCTTTATTCAGGAGATGATCTGTAAGGAAAGGGCAGCACCTCCCCTCTGACCCTCTGACCCCAGATCACTCCAGACTGGTCCCCCAGTTGCTTCCCTGGACATTGCCATTGTGTCGGCAGTAGAACACTCTTTTGGGCCTGTGTGTCGCCCTCATTACCACCAGCTGGACCGTTTCTCCCTTGAGTTGGGCATGACCCTTTCCTAGCACTGCCTCTGACTGCATAGGCACCAGGCCTCACTCCTGCTTTGAACTTCTGGGTAGGTTGGGGAAGGTGATCTTGCCAGCTGTATTCATCTTCTGACCAGGACAGATATACAGGAAATAAGGAGGTTGTTTACATTTTGTGGGATAGTTTATTATGGAACAAAGGCACCCTAACCCAGTCTTTACCGTCTTAGGATCCGAGAGGTTCTAGCCTAAAGGATTTCTCAATCTAAGAGAATTTTTTACTTCCTGGTCTGCATATTGAATATCACTGTGAAGGAAATCTTTAGAGATAAGCGTTCACAGTTTTTTTTTTTTTTTTTTTT
>NW_003852547.1:157821-158419 GCF_000181295.1 Otolemur garnettii | reverse complement strand
GGCTTAGAGTCCAGTGGGGAGGGTGAGGCTGAGAGGGCGGCCTGGGCATTGCTGAGGCAGGTGGTTTAGTTCTAGAGTAAAACTGATAAATTCTCCTTTACTCCTCGCTTCTCTAAGGTTTGGATACCTAGGAAGAAAGGATTTGAACCAATGGCTGAGGAGGACGTGGCTGTGGCTACAGACAGACCTCATGTGACTCTGAGCTGCCAGTCCTGGTTCAATGACTGCATCTCTTCCTGCCTCAGTTTCCCCTCAATAGAGTAAGCTACATAATATTAGAATGGGAGGCCATCTACAAATTAGTGTTAAAATAGTCACAGGATCTGACATAACACTTGGCACAGAACAGCTGCCCAAACACAGGGCTTCTGCCATTACTGGTTCCAGGAGAGAGTGGCCCTGCGTGTGATCCCTGGAGGGCAAGCAGTTTCCAAGAATATTTTGTCTCCTGTTTTCTATCACCTGGAGACATTGACAGCCCTGGGGCATCTCTTAATTTCTCCATCCAGTGGGCTGATAGCTGCAGATGGAGCTGGTCCTTCTGCCCTTTCCACATGAAGTTTCAGTTGATGAGAGTTGGCTCTGCCCTTGAGGCTGT
>NW_003852547.1:156428-157801 GCF_000181295.1 Otolemur garnettii | reverse complement strand
ATCCAGTGGGCTGATAGCTGCAGATGGAGCTGGTCCTTCTGCCCTTTCCACATGAAGTTTCAGTTGATGAGAGTTGGCTCTGCCCTTGAGGCTGTTGGGTCAGGCCCTTGGATCGCTGATAAATCATTATTCCCAGTCAGCCCTGCCCAGGAGGTCAAGACCCAGCCCTAGCTACAGCCTGCCCAGGGTTACCTGGGCTTAGGAGCCCTGGGTTTGAGCTTGTATGTGACAATCCCAGGGGGGACCTCGGGCCAGGCCCTGACTGAGTCCTACAAGTCCTTCTCAGGGTTGTGTCCAAGGTAAGGACCATGGGGGTTAGAAACACTGATTTTCTCCTGCTAAGTTACCCCATCGTATTGTCCTTCTCTCCACAGTGACTGTCAGGTTGTCTGGATCAAGGAAGGAAATTCTTATTTTTGGAAGTTTGTCCCACACTGTGTGTGTCCTCACTAAATGCTGAAACCCCAATGTGAGACATAAATGCAGGGTGAGGGGCTGGCACAGCTCAGGCCTGATTGGCCCATGTGTGTGAAATAGGACTAACCCTACCCCTGGTGGGGCAATGTAGAGGGAGGGTGGAGGGGTCACCTGTCTCTGTCTTGTGACTTGTCCCAGGTGTTGGCCTCACAGAGAGAAAGAGCCCTGGACAGGGACATTGTGGAAGCTCATTCCTCAACAGGACTCTGAGGACATTGGCTTCCAGAGAGAGTGGCCCACTAACTGGCAATGGTTAGTGCCAGTGGTCCATTGTCTCATGGACTCAGGGCAGATGGAGGCTGCTCTGACTGATTTCTGTGGTTTTACTATTGGCGGGAGTGGGGCCTGACCAGTGTTAAGGGACCAGAACAGGCAGCTGTTGTTAGTGGGGGTGTCTGGGGAAGGCCAAAGGCACAGATTGGAGGGGGCGGAAGATGAGGAACACGGAGGAACAGGGAGAGCCAGACACACCACAGCAGTGAGCACGGGTCTTCTAGGGGTTTCAGAGACCCCAGAACCAGACCAGGGAGCCCCCAAACTCACCCACAGCCTGGAAGCCCCAGGGTCACATGAGTGGAGATTCCTGGTGGCTGTAAGGGCAGGGGTCAGAGGGATGGTGCATTGGTCTCAGCCCCTGAGGGAAGGGAACAGGCAGGCATGGTCAGGATTCTGCACCCGGGATCCAGTCTCTGAAGAGGGTGTGGATCATTCATTCATTCCCTCCCTACTTCATCAGAGAACTACTGAGAGTGTCACACACTGAAGCTTGTGCTGGTGCAGGGTGTGAGTGGGGGGAGGGAGAGCCAAGTCCTGTCCTGTGTCCTTGGCAGGAGTGACACGGACACACCAGGAAGAACATGGATTCAAGTCCGATGGGAATGCGGGGTCAAGAGTGA
>NW_003852547.1:153475-154895 GCF_000181295.1 Otolemur garnettii | reverse complement strand
GATGGCCTGAGGAGACTGTCGGTCTGTGCCACCCACACTGAGCCTCATGTCACTAACTGGGCATTGTAATTGTCCAGGCTGTGGGGTCTGGCCCTGGCTGGTGACCCAGCCTCAGGAGCCTCGGTCCTTAGACAGCTGGTAAATCATTATACCCATTCAGCCCTGCCCAGGGGGCCAAAGCCCAGCCCTGCCCATGGGCTCTCCAGGGTAACCTGGACTGAGGAGCCCCAGGTGTGAGCTTCTCTGTGAGTATCCCAGGGCCCCTCAGACCAAGCCCTGACCGAGTCCCACAGGCTCCTTCTCATGGTCATGTCTGTGGGGAGGGCCCAGGAGTGCTAGTCTCAGACTGAAGTCCCCCTGCTGAGTTTTCCGTCAGACTGGTCCTTCCCCACGGAATGTCTGCAGGGTCTGGATGCAGGAAAGCATTCTGATGTCTGAAGTCTGTCCCACAGTGTGTGTCCTGCACTCAATACCTAAACCCCAACAAAGGACGGGACACAGGGGGAGCCAAGAGCCACCCGGCCTGACACCTGGTGTGTGCGAAGTAGAACCCTCCCACTCCCCAGCACCCAGAGGTCACAGAATCACTCACGATACACGTGTAAGTGTCCAGTAGCTTCTTCACTCAGAAGATTTTGTGGTAAGACTTGTATGGTGTAGTATCCTGTGTCGTTCTGGGTGACGTTCCGCAACAGCAGGGACGCATCGGGGTACAGTGTCTCTCGACCGCTGTATGCAGGCCCTGGCATGGTTCTCACAGTGTCTACTACATACAGTAGAATTAGACTGGTGCTGTCCACCTCGTCTCCTTTGTACCAGGCGAAGCCCAAAGGACTCTCTGTCATATCGTAGACCATTAGAAGGATATTCCATCCCTCTACAGCAATAGGCGGCCAGGGTGCAACAGTGAGCTGGGTAGTGGTAAGTGGGTTCCCGGAGGTGAGAAGTGGGGCTAGGAGGGAGGAGAGAGAATCGATCCTTATTAGGAACTTTGTATTGGGATGGAAAATGGGGCCCTGGGTCCTCAGCAAGTGTCTTTACTGTCAACCTTAGGTAAGGTTGAGTGTGAGTGTGTGAGAGTGTGTGTGTGTCCTCTGGGTAAAGGTCAGCAGCATGACTCGTGTGTCCTGTGGGTCAAGGTCAGCAGCATGACCCCATCACTTCAGTGCCTCTGGACTGGTCAGGTCCCTGTTTGGAATCTTCTTCCCAGGTGTCTGCACGGCTCACTCCCCACTGCCCTCAAACCCCTGCTCACATTCAGGGATGTCCTTGCCCCTTCCCTGGCCACCTCCTCTAGAGATCCTGGGTCTTCCCCTGGGACCTTTCCCTGCCTGCTCCCTCTCAGGCTCTTGTCCACACCTGACCTCACATTCCAGATCTCTCTGATCATCTGTCCTCCTCCCACTAGAACGTGAGCTCC
>NW_003852547.1:149397-153455 GCF_000181295.1 Otolemur garnettii | reverse complement strand
TCGCCCTCCGTAGAGTGCTGTTGTGTCACAGCTCACAGCAACCTCCAAGGGAGGTTAGGTGATTCTCTTGCCTCAGCCTTCCAAGTAGCTGGGACTGCAGGCACCCACCACAATGCCCAGCTATTTTTTTGTTGCAGTTTGGCTAGGGCTGGGTTCAAACCTGCTACGCTGGGTATATGGGGCCGACACCCTACCCACTTAACCACAGGGACCGCCCCATGTTCATGGTTTTGACAAAAGACTGGCACTCCTAGGAACAGAAGGAATGTACCTCAAAATAATAAAAAACATATAGGAAAAGTCTACAGTTAACATCCAACCTGAGGAGAAACATGAAAACTCTTCCTTTAAAAGGAGGAAAAAGACAAAGATAGTGTTTTTATGTTTGTTTGATTTTTTGTTTGCCTAGTCCAGTGAAGTAGTGGACTGGGATAAGAACAAAGAAATCTAACTGGTTATGATCGATTGGTACAAAAACCACTGCACTGGGGCCAGCCAAGGATGTCACTGTGATTGCTTCAATTCAGTATTGTACTTGAAGTCCTGCCTGTAACCAACAGGCCCGAAAAAGAGGTGAAGGCATCCACATTTATGAGGAAGAAGAAAAATTGTGTAGCAAACCCTAAGAGTCCACACACACCACGAAACTGCTAGAACTAATAAAATTTACAAAGTTGCAAGATGCAAAATTAACAGGAACAAAGCAGTTGTGTTTCATATACTAACTACGAACAATGAGAAAAAAGGAAATTAATAAAACAATTCTGATAGCATCAGAAAGAAAAAGAAACAAACATAAAGTTAACACAATTAATCAAGCAGATGAAAGGCTTATGCTGAAAACTATAAAATGATGCAGAAACAAATTAAAGAAGAAAAAGATAAATATGAAGACATCCTGTGTTCATGAATTGGAAGCGTTAATATTTTTACCCAAATAATTAAATATTATTTTTCACAAATAGGACTCTTCATTTGTCATTATTAAAAGTCTGAATTTTAGGTTCAGCGCCCATAGCTCAGTGAGTAGGGCGCCAGGCACATACACCAATATTGGCGGGTTCGAGCCCTACCCCTGGCCTGCTCAATAATAATGACAACTGCAACCCCAAAATAGCTGGGCATTGTGGTGGGCACCTGTAGTTCCAGCTACTTGGGGGTCTGAGGCAAGAGAATCACCAAGACTTTGAGCTTGCTGTGAGCTGTGACGCTATGGCACTCTATTGAGGGCAACATAGTGAGACTCGGTCTCAAAAAAAAAAGTCTGAATTTTGAACAGATTCTTGGATTATGGTTCATACTCATCAGCTCGTTCAACTTTATCACTTGTCTTGTCCCCGGTAGCTTTTCCAGAGCTGTGACCTTCCTCATGAAGCTCCATGAGTTTTCCCAATTCAAACTTGGGCTTCTTCAGCGTTTTTACTTTCCTAATGAAGGCATCCTAGAGACCATAAATAGATTGCCAATGTCTCTTCCAATGCTTTTCTGTGTCTTTTCCAGTGCTTTCTGGAACCCATACTCTGACTACTTTCAAGTCATTTGTCTGCATCTCTTTGGGCACGATTTCTATCATCTTCTTCTGGACTTGGCGAACCTGTTGGTGCTGGGTGTAAGGGGAGCAACATATCTGTTGCAACAAACATATCTGATTGTTGTGTTTTTTAGTAAAACCAACACAGCACAGACGAAGCAAATAACTGTCAGTAGTTTTGGCATCAACTTGACATTCAACCACAGTCTGCCATTTTTTTTTCTTTTTGACAGTCTCATTATGTCGCCCTTGGTAGAGTGCCATGGTGTCACAGCTCACAGCAACCTCCAACTCTTGGGCTTAAGCGATTCTCTTGCCTTAGCCTCCCAGTAGCTGGGACTACAGGTGCCTGCCACAGCACCTGGCTATTTTTTGTTGCAGTTGTCATTGTTGTTTTAGCTGGCCCTAGCAGAGGGGGAGGCCTGGGTATTCCTGACACTGACTCTGCTTGGTGAGGCAGGAGATTGAGGCCTGAGTAAAACTGATTAATTCTCCATTTGATCTTACTCCCAGACTGCAATTTCCCCCTCTGAGCTGTAGATGACTGAGAAGAAAGCAGCTGAACCAAGGACTGGCACTGGGCCCCCGGATGCCTAGTAAGGGGCCGGCGTTGCGGAGAGGTTGAGGCTGTGGCTGCAGACAGGCCTCCCGGGGCTCTGATCTTCCAGTCATGTTCTGTGTGACCCAATCCAATGACTGTATGGCCCTGTGCCTCCATTTCCCCTTGGTAAAATAGGATAAGTCATCAATAGTCTCTGGCTTATCATGACTGTGAGTTAACCTTAGATGTTCCCAATTACCTCACCTAAAGCTTTGTGTAGAGGAGCTGCCCAAATAAATAGCATTGATTATTGCTGGAGCCTGTGAAGGAGCTTCTCGGCCTGATCCCTGTGAACAGCCACCTCCAGGAGCTTCCTCTCTCCTGTGTTCCTTCCCTGAAGTCTCTTAGGTCCCCAGGGCGGTGTGCTGATGGCCTGAGGAGACTGTCTGTGCCACCCACACTGAGCCTCAGGTCACTAACTGGGCATTGTAATTGCCCAGGCTGTGGGGTCCAGCCCTGGCTGTTGACCAGCCCAAGGAACTTCAGTCCTCAGACAGCTGGTAAATCGTCATACCCAGTCAGCCCTGCCCAGGGGGCCAAAGCCCAGCCCTGCCCATGGGCTCCCCAGGGTCACCTGGACTCAGGAGCCCCAGGCCTGAACTTCTCTGTGAGGATCCTAGGGGGACCCCCAGACTAGGCCCTGACTGAGTCCCACAGGCTCCTTCTCATGGTCATGTCTATGGGGAGGGCCCAGGGGTGCTGGTCTGAGACTGAGGTCTCCCTGCTGAGTTGTCCCGTCAGACTGGTCCTTCCCCAGGGAATGTCTGCAGGGTCTGGATGCAGGAAAGCCTTCCGATGTCTGAAGTCTGTCCCACAGTGTGTGTCATGCACTCAATACTCAAATGCCAACAAGGGAGGGGACACAGAGGGGGAGGGCAGGAGCCACCCAGCCTGACACCTGGTATGTGTAAAGTAGAACCAACTGCCCAGCACCCAGAGGTCACAGAATCACTCACGGTACACGTGTAAGTGTCCAGTTGCTTGTTCACTCAGAAGATTTTGCGGTAAGACTTGTATGGTGTAGTATCCTGTGTCATTCTGGGTGACATTCTGCAACAGCAGGGTCCCATTGGGGTATAGTGTCTCTCGACTGCTGTATGCAGGCCCTGGGGTTCTTGTACCAGTGGCTACTACATACAATAGAATTCGATTGGTGCTGTTCACCCTGTCTCCTTTGAACCAGGTGTAGCTCAAAGGAAGCTCTTTCAGATTGTGGATAAGTAGGACATCTGTCCCCTCTGCAGCACTGGGTGGCACGGATTCAGCAGTGAGCTGGGCCATGGTGGGCGGGTTTCCAGAGGTGAGAGGTGGGTCTAGGAGGGAGGAGAGAGAATCGATCCTTATTAGGAACTTTGTATTGGAATGGAAAATGGGGTCTTGGGTTCTGAGCAGGTGTCTTTACCGTCAACCTTAGGTAAGGTTGAGTGTGAGTGTGTGAGAGTGTGTGGGTGTCCCCTGGGTCAAGTTCAGCAGCATGACCCCATCACTTCAGCGCCTCTGGACTGGTCAAGTCCCTGTTTGGAATCTTCTTCCCAGGTGGCTGCATGGCTCAACCCCACTGCCCTCAGACCCCTGCTCACATTCAGGGAAGTCCTTGCCCCTTCCCTGGCCACCTCTTCTAGAGACTCTGAGTCTTCCCCTGGGACCTTTCCCTGCCTGCTCCCTCCCTGGCTTTTGTCCACAGCCGACCTCACATTTGAGATCTCTCTGCTCATCTGTCCTCCTCCCACTAGAACGTGAGCTCTGTGAGGACAGGGACTTGACTGTCCTGTGTTGTCACCCAGAGCCTGGGACAGGCTTCAGACACCTGTGGGTGCCTTAGTGAGTGTTCCCAGGGCCCTGCATGTCCTGGTGTTTATTTGCCAAAAACATAAAGGTAATTTGTGATGCTGGTGGGTAAAGATGATGTTTAGTGCCCCTGGTTAT
>NW_003852547.1:147589-148943 GCF_000181295.1 Otolemur garnettii | reverse complement strand
TCTTAACATTTCTAAATATGTAGTGAGCAGTGATGTTTAACATGGAGAACAGAATACCTGAGATCTTTGCCCCTGAGACGGAAGGCAGCGAATCACTTCAGGGCAGGAGTTAAACCATCCTGGGCAACAAAATGAAATACCCTGTCTTGTATAGAAAGGTCATAGCAATACCCGCTGTGGTCACTGAGACATTCACCTGTTTCTCCCATTACAGGGTGTTGACACTGAGCCTCCCAGGACAGGAACAGTGCCTCCCTCCTATTCTTCATCAAGACTGGGCCTGCCTGGGTTTCCCAGGGTCAGGGAGTCATCACCAGCCTGAGTATCCAGGGGTGAGGATCTGTGTCCTCAGCTGGGCCTGAGAAGGACTGAGTGGCCTCTGGCTGTTTTGAGTTGGGCTGACAGCCTAAGCCACCGAGGAACAGAGAGCCTCATGGAGTACATTCATGGTGACGAGGTCACTGTGATGGGCACACACTGGGTTCTTGGTTCCACACTCACAGGGTCCAGGGTCCCCGTGACACTGAGTGAAGTGAGAGTCCTGTTGCCTTCACTCAGCCTCAGGTTGGGACTGACTAGCAGGCTCTGGCTGCTTATCTAGCACAGGTAGGTCATGTCCTGAGTCTCTGGTTCCCAGGTTACCGAGTCCCAAGGTGGGATTGTTGCTTGTGACAGAGGGTCTGGGTAACTCAGCTGTGCAGATCACGGAGAGAAGGTTGCCCTCTGTGGTGTCTTTGATTCCTATCTGTCACCTGCAGCCAAGCTGAGTCCTTAAAGACCATGACAGGTGTGTGTGTCACAAGACAGACATATGACAGACTGGGAGTCAGAGAATGAGGTTAGGGTTAGGGTTATGGCTGCTGCTACCCACTCTCAATGCTGTTCCTAATGTCAAGTCCTCTCCTTTATTCCTCCCATCTACATTTGCAAATCCATGTACGTTGCACAGACTTTCTCAAAGGGGTAATTAGGCCCTAGCCTTGGCTTGTGGACAGACACAGGGCTAGGAGTTAGAGATTCTCTGGTGCCTCTTGTGGCCCTTCCCTGAGCTCTGACTGCCTAAGCGTCCTCAGGACACGTGGGTGCTGAGTTCCTTCCAGCTGCACAGTCCTACATGCCCAGCCCTGGAGCTTTTCTCTGAGGCTTCAGTATACAAGGGCATCCTAGAGCTGGGTGATGGTGGGGCCTGGGTGTTTGGGAGAAGGTATGGGGGTCACCAGAGTTCTCAGGTCTCCAGGGGCTGGAGGTGGACAGTTCTGCTCAAGGCACAGTGACTGACTTGGTGAGTAACTCAGTAAATGGTGGGGGAGGTCTCAGGAATGATCTGGAAAGAGCGAGGGGTCAGGGAAGAGCA
>NW_003852547.1:140597-147569 GCF_000181295.1 Otolemur garnettii | reverse complement strand
CCAAGGACTGGCACTGGGGCCCCGGATGCCTAGTAAGGGCCCGGCGTTGCGGAGAGGTTGAGGCTGTGGCTGCAGACAGGCCTCCCGGGGCTCTGATCTTCCAGTCATGTTCTGTGTGACCCAGTCCAATGACTGTATAGCCCTGTGCCTCCGTTTCCCCTGGGTAAAATAGGATAAATCATTAATTGTCTCTGGCTTATCGTGACTGTGACTTAACCTTAGATGTTCTCAATTACCTGACCTAAAGCTTTGTGTAGAGGAGCTGCCCAAATAAACCGTATCGATTATTGCTGGAGCCCATGAAGGAGCTTCTGGGACTAAACCCTGTGGACAGCCACCTCCAGGAGCTTCCTCTCTCCTCTGTTCCTTCCCTGAAGTCTCTTAGGTCCCCAGTGCACTGTGCTGATGGCCTTAGGAGACTGTCGGTCTGTGCTACCCACACTGAGCCTCAGGTCACTAACTGGGCATTGTAATTGTCCAGGCTGTGGGGTCCAGCCCTGGCTGGTGATTAGCCCCAGAAGCCTCGGTCCTCAGACAGCTGGTAAATTGTTGTACCCATGAGCCCTGCCTAGGCCGCCAAAGTGCAGCCCAGACCACGAGCTCCCCACTGCCACTTGGACTGAGGACCTCCATACCTGAACTTCTCTGTGAGGATCCCAGGGCCCCCCTCACACCATGCCCTCAGGGGGCCCCGGATCATGTCCATGGGGAGGACCTGGGGTGCTGGTCTGAGACTGAAGTCCCCCTGCTGAGTTGTCCCCTCAGACTGGTCCTTCCCCAGGGAATGTCTGCAGGGTCTGGATGCAGGAAAGGATTCTGATCTCTGAAGTCTGTCCCACAGTGTGTGTCCTGCACTTGATACCCAAACCCCAACATGGGATGGGACGTAGAGGGGGAGGCAGGAGTCACCCAGGCCTAACACCTGGTGTGTGTGAAGTAGAACCAACCCCCCAGCACCCAGAGGTCACAGAGTCACTCACAGTACACGTGTAACACTCCAGTTGCTTCATCACTCCAAAGATTTTGCCAGAAGACTTGCATGGTGTAGTATCCTGAGTCCTTCAGGGTGACCTTCCGCAACAGCAGGGACCCGTTGGGGTATATTGTCTCTCGACCGTTGTATGCAGGCCCTGGGGTACTTGTTTGATTTGCTACTACATATGATAGGATTAGATGGCTATGGGCCACTCTGTCCCCTTTGGCCCAGATGTAGCCATAAGAATCCAGTGGCTGATTGTGGACGAGTAGAAGGACATCCGTCCCCTCTGCAGCACTGGGCGGCACGGATTCAACAGTGAGCTGGGCAGTGGTGGGCGGGTTCCAGGAGGTGAGAAGTGAGACTAGGAGGGAGGAGAGAGAATCGATCCTTATTAGAAACCTTTATTGGGATGGAAAATGGGGCGCTCGGTCCTGAGCAGGTGTCTTTACCATCAACCTTAGGTAAGGTTGAGTGTGAGTGTGTGAGAGTGTGTGTGTGTCCTCTGGGTCAAGGTCAGCAGCATGACCCCATCACTTTAGCGCCTCTGGACTGGTCAGGTCCCTGTTTGGAATCTTCTTCCCAGGTGTCTGCACAGCTCACCTCCCACTGCCCTCAGACCCCTGCTCACATTCAGGGATATGCTTGCTCCTTCCCTGGCCACGTCCTCTAGAGACCCTGGGTCTTCCCCTGTGAACTTTCCCTGCCTGCTCCCTCCCTGGCACTTGTCCACAGCCAACCTCACATTTGAGATCTCTCTGCTCATCTGTCCTCCTCCCACTAGAACGTGAGCTCTGTGAGGACAGGGACTTGTCTGGCCTGTGTTGTCCCCAGAGCCTGGGACAGGCTGCAGACACCTGTGGGTGCCTTAGTGAGTATTCCTAGGGCCCTGCATGTCCTGGTGTTTATTTGCCAAAAACATAAAGGTAATTTGTGATGCTGGTGGGTAAGGATGATGTTTAGTGCCCCTGGTTATGCTTTCCTTTAGAGTGTCACCCTGATTTGGTTATTATTCATTTTTCCCTTCTTTTTTTGGAGACAATGTCTCACTCTGAGCCCCAGGTAGAGCACAGAGATGTCTTTGTAACTCAACAATGGTAAACTCCTGTGCTCAAGTGATCCTCCTGTGTCAGCTTTTGGAGTAGCTGGGACTGACTATAGGCACATGCCACCATGCCTGGCTAATTTTTAAATTTTTTATGGAGGGTCTCTCCCTTGCTTAGGGAATCCTACTATGTTCTCCCAGAGTGCTAGGATCACAGGTGTGAGCCACTGTGCCCAGCCTGGTTATTATTCTTATCATTTCTAAATATGTAGTGAGCAGTGATGATTAACTTAGAGCACAGAATACCCAAGATCTTCCTGCCCCTTAACAACTCTTGTTCGGTGAGGACTTTTGTTGCTGAGCCCCCCTCCACCCTCTTTAAGCTGCAACAGAAGCCCCTGTCCCTCTCAGAGTCTCGTCCTCCCCACGAGACCCCAGCCCGTGTCTGTGCTCCCTTCTCCTGCCCGCCCCCAGGGCATCATCCCTCTCACCTGTGAGCAGGAGCCCCTGCCAGGGGATGAGTCCTCTGCAGGGAGGGACTGAGGAAGGCTCCATGGTCCTTGCTACTTGCTCTGTTCTCCTCTGTGCAAAAGAGGAGGCTTCAGCTCCAGGAATGGTCCTCAGCACAGCTGCTCTGATGGGTCAGCTCTGTCCTTCTTTCTGCTGTGGTGAACCTCCTCCTTGGGCCCAGAGCTTTGTCCACATCTGGTCATGTGTATAAGGGGTGGGGTCTGTGCCTAGGACACCTCCCTTCCCCTCCCCTCTCCTGGTTCCTCCATCCTCTTTCTTTTCTGTCTGCATTTGCCTTTCTAGGCCATGCTTTAAGAAGCAAGGGTGATGGGATCCTCTTTCCTATAACAGGATGCCCTGGCCTCCCCAGGGCTGACCTCTGTTGTTTCCTGGACCTGGGTCTTTCACCATTACACAGAGAGCCCCTGTGTGTGATTATTTCTATTTATTGCACAGAAGCTCAATTGGGCCCTGGAATTTCCTCTGTTCTCCAGTGTCCTGGGGAGGAGAGTGATACCCAGCAGGCGGGTGACAGGGTCAGTTCCGGAGTCCTGAAGGGGCAGCTGAGTGATGAGTAGGGGAACCCACCCTGTACCTCCAGAGTCACCAGCCTGACCTCTGACCCAGGGACAAAGACCCAGGCCCTGGGGTCTCAGGAGGAGCTGCAGCCCCTGGGTGTGGAGGAGCAGTGTCCTGTGCCTTGGGAAGAGAGGACTGTGGTGCAGAGAGGTCAGGGGCTTTGGACTCTGCTACCCTCAGGGGAAGGCTTCAGGGAGATGCTTCCTCTCCATATCTGGTGGCTGAAGTGTGGCTCAGGGCCCATAATGTTCTTTCTGCCTGTCCTGGTGGCCTCTGCCCTTTGCCTGGCTGACCCTCCTGTGGCCACCCGACTTTCCCCATGTGGGGTACCAGTAAGGAGTGGGGAACTGCATGAGGATCTTTAGCTGAGCAGGGCCCTCAGAGGCCTGCGGAAGGATCAGGACACAGCAGCCATGTGGGAGGGTCCAGAAGGGTCTGTTGGAACAAGGGATGGAAATCAGGCTGCATCTCTACCTCCTCAGCCACAGCCAGGTTCCCCTGGGGGATTTAATTTCCTTAGAGTTGTCTATGTCCCAATGTCTCCCAATGGAGGGAACAAGGAGATCTGCCGCCAATGTCAGGGTGGCCCCAAGGAGGCTGACCAGGCTCCAGGGGGTTTGAGCTTGCCCTGATTCCTGGGCAGAGGCAGGCGCTGAGCCCTGGGTCAGAGTGCAGGGATAGGTCAGCCTGGGTCCTGTTCACTGCGGGTCTCCAGGCAGCCAGACTCCATCCAATGTGCAGGGTTGTGCGAGGTAACGTCCACTTAGCTGAGGGCCTGGATAGAGTAAAAGGCAGAAGGAAAATGAATTCTCTCTGTTTGTCTATTCGAGAGCTGGGACACTTTTCTTCTCCTGCCTTTGGATATTAGAACTCCAGATTCTCAGGCCTTCGGCCTTGGACTGAGAGTCACACCTCCGCCTTCCTTGCTTCTGAGTTTTTGGGACTTGAACTGAGCCAGGCTTCTCCCCAGTTCTTCAGCCTGCAGCCAGCTTACCCTGGGTCTTCTTCCCTCCGTATTTACATAAACAGATTCCCCTAATAAATCCCCTCTCCTATCTATACCTATTTCTATATGTGCGATTATATTTTTATCTTATTGTTTCTGTCTCTCTGGAGAACCCTAAACAGGTACCAAGATAATTTAATGAGGGGAGAATAATCTTTTCAAGTAAATGGTCCTGCAACATCTGGACAACCACTTGCAAAAGAATGACGTTTGGGAACTCTACTTCTCACCATCTTCAAAAATTAACTCAAAACAGATCAGTGAGTTAAATATGAGCTGAAGCCATAAAAACTCTCGGAGAAAAAACACAAGGGTCAATCTTCATGACCTCAGATGTGGCAATGGATTCTTAGCTATGCACAGAAGCATGATCAACAAAAGCAAAAACAGGTAAATTGGCTCTATCAGGATGAAAGCCCTTTAAACATCAGAGGACATTATCAAGAAAGAGAGAAGAGCACCCACAGAATGGGAGAAAAAATTCGCAAATCATAGACATCATAAAGCATTCATGTTTAGAATATACAGAGAACTGCTGCAATTCAACAACGAAAAGACTAACAACCCAATTCAAAAATGGGCAAAGGGCTGAAATAGACATTTCTCCAAAGAAGAGAAGCAAACAGTGGAGAAGCACATGAAAAGACCCTCAACGTCATTAATCATTAGAGAAATGCGAACAAAATCACATTGAGATGCCACATCCCACCTACAATTATGGCTCTCATTCTCTTAAAATGTTACGTGACAAATATTGGCATTTTGTGGAGAATTTCAAATCTTCATACATAGCTGATGAGAATATAAAATAGAGCATCCAATATGGGGAACGCTTTGGCTGTTCTTGAAAAAGCTACACATAAACATAGGGTCCTAGGCGAGGGACCGGACAGCCGCTGTCTTCGCAGGACCGGAGGTCTCAGAAGTTCCTTCTTGGGTCTCAGGGCCTGTTTTCTTGTGGGAACAAAGAGGAGCTGATGAGATAAGAAGGCCACTGCGAACGTTTTGAGAATGGTTCATTATTTCACTTCCAACAAATATAGCCAGCAGCAGCGTTCTTTTTGATTCCCCTGTGCAAGTTTCAACTTGCCCGTCTTAGCGGTGTTGCTGGGAGGGCTTCATTGGTTTCTGTCTGCGCAGCACTCAGTTGGTGTCAGCTGTGGTTCTGGGAAGAGAGCACTTTTGTGCAATGATTTTCTATGATTTTAAAAGTGGGCTAAGCGAGTCTCAAAGCCTTGTGCGTTTACAACAGGCTTTCGGGGACCTTATTCCTTCCTGTGAGATAATATTTCAGTGGTTTCAAGAATTTAGAAGCGGCCAAACTTTACTGAAAGATGAGGAGAGGAGCAGGTGTCTGGCAGCCCCAGTGACTGAGAAGAACATTGCTGCTGTGGGAAAAAAATGGTTTGTAAAAACAATCGAGTGATATCGAAGGACATTGAAGTGGCACTATATATTGGATCACCACCAGTGTCCAAAATCCTGTATGATTATCTTCAAGTCAGGAAAGTTTCATCCTGATGGATGCCTCACACTTTGACAGATGAGCAAAAGCGCTTCTGTGTCGAATCCTATGAAGAAATGCTGGTCAGACTCCATGGAAACAAGTCTAGATGAGTTTCTGACATTGTTATGGGTAGTAGAACCTAGATGTATCGGTTTGATTTGGGGAGTAAGCATCAGTTGACAGGATGTATTTTTTTACTGATGAAAATCCACCAACAAAAGCGAAGCAGCAATTCTGGCTAGGCGCGGTGGCTTACTCCTGTAATCCGAGCACTTTGAGACACTGAGGCAGGAGGATCCCTTGAGCTCAGGATTTTGAGATCAACCTGAGCAAGAGCAAGACCCCGTCTCTACTAAACAGAGAAAATTAACCGGGTGTTGTGGTGGGTACCTATAGTCCCAGCTACTCAGGAGGCTGAGACAGGAGGATCGCTGGAACCCGGGAGTTCAAAGTTGCTGTAAATTAGGGTGACATCACGGAACTCTAGCCTGGGGCAACAGTGAGGCTTTGTTCAAAGAAAAAAGAAAGAAGGAAAGAGACAGAAATTTTACTCCTAGATATATACTCAAAGAATTGAAGGCAGGGATGCAAAGAGATACTTGCATGGGAACGTTCTCTGCATTGTTCTTCACAGTAAGTAAGATGTGCAACAACCCAAGTGCCCATCAATATGGCAAATACGGTCCACAGAAGGTTCATCTGTGGTGAAAAGGAGGGAAGCCCTGACAGATGCTGCGACATGGGTGGACCTTGGAGACAATATGCTAAGTGACATAAGCCAGACACATGATGACATATGCTGTATGATTCTATTTACATGAAATATCAAAACTAGGTAACTTCCTAAGGACAGAACATAGATTAGAGGTTATCAGGGTCCGGGGGCAGGAGGGATGGGGAATTATTGTTTAATGGATACAGAGTTTCTGTTTGGGGCGGTGAAAATTTTTTGGAAAAAGTAGTGGCGATGGTTACATAACATTGTGAATATAGTTAATTTCACTTAATTTGGTTAAAAGGGTACATTTTATGTTTGATATATTTTACCACAATTAAAAAAGTCTTGATGTAAAACATCTACCATATAAAACACCCCCACCCTGGTCGGATGGTCCTGGTTAAACTCACTTGCAGATGACACTCTCCATAGAAATATCTAAGGATTTAGGGACAAGAGACTGATCATTCAATGGCAGAGACACAAAACAAAGGAAATAGGAGTTAAGCTGGTTGCTGTGGGAGGTGCTGAGGGAAGTCAGGCCCCGAGGCTCTAGGCTGGGCCTGACTTTGCTACTCTGAGGTGTATGGTGAGAAAAATGTAGAAGGGAAAGGATGACAAGTAGTTTTTA
>NW_003852547.1:139617-140112 GCF_000181295.1 Otolemur garnettii | reverse complement strand
GGAGCAGGATGACAAGTATCTAGGGACACCTGCAGGAAGGGGATGGGGATCGGGTCCTGCAGATGGTGGGAGCCATAGACAGTTCCATCAGGAAAGAGGCACAATGTCCACATCATGGCTCAGATGCACCTGTTGAGTCCCAGACCAGGCAAAGATCATAGTTGGAATTAATGCTCCAGCCACTGCCCCTGGGAAGAGATGGACCATAACCTCTTCCTGTGGGGCAAAGCCTAGATACCTCAGACCCCTGAGCCCTCCTGAAGCAGAGCGCTCAAGGGTGATGGGCCTGAGACCTTCCTCTGCAGAGGCATGTTGGCCGTATTCTTGTGACCCAGAGGGTGGCCTGTCATGTTCCTGTCACATCACCTAAAGGGCTCTTTGCCCTGAGGGTTTTCAGAGAGGACTCAGCAGTGTAGGGATAGGATAGAGGCCTGGACTCTGGGCCCTGATGATGTCATACTCCTCCTGTAGTGTGCTAGGTCATTTGAATGGCTT
>NW_003852547.1:132169-139119 GCF_000181295.1 Otolemur garnettii | reverse complement strand
TATTATTGCTTGGTGACATTATTTTATAAGGAAGCATGTGTGGTGGGGACTTTCTACATCAACACATGAGGATTTGCTCCAGTCATGTTTTTTAATTGGTTCCAAATTATTCCATTGCGTGGCTACACTCTGATGCTCATACTGCGTTTTGGGCTTTCCGGCTGCTTCTGTCTTGTACTGACAGGCCACTCTGCAGTGACTGTTCCTGTCCTGTACTCGTCGCTCCTGTGTGGAGTGATGATCCTAGATCTCACTCATTCCCCATTTAGTTTATGGGACATCTTGTGTGGGGTCTGTGGGCTGGTCCTGGATTCAGCAGAGACAGGAAAGGCACTTTCCTGCCTTCTCAGAGCTCACAGCTCAGGGAGGCTCTCAGAACTGGGGTACTGGGCCACACACAGTGGTTCACGCCTATAATGCTAGCACTGTGGGAGGACAAGGCAGGTGGATCACTTGAGATCATGAGTTTGAGCCCAGCCTGAGCAAGAGCAAGACTCCATCTCTTAAAAAAAAAAAAGAAAGAAAGAAAGAAAGAAAAACTCACTGGGCATTGTGGTGGGTGCCTGTGGTCCCAGCTGCTTGGGAGGCTGAGGCAGGAGGATCACTTGAGCCCAAGAGTCTGAAGTTGCTGTGGGCTGTGATACAATGGCACTCTACCGAGGGCAACAAAGTGAGACTATCTCAAATTAAAAAAAAGAGTGGGGTACTAGCAGTGACCCATCCTCTGCAGGAGGGTGTGAGCATGTCCCTCTCTCACATCCTCACCTTTCTTGGAATATTTCTGTGGGTAGAAACTGCCCGTAACCCTGTGTCCACCTCTCTCTCCACTGTTTATCCTTTCATGCCCCTGGTGTAGACCAGATGCCAGGAGCCCTGAGGTGCCCTTAGCAGCTCCCTCTGCTGGTCTCTCTGGGAATTCTGGTTCCAACAGGTGACCCCTGCAGAACCTGTGATTCTGCCGACAGTGAGTGTGGGTGTTCTAGGAGGGGCGGGCACCTCCTTGGGCAAGGTCGGTGAAGATAGAGGGGGAGGAGGCAGCTGATGACTTTGGCAGGTGGACGGCTAGGACTGGGCCCATAAGGGGAGGGGAAGGAAGGCATTCCAGGCAGTAACAGAAAGGCTGGAACCTTCCTTCATGGACCAAGAGCAGGAAGGAGCTCACCCAGGCTGCAGCTGGGGAGGGAAGACATGGGGAGCTGTGAGTCAGGGAGAAGAGGCTGGATTGACCTTGAGGGCTGGGTGGGGGCAGAGGTGTGTTATGTGTATCTGTCTCTGTCATGGGTATTGATATGGGGACAGGTGAGGCTGTGGGAAGCACCCAGGAGGGGGGTTTCTTAGAGCCTGCTGCCCCCCTGATCCTCTCTATGCAGAGGTCACCACAGATGTGAGGCTGTGGTCTGGGGAAGGGGCTGGTGGTCTGAGGCCTGTGGTGCCCATGACTCTGGAGAGGAAGGAGATGCATAAGGACATCCCTGCACATGGGAGTCTCAGGTGTGTGGAGCTACAGGTGTCTCACCTGGAGACACTCACTGGACACTTGCCTTGGGAGCGCCAGAACTGGGTGGTTGTCATTGTTCTGAAGTTTGCATGACGCACACACAGGTGTCCAGGGACACAGAGCACAAGGCCCCTGGTGAAGGGGACAGTCGGATGGGGCTGGGCAAGTTCACATGGTCATAGTGGGAAGGAGTCCTAAGAGAGAGATTCAGTCCCACCTGTCACAGATATGGCAGTGTCCAGGAGAGATGAGGAGACTGATCCAGGGCAGAGACAGTGAGCGTGAGTGAAGACAGGGCCGAGAGGATGCTGGTGCCTGCTTAGATGCAGGATGTAAGTAGGGGTCTGTTCCCATCCAAGCCATGGGACCCTTACACTAGGCATCCTGGGTAGTGTGAGTGTGTGACCCGCAGGGACACTGGGCTGTCTGGACCTGTGCCTCTGGAAGGGTAGGGCTGTGTCTGTAAAAGAGTTGCCTCTGGGTGGGGTATTTTGAGAATGAGGAAGATGAGTGTGACTGTGAGCCTGATTATTTTCAGCCCCTGGGGACATTGGGCCCTATGCTGGTGACAGATTTCACTTATTCTTCCTAAGGATCTTTTGCCCTATGGCAAGACAAATGGCAAAGGTCTCTGACACCTGGCAGCCTGGAGGAGCTGGCAGAGAACCTCAAGGGATCACCTGCAGATGAGGACAGGGTACACACCAGAGGTGCTCTGGGCTGGGTGATGGGTGTGGTTCCAAGGTCAGCCACTAGGGAGTATATGTCAGAAATTAATCAGGGAAGGTTCCCACCATTGTAGGCAGAAATTAATCACAGAAGGTTCCCACCACTGTAGGCAGAGACAATATCCTGAGTCTCAGGGCCAGGGAGACTCACACTGAGGCCGCTGTGGGCATGCAGGCTCCCCAAGATCACACTCTCTGGTTGCAACAATCAGTCCCACAGGAGTTGCAACGGATGCGCCAATAATACTCATGTCCAGGCACATGCAAAGCTTTCAAGATTTATGAATTAGTGAAGAATCAGATTATCTCTGCAATAGCTGTCTTGTTGGTTGTTTCTTGTTGGTTGTCCCCGAGTCACTGTCCAAGGTGCTGATGACCAAAGGGAGGAGGTAATGGTTCCTGGAGATGACCATGCAGTATTGCAGGGCTGGTGAGATGTGATTTTTTGGTACCCTCTGCTCTCAAATGTCACCAAGGAGAGGCTGGGAGGTCCTAGGTGCATGGAAAGTCCCCAGCTCCCTGTCTTCTGATAAGTTCCCACAAGGAGAAAGAGAGCCAATGGGGGGAAGGTCCTCTTTATTCAGTCCTCTCCAGGGAATCCTTGGTGGGCCATAGGCCCATTCATTGTCCCTGGAAGCAGGGACACCACTTCCTGTGGTGACAGAAGGCCTTCTCCTGGCCTTCCCAGAGCCCAAGAAGCCTGTTCCAGTCTCTAGATATCCAGGAGGGACCCAGGTCCTCAGCCCCAGGACCCAGAGTCTAAAAAGGACTCAACTGACTCTGCCTCAGGCCTTGTGTCCTGCCCCCTCCATAGGCCTGGCATCTTAGGGGACCCTCCATCAGCCAGAGAAGTGGTTCCTGGAGGAAGCTAAGGGGCTATATCTGGTCTGTGGTCGATCCTGCAGTATACGTTTGTGTCAGGGTGTAGCAATTCCTGTAAGAAGAAGGAAGAGGCCTCTGACCCCTATAGGCTTCTCAGCGGAGTGGGGCGTTTCCTGGGCTCTGGGCCCACCAGGGCTGCTCTGTGCTAAGCCTGGCTGTGCTCAGGGGGTCCCTACTCCAGGGCCTCTCCCTCTTCTGCTCGTCACCCCCATTCCCATTTTCCCTGCCATTTTATGAATCTCAAAGCTCAGCCAGGTGGGGGCTGGGGACAGATCCTGGGTATGCTAGGGCTCGTGGGACCAGAACACCGAGGGCTCACACTCACCTCATAGATGGGGATGGTGGCCCTGGGGTCAGGTGGGGGGGCTAAGGGGAAGAGAGAGGGGACAGAAGGGAGGGTCATGGAGGTTGGGGGACAGGGAAGGAAGGTCATAGGGATAGGGAGGGAGGGGGACAGATTATAGAGGGGACAGGGAGGAAGGGTCATGGAAGCCTAGGGTCAGGGGATGGAGAGGGGATCATAGGACAGGGAGGGAATGTCATGGAGGCCAAGGCTGAGTCTGGAAGGTTCTTTTCTCTGTTCAGACAGCCAGGACTTGCATTCCTGGGTCTACCTTGGGTCATTTTCCCTCAGGAGTGACTAGCTCTACTTCTGGAGATCAGCTTCCTGGCCTGGACACAGCACTGCAGTACCCATCCTGTCCTCACCCCACATCTTGGTTAACCCGGGACCCTGACTGGTGCTCTGAGGACTCACCCTGCATCTGTTGGATTCCTGGGGTCTCCTTATGGTGGGTCAGGACAGGGTGTGGGGTCCTGGTCCTGAGGAGAGCCCCAGTTTCTGGTCAGTGTGGGGTTGATCTTGTCCTAGGGAGGGGATCTATGCTGGGGGTGGACGGTCCCCCTGCCCTGAACCTGCACAGCTGAGACCCACTTGGGAAGGGGCTGGGCTTACCCAGGGGGTGGAGCTGGCAGAGGGAGCAGGGCCTGGGGGCAGAGACAAGAGATAGCACCAGGCATGGAGAGCTGGGCCTCTCTTCTAGGAGGGCATGGGGGCCCTCAGCTTCCAAAGAATGGGGGGAGGGGAAGTCTTCTGTGGAGAACCTCTCACCACTGTAGGGGCCACACGAACAACTGAGGCTGAGGAGGTGACCCATGACCCAGAGCCCTCAGATCGGGGTTGATGCGGCTAGTGAGGGTCCTAGTGAGGGTCCCCTATGTTGATGTTCCTGAGACTCCTCCTTGGAACCCCAGGGGAGGGGTCAGAGCCCCCAGTGGGGTGTCTGGTAGGAGTAGACATTGTGGGGCAGGCCTCTGGGGCTGGCCATACCTGGACAGAAGGGGCACTCACCACAGACAGACTTTGGTGACTGCTCTTCCCTGAGGTCACACTGGCCACTGGCCCTAGGAAAGGTCAGACTTAATCGTGAGGGGGCAGGCTTAAAAATCACAATTTTGGAGTTAGAGCAGGGACAAAGAGGGGGCCCCATTTCGCAGGGACAAAGAGGGGGCCCCATTTCCAAGCATGAGCACAGTGACCTTTCTTCATCAGTCCTGGGCTAGGGGCAGGAGAGGGAGCTGAGGAAAGGCCTGAGATCCACATGTGTCCTGGCCCAGGGGGAAGATGTGGGCCCAGACCAGGGCTGGACTAAGCAGGAGGGTCCAGGACCTACAGAGAAAGCCCTGTCAGTCGCATGGGCAGGACACTGGGGGAGCTGTGGGACTCTTGGGTCCTCCTTGCTGTGGCCAGACCCTTGGTTCAGGCCACTGAAATGTGTCCATGGCTTGTCCTCCATCTCTGCTGGCCTGGGCAAGAGACATAAAGGACGCTGCAGGATGTGACATCTTGATGGGGCCCCGGTGCTCCATCAGGGGTCACTGGCTGCACCTGCCCTGTCCCAGTCTCTACTGTGTGACTGTGCCCAGGACCCTCTCAGCCCCTGAGGCTGCAAGCCGCCCCTGCTGGGTGGGTGGATTGAAATGAACATCGGGAGGTGCCGTTTACAGAGGCAGCACTGTGGGTTTGCTGTGAGGGAACCAGGACACACTCAGGTCCTGTCCTTAATTGTGCCTAATCTGAGAGGAGGACACTGCTGAGGACAAAGCCCAAGGCCAGCAGCTGGTCAGGAGGGGCCGGATGGAGTGAGAGGGGAGGGGAGTAGGGAGATTGAGGAGAGGCAGGCCCAGAACACAGGATGGGTCTCCTTGGTCCTGGCCTGCATCAGCTGGGGACAGGATGAGGATGAGGGGGAACCTTTGGTACCTTCCAATCCCTGTGAGGAACAGGACACACACCATGGTGGCCATAGCCTCCTGGCCAGGACCCCAGTCCCGATGCCAGCAATGGCCTCCATAGGGAGGCCTGGGGTGTTGTCTTTTGCTGAAAGAAGAAATAGGTGAGCCCAAGTCTGCTCCAGGGGAAACCACAGGGACCTTGCAGGAAGGGGTGTGGTTAGGGAGGAAGCAAATGCCACCATGCTGTGCCGTTCGTGTTATCATCAGGACAGACTCCCTGCTCTCCCAGAGGCCTCATTCTCCGTCTCTCAGGTGCAACCTCGGACTTGCTCTGACTCTCACCTTCTCCACACGGAGCCCGCCCTGGTCCTGCCCAGGTGCCTGTGAGTGCCCCTTCCCTCCCACTGCTGCCCCCTCCCTTTTCCTCTTCTCCCTCATGTGTGGGGGTTAGAGGAGGGCCCTGAGCAGTCGGGTCAGTGCTGATCCGGGGTAATGATGTTCGTTGGCTGTTTCCAGATGCCTTCCGTGTGCCAGGCACAGGGGAAGAAGCTTACCGACACCTTGACTGATCCTGTCATCCACTTGAGGGAGAGGGGGTGTCATCCCCTTTCTGCTCATTCAGAATCTGAGCCCTAAATTGCTTCGGTAAGTCAAGGAAGACACAGAATTGGTGACAAATGAAATTTTAACTGAATCATGCTTGATTTTTATGCTCATAGCCGTGTTCATCAAAATAGTAACACTAATGGATTGAGCCCTTGCTCTGGGTACCACTCTGTGCTAAGAGCTTTACTCTCATTAATTTCCTAAGAAACATTCTCACGACAACCCGGACTCCTGGTGTCATGGTGTATTTGACTCCAGCATTTCCTTTGGTTCTCAGGACGCAGACTGTCCATCTCTCTGCTCACCTCAGCCAGGCTCTCCCGCGCTGTCTTCTTTTCCCCATTATAACCCTCAGCATATTAATCAGATTTGTTTTAAATTTGTTCTCTGAGAGCGGCGCCTATGGCTCAAAGGAGTAAGGTACTGGCCCCATATGCCAGAGGTGGCAGGTTCAAACCCAGCCCTGGCCCCAAACTGCAAAAAACAAAAACAAAAACAAAAATTTGTACTTTGATAATTCCAACATCCCTACCTCGTCTGAGACTCATGATGCCCTCTCTGTCTCCACAAACTGAATTTTTTAACCTCTTAATATTTCTTACAATTTTTGTTCTTGGTTTCTTTTTTATTTTTCTTGAGACAATCTCACTTGTCACCCTGGGTAGAGTGCCCTGGAGTCATTGTAGCTCACAGCAACCTCAAACTGTTGGGGTCAAGCAATTCTCCGGCCTCAGCCTGCCTCCTGAGTAGCTGGGACTATAGGCGCCCATGACAACACTGGGCTAGTTTTCCTATTCTTAGTAGAGATGGGGGTCTTGCTGTGGCTCAGGCTGTCTGGAGCTCCTGAGCCAAGCAATCTACCTGCCTTGGCCTCCCAGAGTGCTGGGATTATAGGCGTGAGCCACCATGCTGGCCTATGATTTTTGTTCCTGATCCAGGGAAAGGGAGCTTGGTAGGGTGGACACTTAGAGATGTGGTGGCAATGCGGGAGGGACAGATCC
>NW_003852547.1:131524-132149 GCF_000181295.1 Otolemur garnettii | reverse complement strand
GCCTGTGGTCCCAGCTACTTGGGAGGCGGAGGCAGGAGACTCCCTTGAGCCCAGGAGTTGGAGGTTGCTGTGAGCTGTAATGCCATGGCACTCTGCCCAGGGGGACAGCTTGAGGCTCTGTCTCAAAAAAAATAAAAAATAAAAAAAATATTAGGACACGAGGCCATCTACAAATTAGTGTTAAAATAGTCACAGGATCTGACATAACACTTGGCACAGAGCAGCTGCCCAAACACAGGGCATCTGCCATTATTGGGTCCAGGAGTGAGTAGCCCTGCGTGCGATCCCTGGAGGGCAAGCAGTTGCCAAGAATATTTTGTCTCCTGTGTTCTATCACCTGGAGACATTGACAGCCCTAGGCCATCTCTTAATTTCTCCATCCAGTGGGCTGATAGCCTCAGATGGAGCTGGTCCTTCTGCCCTTTCCACATCATTTTCAGTTGATGAGAGTTGGCTCTGCCCTTGAGGCTGTTGGGTCAGGCCCTTGGATCGCTGATAAATCATTATTCCCAGTCAGTCCTGCCCAGGAGGTCAAGACCCAGCCCTAGCTACAGCCTGCCCAGGGTTACCTGGGCTTAGGAGCCCTGGGTTTGAGCTTGTATGTGACAATCCCAGGGGGGACCTC
>NW_003852547.1:129545-131504 GCF_000181295.1 Otolemur garnettii | reverse complement strand
AGGTTAGGCTCTTGTAAAATAACCATTTATTTTCAATAGACCTGCAGGTCTTGCTTAGAAAATCAGATGTTCTGTCTTATTTCAAAATATTTACTATGCTCTTCCCCCTACAGGAAGCATGAGGGCACTTTTATTTCATATTTACTGGGAGAGCTTGGTGGAGCTCCGGGAGGGGAGATAGAAGTGTGGGGTTCTCCCCAAGACTGATGCCTCCCCTGGGACACCCATAATTAAGCAGCCCCAGAGTCATGTGAGACAAGGTCTCTGGTGGCTGTAGGGGAAGGGGTCAAAGGGA
This sequence comes from Otolemur garnettii, assembly GCF_000181295.1. Classification (NCBI taxonomy): domain Eukaryota; kingdom Metazoa; phylum Chordata; class Mammalia; order Primates; family Galagidae; genus Otolemur; species Otolemur garnettii. Next base: position 131,209 of record NW_003852547.1, on the reverse strand, counting down.
TGGAGCATGGGACTTGTTCCTGAGGGACAGGGAACAGGTGTGGTCAGAACCTCCTAGGATTCTGCATCCGGGATCCAGTCTCTGAAGAGGTTGTGGATCATTGATTGATTCATTCAATCCCTCCCTCCTTCATCAGAGAACTACTGAGAGTGTGGCATGTTGGGCCCTGTGCTGGTGCAGGGTGTGAGTGGGGAGAGGGAGAGCCAAGTCCTGGTCTGTGTCCTTGGTGGGTGTGACACGGACACACCAGGAAGAACATGGCTTAGAGTCTAGTTGCAGTGGGGGGCTGAGTCCTGGGCATTGATGGCCCTGACTCTGCTTGCTGAGGCAGGAGATTTAGCTCTGGAGTAAAACCCTTTGCTTCTGCATTTGATTTTGTTTCAGACCAGGCTCTGCCTCTGTAGTCAAGTTATGGACGACTAAGAAGAAAGGAGCTGAACCAGTGGCTGGTGTTGGGCCCATAGACATCTAACAAAGCTCCAGAGGTGGAGGAGAGAATGTGGCAGTGGCTGCAGGTAGACCGGGAATGACTAATTTAGCATTTATGGGCGGTGTGACCCTCGTTAGCAACTGTATCCTCATGTGCATCAGTTTCCTAACATGATAGGATGAACAGCAAATGGCTTGTGGCTTGACCTATTGTGAAAGAATTTTAAAATTATGATTTGCCTCCTTCTGAGGGTTCCCTGGGTCTCATCCCTGGTGGGCGAGTGGCTTCCAGGAGCACCCTCTGTCTTCTTCCTCCCCTGGGGACACTGACTGTCTGTGGAGTCTCCTAAGGTTGGTGCCCTGGGGAGCTTGTTCACCTGTCTTCTCCCGGCTGAGTTTCAGGTGAAGGACTCAACTCTGCCTTTGCCCAAATGAGGCTGTGGGGTCAGGCTCTGGCTGTTGACCAGCTCCAGGAGCCATGGCCTTCGAACAGCTGGTGAATCCATGTTCCCAGCCAGTCCTGCCACAGGTTCCCCAGGTCCGGGGACTCAGGAGCCCCAGGTCTGAGCCTCTTAGGCCAGGCCCTGATTGAGTCCTAAAGTGTCCTTCTCAGGGTCATGTCCATGGGAGGGCACAGAGGGGCTGGTCTGAGACTGATCTCCCCATGCTGACTTCTCTGATCAGGTGGATTCTTCTTTTGCATCCAACATCTATAGGGTATAGGTACATGAAAAAAATTCTGATCATTAGAAATTTGTCTCCCCTATGTACGTCCTACACCAGATGCCCAAATGCCAACATGGGATGAAATGCAAAAGGCACCGTCCAGGCCTGGCGGCGCCTGCATGTGAAATGGCACCAACACCACCCCTCCCAAGACCCAGAAGTCAGAGAAGAATCACTGGGACACGTGCAACTATCCAGTTACTTGGTCAGTGTCAAAATTTGCATTTATGGTTTGCAGGGTGTAGTATCCATGTCCTTCTGGGTGATGTTCTGGAACAGCAGGGACCCACTGGGGGTACATTGTTCCTCTAGCGCTGTGTGCAGGCCCTGGGATGTTTACTTGAGTGTCTAACATATATGCTACGAAGAGGCAGCAGTGACTCCATTTTGTGATGGGCTCTATTCGGGCTCTATTATGAGCCTCAGGCCCAGTTGAGGGGCCTACTCCTACTCCCACCCTACTCCTTTGAGGCACAGGTGCCTCCCTAAGTTTTAAATTTATTATGGAA
>NW_003852547.1:126333-128751 GCF_000181295.1 Otolemur garnettii | reverse complement strand
ACAGTGAGCTGGGCAGTGGTGGGCGGGTTCCAGGAGGTGAGAAGTGAGACTAGGAGGGAGGAGAGAGAATTGATCCTTATTAGGAACTTTGTATTGGAATGGAAAATGGGGCCATGGGTCTTGAGCAGGTGTCTTTACTGTCAACCTTGGGGGGTGAGTGTGAGTGTGTGTGAGTGTGTGTGTGTCCCCTGGGTCAAGGTCAGCAGCATGACCCCATCACTTTAGTGCCTCTGGACTGGTCAAGTCCCTGTTTGGACTCTTCTTCCCAGGTGTCTGCATGGCTCACCCCCCACTGCCCTCAGACCCCTGCTCACATTCAGGGACGTCCTTGCCCCTTCCCTGGCCACCTCCTCTAGGGACGCTGGGTCTTCCCCCTGTGACCTTTCCCTGCCTGCTCCCTCCCTGGCTCTTGTCCACAGCCAACCTCACATTAGAGATCTCTCTGCTCATCTGTCCTCCTCTCACTAGACCCTGAGCTCCAGCTCCGTGAGGACAAGGACTTGTCTGTCCTGTGTTGTCCCCAGAGCCTGGGACAGGCTGGAGACACCTGTGGGTGCCTTAGTGAGTGTTCCTAGGCCCCTGCCATGTCCTGGTGTTTATTTGCCAAAAACATAAAGGTAATTTGTGATGCTGGTGGGTAAAGATGATGTTTAGTGCCCCTGGTTATGCTTTCCTTTGGAGTGTCACCCTGATCTGGTTATTATTCATTTTTTCCTTTCTCTTTTGGAGACAATGTCCCACTCTGTTGCCCCAACTAGCGTGCAGAGGTGTCATTGTAACTCATAGCAACTGTAAACTCCTATGGTCAAATGATCCTCCTGCATCAGCCTCTGGAGTAGCTGGGGCTAACTACAGGCACAAACCACCATGACCTGCTAATTTCTAAATTATTTTGCAGTTTTTTGTTTTTTTTTTTGGCCAGGGTCAGGTTTGAACCCACTACTTCTGGTATACTGGGCCCGCACCCTACTCCTTTGAGGCACAGGTGCCGCCCTAAGTTTTAAATTTATTATGGAAAGTCTCTCCCTTGCTTAGGGAATCCTGCTACTTTGTTTTCCCAGAGTGCTAGGATTACAGTGTGAGCCACTGTGCCCAGCCTGGTATTTATTCTTATCATTTACAAATATGTAGTGAGCAGTGATGTTTAACATGGAGAACAGAATACCTGAGATCTTTGCCCCTGAGACTGAAGGCAGCGAATCACTTCAGGGCAGGAGTTAAACCATCCTGGATAATAAAATGGAATACCATGTCTTGTATAGAAAGGTCATAGCAATATCCCCTGTGGTCACTGAGACATTCACCTGTTTCTCCCATTACAGGGTGTTGACACTGAGCCTCCCAGGACAGGAACAGTGCCTCCCTCCTATTCTTCATCAAGACTGGGCCTGCCTGGGTTTCCCAGGGTCAGGGAATCATCACCAGCCTGAGTATCCAGGGGTGAGGATCTGTGTCCTTGGCTGGACTTGAGAAGGACTGAGTGGCCTCTGGCTGTTTTGAGTTGGGCTGGCAGCCTGGGCCACCGAGGAACAGAGAGCCTCATGGAGTACATGCACGGTGACGAGGTCACTGTGATGGGCACACACTGGGTTCTCGGTTCCACACTCACAGGGTCCAGGGTCCCCGTGACACTGAGTGAAGTGAGAGTCCTGTTGCCTTCACTCAGCCTCAGGCTGGGACTGACCAGCAGGCTCTGACGGCTTATCTAGCACAGGTAGGTCGTGTCCTGAGTCTCTGGTTTCCAGGTTACCGAGTCCCGAGGTTGGAGTTGTTGCTTGTGACAGAGGGTCTGGGTAACTGTTGTGCAGATAATGGAGAGAAGGTTGCCCTCTGTGGTGTCTTTGATTCCTATCTGTCACCTGTAGTCAAGCTAAGTCACTAAAGGCCAAGGCAGGTGTGTGTGTCACAAGACAGACATATGAGTGTCTGAGGGTCAGAGAAAGTGAGGCTGCCTGCTCTGTCTGGGAAATGCACAGACTTTCTCTCTTTTTTTAAAATTTTATTAATTTTTTAAATTAAATCATAGCTGTGTACATTAATGCAATCAGGTGGTACAGTGTGGTGTTTTCATATACAATTTGAAATATTTTTATCAAACTGGTTAACATAGCCATTATGTCATTTTCCTAGTTATTGTGTTAAGACGTTTATATTCTACTTTCATAAAGATTCACTTGTACCCTTGTAAGATAAACCACAGAGGTGATCCCTCCAATCACCCTCCCTCCGCCCATCCCCCTTTCCCTCCCCTTGCCCCCTTCCCATATTCTTAGGCTATAGCTTTCATCTGAAAACTATAAATTAGTTTCATAATAGGGCTCTGTACATTGGATACTTTTTCTTCCATTCTTGTGATACTTTGCTAAGAAGAACATTTTCCAGCTCCATCCATGTAAACATGAAGGAGGTAAAGTCTCC
>NW_003852547.1:117015-126313 GCF_000181295.1 Otolemur garnettii | reverse complement strand
GGGAGTGGGGCCTGACCAGTGTTAAGGGACCAGAACAGGCAGCTGTTGTTAGTGGGGGTGTCTGGGGAAGGCCAAAGGCACAGATTGGAGGGGGCGGAAGATGAGGAACACAGAGGAGCAGGGAGAGCCAGACACACCACAGCAGTGAGCACGGGGCTTCTAGGGGTTTCAGAGACCCCAGAACCAGACCAGGGAGCCCCCAAACCCACCCACAGCCTGGAAGCCCCAGGGTCACATGAGTGGATATTCCTGGTGGCTGTAAGGGCAGGGGTCAGAGGGATGGAGCATGGGTCTCAGCCCCTGAGGGAAGGGAACAGGTGTGGTCAGAACCTCCTAGGATTCTGCACCCTGGATCCAGTCTCTGAAGAGATTATGGATCATTCGTTCATTCACTCATTCCCTCCCTCCTTCATCAGAGAACTACTGAGGGTGTCACACACTGAGGCTTGTGCTGGTGCAGGGTGTGAGTGGGGGGAGGGAAAACCAAGTCCTGTTCTGTGTCCTTGGCAGGAGTGACATGGACACACCAGGAAGAACATGGATTCAAGTCCAGTGGGGACTTGAATGGGGAGGGGGAGCCGAGGGGAGGCCTGGGTATTCCTGGCATTGACTCTGCTTGCTGAGGCAGGAGGTCTAGGTCTGGAGGAAAACTGATTAATTCTCCATTTGATCTTACTCCCAGACTGCAGTTTCCCCCTCTGAGCTGCAGACGCCTGAGACGAAAGCAGCTGAACCAAGGACTGGCACTGGGGCCCCCGGATGCCAAGTAAGGGCCCGGCGTTGGGGAGAGGTCGAGGCTATGGCTGCTGACAGGCTTCCCGGGGCTCTGATCTTCCAGTCATATTTTGTGTGACCCTGTCCAATGACTGTATGGCCCTGTGCCTCCATTTCCCCTCGGTAAAATAGGATAAATTATCAGTAGTCTCTGGCTTATCATGACTGTGAGTTAATCTTAGATGTTCCCAATTACCCGACCTAAAGCTTTGTGTAGAGGAGCTGCCCAAATAAACAGCATCGATTTTTGCTGGAGCCAATGAAGGAGCTTCTCAGCCTGATCCCTGTGAGCAGCTGCCTCCAGGAGCTTCCTCTCTCCTCTGTTCCTTCCCTGAAGTCTCTTAGGTCCCCAGGACGGAGCGCTGATGGCCTGAGGAAACTGTTTGTCTGTGCCACCCACACTGAGCCTCAGGTCACTAACTGGGCATTGTAATTGCCCAGGCTGTGGGGTCCGGCCCTGGCTGGTGACCAGCTCCAGTAGCCTTGGTCCTCAGACAGCTGGTCAATCATCATACCCAGTCAGTCCTGCCCAGGATGCCAAAGCCCAGCCCTGGCCATGGGCTCCTCAGGGTCTTCTGGATTCAGAAGCCCCAGGTGTGAGCTTCTCTGTGAGTATCCCAGGGCCCCTCAGACCAAGCCCTGACTGAGTCCCACAGGCTCCTTCTCATGGTCTTGTCCGTGGGGAGGGTCCAGGTGCTCGTCTGAGACTAAAGTCCCCCTGCTGAGTTGTCCCGTCAGACTGGTCCTTCCCCAGGGAATGTCTGCAGGGTCTGGATGCAGGAAAGGATTCTGATCTCTGAAGTCTGTCCCACAGTGTGTGTCCTGCTCTCAATACCCAAACCCCAACAAGGGAGGGGACACAGAGGGGGAGGGCAGCAGCCACCCAGCCTGACACCTGGTGTGTGTGAAGTAGAACCATCCCACCCCCCAGTACCCAGAGGTCACAGGATCACTCACAGTAAACATGTAAGTGTCTAGTTGCTTCTTCACTCAGAAGATTTTGTGGTAAGACTTGTATGGCTGACGTTCTGCAACAGCAGGGACCCATTGGGGTACATTGTCTCTCGGCCGCTGAGTGCAGGCCCTGGAGTACTTGCTTGAGTGGCTACTATGTACAATAGAATTTGACTGATGCTGTCCACCTCGTCTCCTTTGTACCAGGTGTAGTTCAAAGGACTCTCTGTCATATTGTGGACAAGTAGAAGGACATTCGTCCCCTCTGCAGCAATGGGCAGCCAGGATTCAACAGTGAGCTGGGCAGTGGAGGGCAGGTTCCTGGAGGCGAGAGGTGGGTTTAGGAGGGAGGAGAGAGAATTGATCCTTATTAGGAACTTTGTATTGGAATGGAAAATGGGGCCCTGGGTCCTGAGCAGGTGTCTTTACCGTCAACCTTAGGTAAGGTTGAGTGTGAGTGTGTGAGAGTGTGTGGGTGTCCCCTGGGTCAAGGTCAGCAGCATGACCCCATCACTTCAGCGCCTTTGGACTGGTCAGGTCCCTGTTTGGAATCTTCTTCCCAGGTGTCTGCACGGCTCACCCCCCACTGCCCTCAGACCCTGCTCACATTCAGGGACGTTCTTGCCCCTTCCCTGGCCACCTCCTCTAGGGATGCTGGGTCTTCCCCTGTGACCTTTCCCTGCCTGCTCCCTCTCAGGCTCTTGTCCATACCCGACCTCACATTGGAGATCTCTCTGCTCATCTGTCCTCCTCCCACTAGAACGTGAGCTCTGTGAGGACAGGGACTTGTCTGGCCTGTGTTGTTCCCCAGAGCCTGGGACAGGCTGGAGACACCTGTGGGTGCCTTAGTGAGTATTCCCAGGGCCCTGCATGTCCTGGTGTTATTTGCCAAAAACATAAAGGTAATTTGTGATGCTGGTGGGTAAGGACGATGTTTAGTGCCCCTGGTTATTCTTTCCTTTGGAGTGTCACCCTGATTTGGTTATTATTCATTTTTTCCTTTCTTTTTTGGAGACAGAGTCACATTCTGTTGCTCCAACTAGAGTGCAGAGGTGTCATTGTAACTCATAACAACTGTAAACTCCTATGCTCAAGTGATCCTCCTGTGTCAGCCTCTGGAGTAGCTGGGGCTGACTATAGGCATAAGCCACCATGACCAGCTAATTAAAAAAAAATTTTTTTTTGCAGTTTTTATTTTGGCCAGGGCCGAGTTTTAACTTGCCACTCTGGTATACTGGGTCCGCACCCTACTCCTTTGAGGCACAGGTGCCGCCCTAAGTTTTAAATTTATTATGGAAGGTCTCTCCCTTGCTTAGGGAATCCTACTACTTTGTTTTCCCAGAGTGCTAGGATTACAGTGTGAGCCACTGTGCCCAGCCTGGTATTTATTCTTATCATTTACAAATATGTAGTGAGCAGTGATGTTTAACATGGAGAACAGAATACCTGAGATCTTTGCCCCTGAGACGGAAGGCAGCGAATCACTTCAGGGCAGGAGTTAAACCATCCTGGATAATAAAATGGAATACCATGTCTTGTATAGAAAGGTCATAGCAATATCCCCTGTGGTCACTGAGACATTCACCTGTTTCTCCCATTACAGGGTGTTGACACTGAGCCTCCCAGGACAGGAACAGTGCCTCCCTCCTATTCTTCATCAAGACTGGGCCTGCCTGGGTTTTCCTGGGACAGGGAATCATCACCAGCCTGAGTATCCAGGGGTGAGGATCTGTGTCCTTGGCTGGGCCTGAGAAGGACTGAGTGGCCTCTGGCTGTTTTGAGTTGGGCTGGCAGCCTGGGCCACCGAGGAACAGAGAGCCTCATGGAGCACATTCACGGTGACGAGGTCACTGTGATGGGCACACACTGGGTTCTCGGTTCCTCACTCACAGGGTCCAGGGTCCCCGTGACACTGAGTGAAGTGAGAGTCCTGTTGCCTTCACTCAGCCTCAGGCTGGGACTGACTAGCAGGCTCTGGCTGCTTATCTAGCACAGGTAGGTCGTGTCCTGAGTCTCTGGTTCCCAGGTTACTGAGTCCCGAGGTTGGAGTTGTTGCTTGTGACAGAGGGTCTGGGTAACTCAGCTGTGCTGATAACAGAGAGAAGGTTGCCCTCTGTGGTGTCTTTGATTCCTATCTGTCACCTGTAGCCAAGCTGAGTCACCAAAGACCAAGGCAGGTGTGTGTGTCACAAGACAGACATATGAGTGTCTGGGGGTCAGAGAAAGTGAGGCTGCCTGCTCTGTCTGGGAAATGCACAGACTTTCTCAAGTGTGAATTAAGCCCCAGCCTTGGGTTGTACAGACACAGGGCTAGGAGTCAGAGATTCCCTGGCACCTCTTGTGGCCCTTCCCTGAGCTCTGACTGTCTTAGTGTCCTCAGTACACATGGGTGCTGAGTTCCTTTCAGCTGCACAGTCCGACATGCCCAGCTGTGGGGCATTTTGTCTGAGGCTTCAGTAAACAAGGGCATCCTAGAGCTGGGTGATGGTGGAGCCTCGGTGTTTGGGAGAAGGTATGGGGGTCACCAGAGTTCTCAGGTCTCCAGGGGCTGGAGGTGGACAGTTCTGCTCAAGGCACAGTGACTGACTTGGTGAGTAACTCAGTAAATGGTGGGGGAGGTCTCAGGAATGATCTGGAAAGAGCGAGGGGTCAGGGAAGAGCAGGAGGCTTTGGAGCAGAACCATGTTTCTGTCCTTGGCCCTTACTGTCTTTTCTCCCCCTGCAGGGACAGGTGAGGACCATGAGGATCTTTCCAGAAACACCCGTGGACGTTCACAAATGCAAAACTGACTTGTGGAATGAGGAGAGCGTGAACAAGCTGGAACTCTGGCCCTCACGGACCTTGTCTATTGGGCAGGTGGGATAGAAATCTGAGCAGCAGCTAAACTTTTTTCCATGAAAATTATCAATACCCAGGGTCTGATACTGATTTCTGGGAGGAATATTACTCTAGAAGAGAGTAAAGACCCGAGGGTCTCAGTTTCAAAACCCCTCGGGCCCCTGTGGCCCTGGTCTCGATCACCGCAGGAAGCAACCAGGTATGACGCAGATTAGAAGTCCAAGCTTGTAGGAGGCGGGCTAGCCCTTCTTTGTAGGGTATCCTTGAGCAATCTCCGCACTAGGCTTTTATTGAGCCCTCACAACACAGGTGAGGGGAGTAATTTAACAAATGACTATGTGCTGAAGGCTTGGGCTCTTCTTCCAAGAGGAGCACCTGTGGACGAGTGGCCCGAGGGTCCACCCCTCAGCTGCAGATCATCTTGCTCAGAGGTCGTCTGACTCTTGGCGTCCCCTACATCTCAGCCCCTGAGGGAAGGGAACAGGCGTGGTCAGAACATCCTGGGATTCTGCGTCCAGGATCCAGTCTCTGAAGAGGTTGTGGCTCATTTATTCATTCATTCATTCCCTCCCTCCTTCATCAGAGAACTACTGAGAGTGTGGCATGTGGGGCATTGTGCTGGTGTAGAGTGTGAGTGGGGAGTGGGAGAGCCAAGTCCTGTCTTGTGTCCTCGGTGTGAGTGACACGGACATACCAGAAAGCATAAGGCTTAGAGTCCAGTGGGGAGAGTGAGGCTGAGAGGGCGGCCTGGGCATTGCTGAGGCAGGTGGTTTAGTTCTAGAGTAAAACTGATAAATTCTCCTTTACTCCTCGCTTCTCTAAGGTTTGGATACCTAGGAAGAAAGGATTTGAACCAATGGCTGAGGAGGATGTGGCTGTGGCTACAGACAGACCTCATGTGACTCTGAGCTGCCAGTCCTGGTTTGATGACTGCATCTCTTCCTGCCTCAGTTTCCCCTCAATAGAGTAAGCTACATAATATGAGGATGGGAGGCCATCTACAAATTAGTGTTAAAATAGTCACAGGATCTGACATAACACTTGGCACAGAACAGCTGCCCAAACACAGGGCATCTGCCATTATTGGGTCCAGGAGAGAGTAGCCCTGCGTGCGATCCCTGGAGGGCAAGCAGTTGCCAAGAATATTTTGTCTCCTGTGTTCTATCACCTGGAGACATTGACAGCCCTAGGCCATCTCTTAATTTCTCCATCCAGTGGGCTGATAGCCTCAGATGGAGCTGGTCCTTCTGCCCTTTCCACATCATTTTCAGTTGATGAGAGTTGGCTCTGCCCTTGAGGCTGTTGGGTCAGGCCCTTGGATCGCTGATAAATCATTATTCCCAGTCAGTCCTGCCCAGGAGGTCAAGACCCAGCCCTAGCTACAGCCTGCCCAGGGTTACCTGGGCTTAGGAGCCCTGGGTTTGAGCTTGTATGTGACAATCCCAGGGGGGACCTCAGGCCAGGCCCTGAATGAGTCCTACAAGTCCTTCTCAGGGTCGTGTCCAAGGTAAGGACCATGGGGGTTAGAAACACTGATTTTCTCCTGCTAAGTTACCCCATCGTATTGTCCTTCTCTCCACAGTGACTGTCAGGTTGTCTGGATCAAGGAAGGAAATTCTTATTTTTGGAAGTTTGTCCCACACTGTGTGTGTCCTCACTAAATGCTGAAACCCCAACGTGGGACATAAATGCAGGGTGAGGGGCTGGCACAGCTCAGGCCTGATCGGCCCATGTGTGTGAAATAGGACTAACCCTACCCCTGGTGGGGCAATGTAGAGGGAGGGTGGAGGGGTCACCTGTCCCTGTCTTGTGACTTGTCCCAGGTGTTGGCTTCACAGAGAGAAAGAGCCCTGGGCAGGGACATTGTGGAAGCTCATTCCTTGAAAGGGACTCTGAGGACATTGGCTTCCAGAGAGAGTGGCCCACTAACTGGCAATGGTTAGTGCCAGTGGTCCATTGTCTCATGGACGCAGGGCCGATGGAGGCTTCTCTGACTGATTCCTGTGGTTTTACTATTGGCGGGAGTGGGGCCTGACCAGTGTTAAGGGACCAGAACAGGCAGCTGTTGTTAGTGGGGGTGTCTGGGGAAGGCCAAAGGCACAGATTGGAGGGGGCGGAAGATGAGGAACACGGAGGAACAGAGAGAGCCAGACACACCACAGCAGTGAGCATGGGGCTTCCAGGGATTTCGGAGACCCCAGAACCAGACCAGGGAGCCCCCAAATCCACCCACAGTCTGCTGTGTCCTGCCAGATTCTTCCAGGACACAGTGGGCACATGGGACGGTCCAGAAAGTCTCTTGGCGTAAGATATGGAATTCAGGCTGCATCTTCACCTCCTCAGCCAAAGCCGGGATCACAGCTGTGGGATTGTTTCTCTCATATCATCTGTCCTGATGTCACACCCTGGAGGGAACAAGGAGATCTCTAGCCAGTGTCAGAGCCTGCCCTAGGGAGGCTGACCAATTTCCATAGGATAGAGCCAGCCTTGGCCCCTTGACCCCTGCGCAGGATGCTGACCCCTGTGTCAGGATGCAGGGTCCGGTCCCCCTGAATCCTGTTCATTGCAGGTTCCCAGGGTGCCTGACTCCATCTAGTGCAGGAGAGAGCCCAGGGGGAGGATTGGAGTTGTCCAGGGGACTCCTAGTCCAGTGTCAGGAGAACTGTCCACCAGGGACAAGGGTGGTCTCAGAAGGAGCCTGTCCCTGGGGCTTCACAGGAGGGATGTATGGAGATGCCTCTGGAGGCCCCCGGGGAGGATGCTGGGCTGGGAAATGGCCCCCAGAATGTCCTTTGTTTTCCTCTATCCCAGCCCTGGGGATGTTGCCTCAAAGTCATCTGTTGCTTTGTCTGTCGTCTGCTCCAAGCTCCCCTCAGAGTCCAGAAAGTAGGGCAGCTCCACCTGGGTCAGGAGAGCCCCGGGCTCCTCTGTTAGGGAAGGGGAGGGCCCGCACACATTACAGGCATAAAGACAGACATAGACCAATGGAATAGAATAGAGAGCTGAGAAATAAACACTTATACATATGTTCAAATTACTTTTATTCTTTTTTAAGACGGAGTCTCACTATCACCCTGGGGAGAGTACCATGGCATCTTCGTAGTTCACAACAACCTCAAACTGTTGGGCTCCAGCGATCCTTCTGCCTCAATCTCTCAAGTAGCTTAGACGACAGGCACCTGCCATTATGTCCAGTTAGTTTTTCTATTTTTAGTAGAGATGGGGTCTTGCTTTGCTCAGGCTGGTTTAGAAATCCTGAGCTCAAGCAATCTACTCCCTTCAGCCTCCCAAGAGCGCTGGGATTACTGGTCTGAGCCACCACACCTGTTCAAATGAGTTTTGATAAGGTTGCCAACATCATTCATTGGCCAAAGGACAGTCTATTCAACAAATGGTGCTAAGGAAACTTGATATCCACATGCAAATGGATGAAGTTGAACCCTTACCTCACAGAAGAATCAACTCAAAATGGACCATAGGCCTATACGTAAGATCAGGTCTTACTATGAAACTCTCAGAGAAACACAGGGCAAAAACTGCATGACATTAGATATGGCACCAATTTCTTGGCTGTGACGCTAAGAGTGCAGATAAATAGATAAACTGGACTGCATCAAAATAAAAAATCTCTGGGCTTGGGGCTAATATGGCGGACAGGAAGTGGCCTGCACAGGTGCCTCTCATGGGGAGCTCTCACGGAGAGGTGAGTGCATATCCACCTTCGGATCACACTGTGAATCAAAAGACAGGGGGTGGGAGGCACCCACAATGAAGCAGGGAGAAGAAAGGCCACTTGTGCTATGATTTGGATTCACATGGCAAAGATAAGCACACACGTGGGGAAGGAATGGGGGGAATCTCAAGGCTTCCCGCTCGCCCTGTGATCACTGCTGTCCAACCTGTGGGAGGAACCCTGCACTGCAGAAGGTCACAGGCCGGACACAGGGAGCCATCTGGAGACTGCAGAGGCATTGCTCTGGAGAGAGGGCATAGCAGTGATTCACTGGCTTGCAAACCTGGGCACTGTAGCTGCCATATTAAAACCCTAGACCCAGAGCACTGCCTGTTCCCACGTGTCAGAGTTGCTGCTGCCTCCCCTTTGCCCCTGGCAGTCTGAGAAAGGCATGGGAGCAGGGATGCCGGGGCTCTTGTGAGTCCTGTGAGCAGGTGCCACGTACCCTCACTATGTCTGGGGAACCTGGGTGGTCAGACAATGACCGCCACCTGTCGATGGGGGCGGGGCTGGGCTCAAGCCAGCACCTGGCCAACAAATATGGCTGTATGTGGGTCTGAGCAGGCAACCCTCAGGCTAGCTCAGCCTGACAACCGCCACTGCTGACAGAACTAGGTGGGGCATTCACTCATTCTGCAATGTGGGGACTGCCAGTGACAACCACAGGGGAACGGTGAGTTAGGAGATGCAGGAGAGCAATAGTGTTAAACTCTCACATTGCATCCACCCATCTTGGGCCAGGCCAGTCTTCCACAAGTGCACCGTCCTGGGACCTTCTCTTCTTCTTTTTTTGTTTTTTATTAAATCATAGCTGTGTACATTAATGCAATCATGGGATACAATGTACTGGTTTTATATACCATTTGAAATATTTTCATCAAACTGGTTAACATAGCCTTCACCGCATTTCTTAGTTATTGTGTTCAGACATTTATACTCTATACTTAGTAAATTTAACATGCACCCTTGTAAAATGCACCGTAGGTGTGGTCCCACCA
>NW_003852547.1:114870-116474 GCF_000181295.1 Otolemur garnettii | reverse complement strand
GCATCTCTGGTTTTAGGATTTTGTGATGTGGGCTAATCTTACAGGGGTTAGGTGATATCTCAAAGTGGTTTTGATTTGCATCTCTCTGATGATTAAGGATGATGAGCATTTTTTCATGTGTCTGTAGGCTGTGCGCCTGTCTTCTTCAGAGAAGTTTCTCCTCAAATCCCTTGCCCACTCTGAGATGGGATCAGTTGTTCTTCCTCTTCTTCTTTGCACTAGGGAGGAGAGTTCCCAGGAGGGGGAATAGGTGCTCTGCACACATAACTGTCTTGAGCTGAGAGAAGTGATTTCATGTGAGCATTTAAAATAAGATCTCAGGCAACATGAAAAAACAGATTGCTTTGATACCCCCAAAGGATCACAGTAGGTCTTAAGCAATGGCCCCCCACCTACAGGTAGCTGTCCAAATGTCAGAGGTGGGATTCAGACTATGGATGGTAAACATATGAAGGGATTAAAGAGAAAGACAAAGTTGAAAACCAACACAAAGAAGCCCCCAAAATGTTTTAGGATGTCAACAACAACAACAACAAAAAATTGAAGAGCTCTCTAAAGAGACAGACAGCATGAGAAAAGATATAAAAGAAGTTTAGGAAACAAAAGAGTCATTTAGGGAATTTCAAAATACAGCAGAAAGCCTGAATACCAGGCTAAAGCAAGGAGGAATTTCAGGGCTTGAAGACAAAGCTTTTTGTTTTTGTTTTTTTTTGAGACAAAGTCTCACTATGTTGCCCTTGGTAGAGTGCTGTGGTGTCACAGCTCACAGCAACCTCAAACTCTTGGACTTAAGCAATTCTCTTGCCTCAGCCTCCCAAGTAGCTGGGATTACAGGTGCCCACCACAACGCCTGGCTAGTTTTTGGTTGCAGTTGTCATTGTTATTTAGCAGGCCCAAGTGGGGCTCAAACTCTCCAGCCTTGGTGTATGTGGCCAGCACCCTAACCATTGAGCTACAGGCACTGAGCCGAAGAAGACAAAGCTTTTGAGCTAACCTAGTCAGTCAAAGATGCAGAGAAGAAGAATAAAGGAGAATGAATAATCACTCAGAAGGTACAGAACTATTCAAAGCAGGCCAATGTACAAATTCTAGGTATCTCAGAGGGAGAAAAAGAAATAGTAAAGGGCATGGAAAATCTGTTCAAGAGAATTATTGAGGAAAACAGCCCTTGTATCACCAGAGAGTCAGATAGCTAGGAACAAAACCACAATGAGATAAGTGGCCATTATTAAAAAGTCAAAAAAACAATAGATGCTGGTGTAGACGCAGGGAGGAAGGTGGGATTTATACACTGTGGGTGGGACTATAGGTTAGTGCAATCTCTGGAAAACAGTATGGAGATTCCTCAAAGAAATAAATGTAAACTTACCATTTGATCCATCAATCCCACTACCCAAGTGAAAAGAAGTCATTTTATAAAAAGGACACCGTCACCTGGGTGTTTATCGCCGCACAATTTACAATTGCAAAGACATGGGATCAAGCTAAATGCTCATCAGCTCGAGTGGATAAAGCAGAGGTGGTAGTGATACTGCATGGAGAGCGTCCTTCCAGCAACTTGGGTGGAACTGGAGACCATTATCCTAAGTGAAGGATCCCAGGGA
>NW_003852547.1:108739-110248 GCF_000181295.1 Otolemur garnettii | reverse complement strand
GAGACAAAACAGTTAAATGCAACAAACATGTGATCCTCGATTGGGTCCTGGTGCAGAGAAAGGACGTCAGTGGGAAGAGGCATGGAATTTGAATAAAGTCTATAAAGTAATTCATTGAGCAATGCCGGTGATAATTTCCTGGTTTTCACAATGGTACTGGATTATCTAAAATGTTACTATTTGGGGGAACTGAGTGAAAAGTATATGATGACTCAGATTATTTTTAGTACAGTTTTTTTTTCTCAGTTCATATAATTTATTGCAGTTAGCACACGGTTTAAAAATTCACCAACACACCAATAGTACAAAACTAAACAGCATTGTAAGTTATTTCCCCCTCAGGAAAATAAAACCTACTATGATTATCAAAGCTAGATGGCAGTCTGAGTTTTAGAACAAGGAAGAATGTGAAACTACGAAAAGGAAAAAAGCAATCAGTCACAAGGACCACAAATAGAAAATCCAAAGGAAGGTCCGTTTTCTCACAGACATTGATTGTCTTCTCTAAATTAGTAAAAATTATTTTAACATAAACTGTATTGAAAAAAACTAAAAACTCTTCAAGTAACTACAGATAATGCTCCAAGGCCATTTTCACAGCGTTTTTTTATTTGCTTGCTTTAAATGCCATTGCAGCCACATTAACACACGTTTAACCAAATATTTCCAAAACAGTCCAGCAACACACAATGGAGTTTTCCATTCGGTATCTAAGCCCCCAAATAGCCTATGTTTACAGTAGTTAAGGCGATCAAATTTTAAACAAAAGCAATTAAAAAAAAAAGGAGAAAAACAGCGAACATGTTTTCCATGCTACTCCCATAGACCTTATTTGTAAGTGCAGGACACGAAAACAAACACTGCGCAAAGTGCTTTTGCCCTGCGTGCTGGACAGTAACACCACATGTTGGGCTGCAGCCTCTGCTGCCCTGATACACATAGTCCACTAACCCCCTTCCTCGTGCCAATCAAGGCAGCCCAGTCCTTCCAGCCTGGGGCTTTTTCAGTCCATAGAATCTTTTCATGAGTAGGGGGTAGAGGGGGTGGGAGGGGGGAGCAAGGGAGTTGAGTACAGTTTTAAAAGTCTGAAATTTATTATTACAAAATAAAATTTCACAAAAAAAAAAAAAAAAAGGAAAGAAATCTTCCAAGTATTTCTGGTGAGTTGCCACAGTTACAGGCCACTTCCCTAAGTTATCTTGCCTAATACCGTTAGAGTAATCTTCCTGGAAATGCTTTTTGTTATGTGTCTGATCTTCTCAAAGCTTTCTAGTGGCTCCTGTCATGTCTGGGATAGAGTTCACTTTCGTTAGGCTGCCCTTCAAGGCCCCCATAGTGTTGGCCCCAGTCTATTCCCTCCGTCTACCTGGAAGGACCTGATGACACACGTTTCACTTTCTCATGTCTTTTCCTTCTTCCCATAACACCCTTCTCGCCTTCCCACTCAGCCTGCTGAATGGTTCTTCATCCCGAGGCCCGTTTCAGATCCTGTGTCTTCACTGAAGCCTC
>NW_003852547.1:106650-108685 GCF_000181295.1 Otolemur garnettii | reverse complement strand
TGGAAGGTGCAACGAATGGTGTGGCGCGAAACAGGAGCTTTAGATACAGAATATGTGGGTCCGAATTCTGGTTCAGGATCTTTTACTAGTTCTGAGATGAGGGCCAAGTTACCCGATGTCTTAGAGTAGAAGGACAGTGGCTGTGAGGAGGCGCTAACATAAAGGTCCCCAGCACAGCACAGTGTCCCTCCTCTTCACAAAGGTGTTGTGGGTGTGTGCTCACTTCCACAGCCAATATACTAAAATTAGAAAGATACAGTGAAGATTAGCATGGCCCCTGGCCAAGGATCACATGAAAATTTGTGAAGCATTCCATGTTTTTATCCAATGTACTCAATACTTATAGGAAGCTAGTAGACTAATTAATACAGGCCCATGCAAGAGAAAAACAATTCAATTCAAGTTTGGGGAGGAGTGTGAAGGGGTTGGAGGAGGGAATGGGGAATGGGGAGAGGGCGAGGGGAGGAAGGAGGGAATTGGTTATGCCCCCATCTAATGGACACAATGTAAGGGTATAGGGCACATCTCCTGGGTACAGGACACAATTACAACAGGGACTTTACCTAACAAATGCCAACATTGTAACCTCATCATGTAAACCCTCATATTAATATGAAATTAAAAAAAAAAAACCCACAAAGGTATTGTGAGTGCAAAGGCTCTCGTTTCTTTCAGAGCCTTTAAATTTTTTGAGTCTGACCCCTTCTGCACTTTTTCAAGAAAAAAAAAAAAAGAAAAAGAAGGAAAGAATGAAAAAAAAAGTGTGCCTGGTTATGACTAAGATAACACACACTCCTTTTTTTCTTTTGAGACAGCGTCTCACTCTGTTTCCCAGACTGTAGTGCAATGAGGTGATCACAGCTCATTGCAGCCTCTAACTCCTGGGCTCAAAGGGATCCTCCTGCTTTAGCCTCTCAAGTAGCAGGGACTACAGGGGTGTGCTACCATGCCCAGCTAATTTAAAATAATTTTTTTGTAGAGACAGTATCTCGCTCTGCTGCCCAGGCTGATCTTAAACTCCTTCCCTTGAGCAATCCTCCAGCCTCAACTTCCCAAACTGCTGGTATGAGCGTCCACACCCAGCCTGATAGACATTATTGAACTGAACTCAACGCTTGGGACTTTAAGGAATTCAACTGAGTTTTGGTTTTGTTTCTGGAACACAACTCAGTAAAGTGATCTATGGACTGATGAATGTATCCCAAAAGAGGAAAAAGGGAGGGAGTTTCTAAATGGGGAAAAGCTGTGATGCCTTCCACACCTGCCCCTTTGTTCTTAGTCAGATAGCATCAAGGAATTACAACTCCTTAGTACAACTCATTAAGCTGTAAGTCCGTGTGCCCCATCACTGATCCATCCCCCGCCCAGGGGAACTGCACCAGGTGAGTCAGTCCCTCTGTGCGGGGAACAGTCCTCTCCCTTTCCTGCCTTCTCCACCCCCACTGCTCAGTGCTGGGTGCTCTGGTCTGGCCCCTGCTCCCAGGCCTGTAATATTGGTCTGAGTGAGTAAGGCCAGGAGAGGTGATGAGAAGGAAGTCAGAGGCCAGCAGGCATGGAAGGAGAGAGGTGGGGCTGCCATTGCTCAAACGCCACAAAATCTGGGTGTGTTTTATGACTGTGTCTGGATTAACAAATCTTCTGTTCTTTGTGACCATTCCAGAGACTCACCCTCCTACTTCCTGGTCATTACACTTTCTTTCCCTGGTGTACTCTTTTTATGGCCAGAGAATGGCTGTGCAAATAGCTGGCAATTCAATAAAGGTGACTTTTTATGGGACCGGGAACCTGGCAAACGTTAATGAGGGGCTGAGCACTTGTGAGTGCGGCATTAGGGAACAGGTGTACAGTGAACAGTGAGTCAGAAAACAAAATGCTGTTTGTCCAGTCCTGACCGTGGAGGGTGCAGAAATCATTCTGGAAGGTGGATGTAGTTCAGAGGCCTCAGAAGTCTTAGGGCATCCTCTGCCCAGATAGGGAGGAGGCTGAGGTTAAATTATGGACTTGGGACATGTTAGGTACATCACTTAATTTCTCT
>NW_003852547.1:102462-106617 GCF_000181295.1 Otolemur garnettii | reverse complement strand
TTTTTTTTTTTTTAATCTGTAAAAATGGGGACGATAATGCTCATTGGAATTTTTGTGAGGACTGGAGCTGCAAGTAAAACCTCTAGGATAGTGCCTGGCACACCGTGAGTGCAGAGTCAGTGTGAGCCACTGTAGTAATGGGAGAAGGGGCACCCTGGTCATCTAGGCTGGGGAGGTGTTCTCCAGCCCCTGGCAGGCCAGCTGGAGGTGGAAATGGCCAGGGGGGAGGCTTAACTTCCAGGAGTGGAAGGATTGGGAGCAGTAACTCATGCACAGCGTTCTGTGAAAATACCTTTCCTGGACAGCGGTAATACCCAGAGTGGCTGCAGCTTCTGTCACAGTTACTGTCTCCTGGGGGTCTAGGAATGTGTCTTTGAGTCAAATGGTTTTGCTGAAAGCCCATCCTAGAAACAGGCTTCAGGGTGGCGTCACAAATAGGTTTTGTCTTGCCAAAGGAAAGCACTTGTTTTGTTTAAGGAAAGCTTTCATCTTGTGAAAGGAATCCCCTCTCAAAATGACCTCTCAAAAAGGTCATTATTTTTGTCTCTCTACTGTCCTAATTTATAAGGCGTAAAGAGAAAGACTGAAGAAGGGCGAAGAAGGAAATGCATGTGTAAAACAACAGGGCAGGGGCGGGATTGGTGTAAGTTAAGAGGACGCGTGGTGGCCAAGTTTTGGTACCAGCTGTTGGCTTTTGAATTTTGGCAAATCAGGATTCTAGGTGGTCCATAACCAACACATGGACCACTCTTGAATTACGTTGTCTTTGAAATCGACTGTGTTAATCAGTTAAGTAACCTCTGCGAATTTTAAAATAACATGCCACTTATGACAAAATTAGATAGTTGATGTACCAATTAAGTGTTGAAAAATGATTGCACCATAAAACAGAAATATATACCATGTTTCCCTGAAAATAAGACACTGTCTTATATTTATTTTTTCTCAAGAAGACACACTAGGGCTTTATTTTCAGGGGATGTCTTATCTTTATTAAGTATAATACAACAATCTACATTTATTCAAATCCAGTTAAGTCATCTTCTTCTGGAACCTGACAGGGGGAGCCGACCTGTTGGTGGGGCTGGAGCCAGTGATGCGTGAACTCCTTTTCCCTTGCCATTCACACCTGCGCAATAGGATGCCTGCCACCACGGTTACCACATGCGCACTGGTGCAAGTGTGAACGGCTCGGAGAAAGGAGCTGTGGCAGATAAAAGGTATTCCAGTCTTCCTTACAGCTCTGTGCCAAAATGCAGAGTGTGGCTATGCAGTGAAAGGGTATTCCTTTCACAAGATGGAAGCTTTCCTTAAACAAGGAAATAAGCTGCATAGCCCATCACTAGGTCTTATTATTGGGGTAGGGCTTATATGTAACAAATGCATAGAAATCCTGCTAGGGCTTATTTTGGGGGTAGGTCTTATTTTTGGGAAAACACAGCAATAACAACATGTTGAATATTAACAGGGATTTTCACAGGTTTGACTTGTTTCTCAACACAGTTAAGACATTAAGAAACAGTGTACTTGAGACAGATACTGAAATAAGCAGCTGAACAAGACCTAAGAATTGGCCCTCGATTCTAAATGTTCTTATGAACCTTGTCAATAAAAATATGTCCAAAATAAAAAGGCCTTTTAAAAAAGCAGATGTCTCTCTATAAAGGGAGTGGGCTGCCTTGAATGCTCAAGAACATTCCAGCAGAATCACAAGAGAATGGCTAGGTAGTGTGGCTTCCGTGCTCAAAGGTAGGTTAGACTGAGGAAGTCCCTGGAGAGAATGGAGATGGAGGAGGAGATGGGTGAGGTGAGAGGACATGGATGGTGGAGGGAAAGGACGGGGAGGGACATCCCCTGAGGGCTCACCAGGTTCCAGGCCCTGCGTCCAGTGCCTCACACATCTTAATTTACTCTTCTAGGAACTGCATTGGTTCCTGATGCAGAAGAGTCATCATTGTGCGGAGGGAGGGAAATGGGGCTGAGGGAGGTGGAATGATTGACCAGGGCCATCCAGCCAGTTCATGGCAGAGCTGGTGTGTCTCATCTCCAAGTTCATGCTCATGCTTATTGGTAAGACAGGAAAGTGAGAGATACAGAAGGAAGGCAAAGCAAACGTTTGCTGTGGGTGACGTGTATAAAAGGGACCTGTGTTAGGCATGATAATGGCCTCCCAAAATGTCCATGTCCTTCCTGATCCCTAGAGCATTTTAATGTTATTTTATTTGGCAACAAAACAAAACAAAATAACACCCCCCCCCAAAAAAAAAGCCTTTACAGATGTGGTGAAATTAAGGATCTGGGGATGGAGAGATGATTCTGGATTTTCTGGGTGGGCCCATTGTAATCAGAAGGGTCCTCATAAGTGAAAGAGGGAGGCAGAAGAGCCAGGGTCAGAATCATATGGAGGGAGGACTCCACTGGCCACCACTGGCTTTGAAGATGGAAGGGGACCATGATCCAAGGAATGCGGGTGGCCTCTAGAGGCTGGAGAGGGCAAAGAAGGGGGCTTGCCCTGAAAGCTCTAGAAGAAATCGGTGTCTTGATTTTATTCCAGAGAGACCCATTTTGGACTTCTGGTTTTCAGAACTATAAGGACTGGGCAAAAACATGTATGTAGTCTTTGCATTCCAGGAGTTTATAGTCTGCTACGCTGAAAGAGACTGGAAGAAATATGCCAAAATGCTAAGCAATGATTAAATGTAGATTTGGGGTGGAAAATGTAATATGGGTGATAGTCATTTCCTTTTTCATACTTTATATCTTAATTTTCAAAGATAAACAATTAAAGATTATTACATTGTGATGTTATAATAGAGGGATGTTCAATGTACCTGTGTGAACCTTGTGAAGGTCTTGGAGAGGGTATGCCCTTTGAGTTTAAGGATGAATTTGCTAAGAAGGGAAGAGAGGTGTTACAGGTAGAGAAATGGCTTTTGCAAAAGCAGGAAGGGAGGACCTTGCCCTTTATTCTAAATGGTTCATCATTTCCATGGATCTAACTCCAAGGGACGAATCTCTAGCCAGCTCATGCCTGTGATCCTAGCACTCTGGGAGGCTGAGGCAGGTGGATTGCTTGAGGTCAGGAGTTCAAGACCAGCCTGAGCAAGTGCAAGACCCCATCTCTACTAAAAATAGAAAAACTAGTTGGGCATCATGGTGGTCACCTATAGTCCCAGCTACTTGGGAGGCTGAGGCAAGAGGATCATTTGAACCTGAGTGTAAGGTTGCTATGAACTATGATGCCATGCATGGCACTCTACCCGGGGCAACAGAGTGAGACTTTAATCTCAGACAAAAAAGAAAAAGGAATGTGGTCAGTGAGCTCTTATGCCAGTGGTTCTCAACTTGTGGATCGTAACCCCTTTTTAACAATTAAAATACATTGCAGCATTAGGAAGGTTGAGAACCACTGTCTTATGGGATGAGCTGAGACATAAGATTCTGGCAACCTGCAATCAGTACCTCTGGCCTTGGTGGTGGGAGAGGATGCACCTGTGAAGTCTTTGTTAAGGCTCAGCGTTTTCTGCTCTTTTCCTCCTGTTATTTCTTGCAGTCCTGAGGTGGGGAGGGCCCCAGTCCTCACACTTTGCAGAAAGGTTGCTTCCTTTGTTGGGGGTGGGTGGGTGTATAGCTCTGAGTTTGTGTTTTGTTCTTTCTGTGCTGGCAATTAAGGAAACAGCAGAGTGGCTCCTTTCTGTCCTGACAGCCTCATGATGGAGGCAGCTGAACCCCTTCCTCATTCCTCCACCTTCCGGGGAGCCGCACCTCTTCCCAGCCCTCCTAAGAAGGCCTGGTAGAGTGCTACGTGAGGAAACCAGACAAAACCCAGGGGTAAGATTCTCATAATTGCCTCTATTTCTTAAAGCATATATTCCTTTCACCCCACACCCTGACCTTAGTTTAGGGCCAACTCCTCATCTCTGGGCACAAAGAAGTGGGTTTCCCAGCTCCTGTTGTGGTTTGGTTCCACCCACCAAGGTAGACAATGGGCGCATTTTTTTCTGTAGTCAAAGGCCCTGTGTTTGGTCCTTGCGGTTCCATGCTGAACTGGTGCCAAAGCTCGTACCTTCCTGTTCGGTTCCTTCCAGGTTGTCCTGTAATCTGTAGGCTTGGGGAGTAGGGTGGTGGGGCCTGAGTTGTGTTCACAGGAAGGGG
>NW_003852547.1:100903-101898 GCF_000181295.1 Otolemur garnettii | reverse complement strand
TGCTGAGGAGAGTTCATGTGAGAGACGGGGAGATCAGAGGGGTGGTGGGCAGGGGACAGGGAAGAGCCATTTCAGGAAGAGCTGGCTGGCCTTTGTGAGCGACGGGAAAGGAGGCTTGAAGATGGCTCGGAGCCAAGTATAGTTCGGGCCCTTAGGTGGATCAGATGCCAACATTAGGCCTGAGATAAGGATGAGGGCTAGCATGGTCAGACTGAGGTGCACCTCAGTTCTGGATATGTTAGAGGGACCCCTGAGGACCACGTAGGTGGGACTACTAGGTGAGCCCCGGGAGGAGACAGGGCTGGAGCAGAGAGGGGTGGAGGATGAGGGAGGAACTGGTGGGTCTGTGCCCCTGTCACAAGGCCATAGTCTCAGCCACAACTGTGTTCTACGCTTTCTCACCCTTTTCTTTGTTGACCAGAGTGATTTTTTAGGATTTAGGCCAGATGGATATACTTAACCTGGGGGTCACATGTTAACTATCAAGTCTTTTGGAAAATGGGGCTGTGACCTGATGAAGGGAGGGTGGAAAGAGGAGAAGGATGACAGGGAGGAGCAGACAGGTCAAATGCATACTATAAAATACTTTAACTTTCATTGTAAACCATAAAAACACAACATAAACGTGCGGTTCTGCTGAGAACATCATGTCCATGGGGCAGAAGTGGGAGGGGTGAGACCAGGAGGGTAAAGGGGAAGAAGTCACTTCAAAGGATGAGGCTCCTAGAAGTCTCCATGGCACACTCCCTACAGCTTAAAAATTACATATTCATATGACAATATTAAATACTAATAGGAACAAATGTTGTGTGCTTGCCATCAGTACACTTAATGCAACTAGTTAAACTCATAGTCAACAAAGGCCGTGTGCTGAGTGCAGACCAGGGAGTGTGTGGAGCCCTAACTAGATGACCTCATCTGATCCTCACAGGGCGCAGGGGGTGGGCACTTTCCTTGGCCTCATCTTGCAGATGCGGAAACTGAGGGAAAGTCAC
>NW_003852547.1:97153-100551 GCF_000181295.1 Otolemur garnettii | reverse complement strand
AAGTTTGTTACAAACTGAGATATAAAGTTCTCACCTTAGGCCAAGTGAAAGCAGAATTTCTCAAACACTGATGATGTTTGAGACCTACTGACTTGAGGCTGGATGTCTGGGTTCTAGAAGAGAATGGAATCTTGGCTTCTCCAGTCACCCCAGTTTGGGTCTTAGTCCTCTAAAATCAGCAATGTAGTCTGTGCTCTCTTTCCCTGGGCTCTCAGAGGGGTGGAGAGAGGGACCCAGAGTGGGAGAAATCGCTAGAGGGGCTGTTGGGAAGAGGCGGCCTCTCACTCACATTGGCCTTTCACCCTTTATTTGCTTCTCTCTTTTCTCATTCCCCTGTCCCCCCTTAGCTGTTGTTTTCACTTCTCTGTCCCCTGAGGAGGCTTCCCAGCTGGGTAGGGACCTCTGTGTGGATTGCTGCCCAGTGGGGATGAGCACCGGGGGAGAGGTGGTCCTCTGGGCCTTTGGTTGTGTTCTGATGTCCAGCATTGATAGTGTGGTGAAGGGTGGGTGACTTATATTCCTATCACTTGGTTAATATTGTCTGGAGATTTCTGATAACACATATGTGAACTTGTGTGATGGCCTAATGTCCTGTATGTCACTGTCACTTAAGAGGTTACGGTGGTTGCTATAGCAGTGCATGAGTGTATTACATATGTGCATGTATGCGCATGTGTGCACTTATCTGGGCACGCAGGTTCATGTGTGCATGGGCGCTTGTGGGTGCGTGTGGATCAGTGTGTGGGGACAAGGGTAGTTGATGCTGATGCTGAGAGGATGTGATTTAGGAGGGCTTTGCTCTCTCTTTCTTTCTGCTTTTTGTGCCAGATCCTGATAACTTGTTGTCAGAGCTGATAAGATGTTAGTCATCTCCTTAATCATGGCTGAAATCCACCTTGTTTTATTCTTGGGTGTGCATCACGTGAGAGGGTGGGGAGGTGGAGAATGACACACCTCCCCACCCTCTGAGGTCAGTTCTCCGAAATTAGATGTTGATTATTTAGTTATTGCTGCCCTTGGACATGTGAGTAGGACCCAAAGGGTTTGACAGTTTCTCTGACAGAGGTATCATCTTGTTCCGGGAAGAGGAGAGGCCAGTTGACATGCAGGAAACTGGTCAGATTTGTGGCTTGTTTCTGAATAATACTTAGGTGTTCTGACCTTCAAAAACAATTTAGTTTCACTGGTGTTTGTTATGTACCTACCAAGGCCCAGGCACTGAATTTTCAAAGGTAAATATTCCCTGTCCTCAGGAACTACTAATAGTTTGTCTTTTCCTGAACGAGGCTTTCTGGGGCTAATTCTCTCAGTACCTGACTCTCTCTCAGTAGGAAGCCTTTTGGTAGCTCTCAGAACCAGACAAGTGACCTGAGATGCTGCAGCGGCTGACAGAGAAGAGTGAGGCAGGAGTCCAGACCCTTGCACTTTCTGACTCTCCTTTTCGGGGCATAATGACCCTGGCATATAGGACACTGGGCTTCTTAGGAAATGCTGTGACAGGTAATGTGGTGGGGATGGCACCTGTGATTATCCATCAGCTCTTCAAGATATAGGAGCATGCCCTCAGACACACCTGGAGGTGGACAATGAATGTGTGTTGTCTGGGGGACCTGAAATGGGATTTGGTCTCTGTTCTTAAGAACATTAGCAGCAGTGAGATGGCATCATCAGGGAGGTGTCAGGACCCAGGTACTATTATAGTAGATGTCGATGCCCACAGAAGTTAAGCAGCATGCCCATGTTAACATGACTTTAAGTGGTGGAGCTGGGATTCTGAACATGGACAGTTTGACCTCAGAGCCCGTGTCCTTAACTACTGGACTAGACCGTGGAGTCCACAGAATGTTCACAAAGATTAATTGAGAAAAAAACCTTTAAAGCTGTGCTTAGCAAACAGTTGGCACTCAGTAAATGGCAGCTGTTACCACAGAGTGGAAAAACCACTTTCTTTTCACTCAGTTGCTCTTGATAGAGTGCTGTGGTATCATAGCTCACAGCTACCTCACACTCTTGGGCTCAAGTGATCCTCCTGCCTCAGCCTCCTGAGGCAGAAGGGACTATGGGTACCCACTACAATGCCTGGCTAGTTTTCCTATTTTTAGTAGAGACAGTGTCTCATTCTTGCTCAGGCCAGTCTCGAACTCCTGAGTTCAAGCGATCCTCCTGCCTTGTCCTCCAAGAGTGCTAGGATTATAGGTGTGAGCCACCTCAGCTGGCCTGAGAAGCTATTTTCTAAGACGTGTTTCCCCCGGCATGTGGAGGATGAGGCCCTCCATCAGGGTGAGTCAGGAGACAGATGGGTCCTCCTGCTGCCCTGGGGTTTGCAAGATATCAGGACTGCTTCCAATTCAGGACTTTTTCCAACAGAGTTTACTGGCAAAAGTCTTGTCCCTGCAATCCCAAAGTTGTCTGACAGGCCCTGAAAGGAAAACACAGGAGCTGAAATTCGGTGGCCACAGGGCTCTTCCCAGTGAATTAGTAGCTTAAGAATCACTTCTCTGACTCTGCTTCAGAGGAATCTGGCTTTTCATTTCAGATAAGAACAGAGTGGGTGGCTGCCTAAATTGGCACAGGGTGAAGGGTCAATGGCAGAAGCTCAGGAGACCTTGAAGGAAACTGGGGAACCCAAGTGTGGGTTTCAGAGGAAGGGCACATCAAGTGTGCCCCGTTCCCTTGTCATATGTACCTTGGCAGTCCGCCTGGCCCTGGGAACGGCTCCATGGGTCCGTAAGCAGTTCCGGCACACTTGCCCCACTCAATTCCCCAGCCTGGCCAGAGGCAGCAGCTTTAAAGCTGTAGGCATACTGGAAGCCGAGGGACCTGGATTCTGTCAGGGCTCTGCCCCCTTTAAAAAAAAAAAAAACTAGTCAATGCAGTAGTGAGAAGGGGGGAAAGAGTAGAAGGAGCTCAATCTGTAACTGACTGTGAACAATCAAGTGAGATAACTCACTACCTTCGGACCAGGTAATTAATTGTGTGACCTCAATGGTTTATTCATCTTTTCTGAGCCTCGGTTTTCTCACTTGTGAAAAAGTTGTGAGGATCAGATGAAATAACACACACGAAGCTCCCGGAGCAGAAACTTACGTACTGGGGGTGCTCAGTGAACGTTCACAGTTCTAGTCTAGTTGGGGGGCTGTGGAGAAATATAAGATACAATCTCTTGTCTTTAAGTAGGTGAAAGTCTAGATGGGATGAGAAGTAATGAGATAGATAAACATGTAAGTCACAGTGTTGGGAAGGCCTGGAATAAACATGTAAGTCACGGTGTTGAGAAGGCCTGGAATAAACATGTAAGTCACGGTGTTGGGAAGGCCTGGAATAAACATGTAAGTCACGGTGTTGGGAAGGCCTGGAATAAACATGTAAGTCACGGTGTTGGGAAGGCCTGGAATAAA
>NW_003852547.1:92953-96633 GCF_000181295.1 Otolemur garnettii | reverse complement strand
CTGTCTTCTTTTCCTTTTAAAAATCTATTTGTAGAGTGGGAGGGTCTCAAACAAGACTGTGAGACTGCTCTGCTCCCTGAACGAAACCTAAATTGCTGAGAACAGGTTGCAGAGCAGAGCAGGAAGGAGGAGGATATTGGCAGAGAGCACCCTCCTCCCAGAGAGGCTTGGAGTCCAGCCAGAAGGGTAGCTGGAGAGGTTCATTTCTCCCTCCCCCACATTTCTGGCTGTCAGTGGGCTCCTGAGTCCTAGAGAGCTCTTCTACCCTCACAAGCCCCAAAGCTGGGAACTTCTTGAGGACAAAGCATTCTTGGGGTCACTTCCTGACACTGTAGACCCAAGCTGAAAATGCAGGTGCCATATTGTTTCCCTCTCCACCATGCAACTTTATCCTTCCCAGAATGCCTCAGCCTTTCAGTTTTTGTCTCGCTCCTAAACAAACATTTCCCAAATTAAGCCCAGACTATGGTAGTCACAGGGGTCCACGGGCTGCCAGGGGGTTGCCATGACCCCAGAGCTGGGCATTGCAGATGAGCTGCCTTCTGGAGAGAGGGACAGAAATGACCAGAGTGCTGGCTTTCTTCTATTCAGACTCTTTTCCTCCCCTTCCTCTTCCCTGCCCATGGCTGCTAAGAGATGATTGAGCTAGGGCTCATAGGAGCTGCTTTCCCCCTCTATTAGTGCATCCACAACACTGGGGTTTACACAGAAAGTGGGGCTCAGACCTTTGCTTTAGGGGTGCTGCTGCAGACTGAGGGGTACTCGGGCTATGAACTCCCTTCCCGCAGACCTTCCCTGGCACTGCCTTCTGTGTGATTCCATCAGAGCAGGGCACATCCCAAGGTGGAGGGACATTGAACTTGCTTGGGCAACCCATGGGCACCCCAGGACTAGTGTGCTTCTCCCTGGCATGTGTCTGGGATTGATCTTCAGGGACCTGGGGATGGGCCTACAGGCCAGATCCTATAACCCCCAGGTCTAAACTATATTCTTTAGGGACAAAGTGGGGAGAATTGTGAATTAGTCTCAGGAGGTGAGGCTGCCCATGTGGGCAGATTAGGGTGGAGAGTGCAGTGTGGGTCCTAGCTGCAGCATACTTGTGGGGCACCCCTCCTTCCACAGGAGGACCAAGCCTGCTTCAGACTTATGGATGGTGAATCTCAGATAGCTTCCCTCCACAAGCAGGCTTTCTGATTGGGTGAGGCCTACAGATCATCCTTGGGGGCTTTGCCTAGAAGCTGGGAGCAGCCCTCTGATCTGTGCTAAAACAGATGCTTTACTAGCTTTGGTGCAGCCTGAGGGCAACACACCCTGCCTTGCCTCTTCCAGCTATACCCTTCCACCCACCTCTGCTCTGGAAGAGAATTAGGACTCACCCAAAGTTCCAGGGTACCAACCACCTGGGGCAATTAGGTGCTTCTCCTGAGGACCTAGAGCTAGTCACAGGGACCCAAAAACAACATTGCAACTTGTTTATTCTGGCAAGCACTGGCTACTGTCAGGGAGATCAATTTACACACCCTTTGCAGTATTTACTGACTCAATCATACAGGGTGTAGTTGAATCTCACCCACAAATACCACCCAATGTCTCAGTGATTAAACTGAGAATTCCATTATCTAAATAAAAGACAACCCAAAGAAGCAAAAGCTGTTCCAGAGGAGAAGAAATCAGCAGCCAGTCTAGGGAAGTAGGAAATATCAGCGTGAAAGGACACCCCCAAAAGAAAATAATAACTCAGTATCAATGGAAACCAACCAAAGTGAGAATATCAATATGATTGACGAAAAAAATTTCAAATTATAAGGAAGTCCAATGAAATATAAGAGAGAACAGAAACCTAGGACAGAGACACTACAAAACAAATCCAAGAAATGGATGAAAAATTCACTAAAGAAATTGAAGTATTAGAAAGAATCAAGCAGAGCTTCTGGAAATGAAAAACTCATTCAAGAAAACATGAAACACAATGGGAAGCCTTTAGAATAGGCTAAATCAGGTAGAAAAAGAATCTCAGAGCTAGAAGACAATACCTTTTAATTAAATCAGTCAGTCACACAGAAAGAACAGAGAAATAAGAGGAATGAATAAAGCCTACAAGAGATTTGAGATTATGTAAAGAGTCCTAATGTAAGAATCATAGGCATCCTTGAGAGTCAAGAAGAAAATACACAGGGCTGCATATTAAGGAAATGATTGAGGAAAATTTCTCAGGTCTTGCTAGAAATCTAGACATTTAGGTACTAGAAGCACAACAGACTCCTGGAAGATTCATCACAAAGAGGCAATCACCACAAAGTTCGTTCATCAGACTGGCTGAAGTCAACACAAAAGAAGAACTCCCATGAATTTAAGGTGAAAGCATCAGGTAACTTAGAAAGAAAACCCATCAGACTAACTGGAGACTTCTCAACTGAGATTTTTTTTTTTGTGCTTTTATATATGTATATATCAATAGTATATTTTGAAAGACAAGATTAAATTTGTAGAACATTGACATTTTTTTATCATGGAAATCTACAACATTGGCTTTCCCTGCACTTTCAACTGAGATCTTATGAGTTGGAAGGGACTAGGGCCCCATTCTCAATCTTCTTAAACAGAATAATGGCCAGCCTAGAATTTTGTATAGAGAAAAACTAAGTTGCTTATATAATGGAGAAATAAAGACTTTCCCAAACAAGCGAACACTGAGAGAATTTGTCAAGACTGGACCTTCCCTGCAGGAAGTACTCAGAACCGTGTTATATATGGACCAGCACAATAGACACCCACTAGTGTAAAACCACCAGAAAGCCAGAGTCTAGATACCACAAAGGCTCAAGAGGTAAAACAAAGCAATAAGGTTCTACTCAATAGGATGAACAGAAATCCACCCACTTATCAATCCTTTCAGTCAATGTGAATAGCTTGAATTCCCTACTCAAGAGACATAGGCTGGGCAAATGGATAAATATAAGCCAAGAGTATCTATTGTCTCCAGGAAACACATCTAACCCACAAGGACTCATTCAGACTTAAGGCAAAGGGATGGAAAACAATATTCCATGTAAATAGAAACCAAAAGAAAGCTAGTGTAGCTATTCTCATAGCATGTAACACAGACTTCACATTAACAAAAGCAAAGAAAGACAAAGATGGTCATTATATAATGGTGAGGGGAGCAATTCAACAAGAAGAAATAACAATCCAAATATGTATGCATATAACACAGGTGCAACCAGGTTCATAAAGCAAACCTTACTTGATCTAACAAAATGATAAACAGCATCATAATACCTGGGGACTTTAACACCCCATTGACAGAACAGGACAGATAACTCCAAGCAGAAAATAAGCAAGGAAATGATGGACTTGAATGGAACTCTAGAACAAATGGGACTGACAGAAATTTACAGAATGTTCTACTCCCAAATGACTGAATACATATTATCATCTATTCTCTCATGTAAGATTGATTACATTCTAGGCCACAAAACATGTCTCAACAAATTAAAAAAAAATTATACCATCTTTTTTCTCAGATCACAGTGGAATAAAATTAGAAATCCACTCCAATAAAAATGCTCATTTCTACACAAAGTCATGGAAAATAAACAACAACCAACTGCTGAATGATAGTTGGGTCAAGGAGGAAATTAAAATGGCAATCAAAAGATTCTTTGAAACTAAATGACAAA
>NW_003852547.1:90588-92223 GCF_000181295.1 Otolemur garnettii | reverse complement strand
CTAGAAATAAGCAGGGACCAGATTATGAAAGCCTGGTATGCTGAGTGAAGAAGTTTGGATTTTGTCTCCAGGACCTGCCATAGCCCCTGGCAAATGGAAGGCCTTTAAGGAATGCTTGTTGACCATCTCAGTCCTTTCTGTATCTCCCAAGCCAAGAAGTTTCGGATTTTGAACTGCACCTAGATTTTAGGCAGGTCACTGACATTATCAGTCTTGGGTTTTAGGGTAACCTCCCTACTTTCCACTAGGAAGTAGTGGAAGACAGATTAAACCAATGACTTGGGGGAACGATGAACTAAAAGCAGACCAATTTAGTGAAGGAAAGCCCAGGGGCAGGATGGGTTGAGTTAGCTGTGACTCCCACTACCTTCTCCTCGGGGTACTCCTCTCCACTTTTAGGAATTTTGTCTCCGGGACCTGCCATAGCTCCTGGCAAATGAAAAGCATTTAAGGAATGCTATTTGGCTGTCTCAGTCTTTTCTGTCTCTCCCAAGCCTAATACATGGAGGTACTCAGTGTGTATTGGGTGGCTTTACCACCGTGGCTTATGCTACTGAGCACTAGGTTAGACCTGACCTGGAAGATATATTTTGCCTGACCTTTCTCCAGGTGACCCCATAGACATTCTCCATTTTGTGAAGAGTCTTTGTTCCAGAGTTGACAGTGGGCACCTTTGAGGCAGGAAACATATTTTTGCTTATTTTTTTGTTCCGTGGACTTATCGCAGTCTGGGATACATAGTAGGTGATGATAAGTGTTTGTTTCATGAATTTGAACTCATCATTATGGATCTGATATGTGTTTCATGAAATATGTTGTAAATGTTGATTAAGTGCTCAGATTCCCCCTCAGAAGCCTTTTAAATCTATAGCCTAACAGGGGTCCTGGACGTATCTAAGGTTTGAGAAAGAAAACTTTAAGAAATGGAAGAAGTTAGCAGAATGTGATGTAAGTTATTTCTCAGAAATATTTAGCAGCTGACCTGAAACAGTTTCAGAAAGATTCTGGGCCAAAGGTTAGAGGTTTTTAGACAGACCTGTTGGGGAGATTGGGAAGTTCTGGGTTTCTTTGCCACCCACTGTAATACCAAATGGCTTTTATTCCTCCTCTTACACTGTAAACTACAGTTAAACTAGAGGATTTGCTGTGTTTTCTTGATGCTTCGTCATTTCATGTTTCTTTTCCTCATCAGGAATGCCTCCTCCTTCATGCCTGTCATCACTCTTCAGTGCCCTGCTGAACACTTTTCATGAGAACTTGTGGAAGACATAACCTGTCCCTACCCTGAACATCTCAATTTTTAGGCTTCCTGATGATACGTCAGGCCATCTACCTAGAGCTACGGGGGTTATCATCCTTACTCCTGCTGCGAGGAAGGAACTGCTTGTGATTTAGCTGTGAGTATTCTGTAGTGTCTAGCACAGGGCCTTGTACATGCTGAATTAATGATGGACTGACCGTGTGACTGACTGAGTGTTATGGCTAATTTTGTTTGTCAACTTGACTGGGCCATGGGATGCCCAAATATTTGGAAAAACATTATTCTAGGTATTTCTGTGAGAATATTTTTAGATGAGATTAATATTTAAATTGGTAGACTGAGTAAAATAGATTTCTCTGCCTACTGTGGGGGCG
>NW_003852547.1:84368-88412 GCF_000181295.1 Otolemur garnettii | reverse complement strand
TGCTGCCCTAATTTTTTTTTTAAGAGACAGAGTCTTGGTAGAATGCCATGGCATCCCAGCTCACAGCAACCTCCAACTCCTGGGCTTAGGTGATTTTCTTTTCTTAGCCTCCTGAGTAGCTGGGACTACAGGTGCCCACTACAATGCCCAGCTATTTTTTTTGTTGCAGTTTGGCCGGGGCTGGGTTCAAACCCACCACCCTTGGTATATAGGGCCAACGCCCTACCCACTGAACCACAGGCACCGCCCCCCAAACCTAATCCTTAAAAAAATGTTTTTATTTCAGTAGGTGGTACCCGTCACTGATCCACACCAGAAATGTGGCTGCCATCCTTGACTCCGCCCTTCATCACTCCCTCATCTGGTCAATCATTGAGCCTTGACATCACCACCTCCTAGATACCTCTCCAATCTGTCCACTCCCTTTCCCCACCTTGTTTACACTACTGATTCACACTACTTAGTCACATTACTTTTTTTCCCACCTTATTCTCAGTACTGATTCATGTCACTTCTCTAAGTCCCTTTCACCCTCTTTTCTGCCTCCCGTCTAATTCCTTATCCCCTTTAATTCATTGTCGGCAATGCAGCTAGAGTGGTCTTGGGAAACAAAATACTGATCCTATTTCCCCCCCCATTTTAAAGCCCTTTACCGGTTCTCTATTGCCCTCAGGATGCACTTGCATCCCTTTTGCATGGCTCCCGGGTTTTCTGTTGTGTTACAAGCTTAAAAGACCTCAGTCTTCTACAGCTTCATCTGTGCTGATACTGCTCCTATCTCATCCCCATTCTTTTTATTTTTGGAGACAGACTCTCACTCTTGTCATCCTGGGTATAGTGCTGTGGCTTCACAGCTCACAGCAACCTCAAACTCTTGGGCTCCAGCAATTCTCTTGCCTCAGCCTACTGAGTAGCTGGGACTATAGGAGCTTGCCACAATGCCTGGCTATTTTTAGAGATGTGGTCTTGCTCTTACTCAGGCTGGTATTGAAACTGTGAGCTTAGGCAATCCACCTACCTCGGCCTCCTAGAGTGCTAGGAGTTCAGGTGTGTGTCAGTGCACCCAGCCAGGCCCCACATGTCTTACTGTTGAATCCTGGGTCCTAGAACAGTACCTGTCCCATGTTGCCTTGGATTTGTCTCTCAATAAACCGATTGAACAAATGGTATAGAGTTGGTAGGGAGAGACCAGAAATAAGGTCCAAGGCCTTGATATTCATTTTAATTTTTTAAATTAAAGCAAAAGTTCAGATTATTGCAGGCTTTTTTTTTTTTTTGAGACAGAGTTTCTTTATGTCCCCCTCAGTAGAGTGCCGTAGTGTCATAGCTCACAGCAACCTCAAACGCTTGGGCTTAAGCAATTCTCTTGCCTCAGCCTCCTGAGTAGCTGGGACTATAGGCACTCACCACAACACCCGGCTATTTTTTTGTTGTAGTTGTCATTGTTGTTTGGCAGGCTCAGGCCAAGTTCAAACCCACCAGGTCCGGTGTGTGTGGCTGGCACCCTAGCCACTGAGCTATAGGTGTCAAGCCAGATGATTGCAGTTTTACAGGTTGGCTATGGGTTGTTTTTTTTTAATTTCAAAATATTAAGAGGTTACAAATGTTTTTGTTACATGGATTGCTTTTGTAATGCTCAAGTTACGGCTGTAATTGTGCCCTTCCCCTAAATAGTGTTCATTGTACCAATTAGGTAGGCTTTGCGCCTTCTCTCCCCTCCCCCCCACCTGATTTCCACTGAGTTGTACTTCCCTCTGTGCACATGTGTGCTCGTGGGTTAGTTCTGATTTAACAGTGAGTACATATGGTGTTTGTTTTTCCATTCGTTAGATACTTCACTTAGGATAATGGCTATGAGCTTAATGGACTTACAGGATATTACAACTGAATCTACTCCAGCCAGATGTCACAGCCCTTATCCAGGCCTTAAGATTCTTTTATAACAGCTTTTTTGAGATATACTCCATATATCACATATCAATTTTTACAACGTTTTCATCACCCCATCAAGAAACCCCACAATACTGGTCATCACTCCTCAATCCCAGCCCAACCTCCAACTGCTAATTTACTTTTTGTCTCTATGAATTTGACTATTCTGAAAAGTTCACATAAATAGAATAATACAGCCATGGTCTTTGGGACTGGCCTCTTTCACTTAGCAGAATGTCTTCAAGGTCCATCTGTGCTGTATCGTGTATTGTACTTTGTTTCTTTTCACTGCCAAATAATATTCTAGTGTATGCAAATGCCCTGTTTTGTTTATCCATTCATCAGCTGATGGCCATTTTTTGCTATTACAAATAATGCTGGTTATAAATCTAAGTTGCACAAGTTTGCATACAGACATGTTCTCATTTCCTTTAGGTATATACTCAGGAGTGGAATTGCTGATGTGTAGGCCATACGATTTTTAAGAACAAAGGTTGCTCAACTTTGCAGAATAAGCTCATAAACATAAGAAGCACAAAAACTTTGCTCTTTAGTCTGTTAATTTCTTGATAAGTCATTTTATATCAGGTTCTTTGAAGAGCTGACATTGAAGTTCCTCCGTCCAGTGTGAGGAAGCCAATGCAGGAGCAAAGCCCAACTCTCATATGTAGGATAATACAAGTAATAAAGCCCTTCGTGAGTCGGAATGGAAGTGGGAGAATTTAGTGTCCATTTCTGTCTATTTCCACCTCTGCCCCCTTCCCTTTACCAAACGGAGCTGGATGATAGAGTCGCCCAGGAAGGCTTCAAGGGTGGAGTTGGCCTCTTCAAACTCCTCAGTAAGTAAGTTAAGATAATAAAGTGATGAGACTCATGTGAGGTATAGGTGTAAGATTCCTTTTATATCATAAAGGAAAATAGGCTAAATATTCCGTCATTATTCAAGATATTTTGGTTGCTCATTATGAACAGTCACTTTAAAAACCTATAAGAGACCTACAAGAAAACCAGTTTCACTTCCTTATAATCCCACTTAGTAAGATCTGAGAGCGACAGTGTAGGAAAAAGGAAAACCAAGT
The DNA here is from genome assembly GCF_000181295.1 of Otolemur garnettii. Classification (NCBI taxonomy): domain Eukaryota; kingdom Metazoa; phylum Chordata; class Mammalia; order Primates; family Galagidae; genus Otolemur; species Otolemur garnettii. The sequence goes on along the minus strand of NW_003852547.1, from coordinate 85,401 downwards.
CACACTTAGTATCTCAGGAACCTGCTACTCTGCTGTATTTATTGGCCTTTGTGTTTCCAGTTCCCCTTTCTCTCTTGCTCTAGCCCCAAGCATGGAAAACTCTGGGCTCAGGTAGGCTCCCAGCAGGGGACAAGGCTCACGTCATACAGAGCCCAGGCAGTGAAGGGGATTGGCACACGTCTGGAGATCTTGACTTTTAACCAGGCCTGCTCACGCTGTTCTCTGTAGTTTGTTCTCTCCACTGCCTCATTTCTGCTCTGTGATCTCTTCTCTCACCCTTTTCATGTTACAACCCTCAAACCTAGGGCTGGGGACTTAGCTTTGAATTGTCCTCTCAGAGGAAATTAGGGAAGAACAGGCGGGGTGAGGTCCCTCAGAGGTCACCATTCCTTTTGCTCCTAAGTAGCTGGCTAATGATCTACCAGCAGTCTCTACTCTTGGGGCAACCAGGATCCTACTCTCGCCACCACAGCGTGACTCAGGGCAGCGGGCACTCTGTGCTCTCAGGGAGCTGCATCTGACCTTTCTGCTTCATCTTAGAGTCTGTAGCCACCTGTGGGCTTGTATCTTCTTAGTTCTCCGGCTCTGCATCTTCTTATTTTTTATGAATCTGCTTTGGGGGGGAAATGAGAAAGGTGGGCTCCCTCTCATCACGCTCTCCTTCTCTTCCCAAGCAGTTCTGAATCCCCAGAACACCACAGTGAGATGTCAGCTGATGGTACAAATACATCTGCAGGAGTTCCTCAAAGCTGAAGGCCTTCTGTTCTGGCCATCTGACCTGCTTTACTTTTTTCCAGAGGATTCTACTTCTTACAAATAGGTGTGAGGCCAATGTATAGAAATTCCTACACCCTTCACTAGTGTCAGAATAAGGGAGGCAGAGGCTGTTTGGACAATATCGTGCCTGTGGGGGAGAGACAGAAAAAAAGCCTCAGAACACTGCAGGGAAGGACGCAGAGGGCGCAACTCGTGAATGAAGCCGACAGAGCCGGGGAGGAAGTGGAAACAGGGACGGAAGCTGCGGAAGCCAGAG
>NW_003852547.1:81002-82743 GCF_000181295.1 Otolemur garnettii | reverse complement strand
GCATCATAGCTCACAGCAACCTCCAACTCTTGGGCTCAAGTGATCCTCTTGCCTCAATTTTTCTATTTTTAGTAGAGACAGGGTCTTGCTTTTACTCAGGCTGGTCTTAAACTTGTGAGCTCAAGCGATCCACCTGCCTTGGCCTCTGAGAGTACTAGTATTATAAGTGTGAGCCACTGTGCCCCGTCTATATATTTTTTTAAACTCTTTTTTTGATCAACATAGTTTGAGTGTGCCGTGGAAGTTTAATGGTAGGTTCCAGTATGCTGTGAGATAAATAAGATTGAAAAACACTGGTCTAGGCTATAAATGTGGTCTCTTTAAGAAGTTGTAGAATGGTATTCCTGCTGGCACACAGGTGCCAGGTAGGGGTGGGGAGATTGAGGAGAAGGAGGACCAGGGAACAGAAAGCTTATACGTGAGTTTCAAGGGGCTAGGAAACAAAGGCATCTTAAGAGAAATGTGGTGTCAAAACTAATTCCATCCCTTGAAACCGATCCGTACAATTTCACATGCCTGTTCCTTCTGTGACAGTCCCTTGGCCTAGAGAGGATGAATAAGATTGGCTCAGGCGAAATTTAATAGTTTTAAATCTTGGCGATATCAGATAAACTTAATACTTGCCATGGCTCTGGAGAACAGAGCAGGACAATCAATAATGGTTTAAACAAAAGATAATAAAAATATTTTAGTTCTTTCCATGACATTTTCTTAAAGAAGCAAATCTTGGACCATAGCTGATTATGCACTATTGTTTAAGACGAATCAAAGTAAAATATATATTTTTCTGTAGATGATAAAAATCTTTTCTTTTTTTTGAGACAGAGTTTCACCATGTTGCCCTGAGTAGAATGCTGTGGCGTCACAGCTCACAGCAACCTCAAACTCTTGGGCTTAAGGGATTCTCTTGCTTCAGCCTCCCAAGTAGCTGGGACTACAGGCGCCTGCCACAATGCCCAGCTATTTTTTTGTTGTAGTTGTCATTGTTGTTTGGCAGGCTTGGGCTGGATTTGAACCCTCCAGTTCTGGTGTATGTGGCTGGCGCCCTGGCTGCTGAGCTACAGGCACCAAGCCTATGATAAAAATCTTACAAATCCACCAGGTGTGGTGGCTCATGCCTATAGTCCTAGTGCTGTGGGAGGACAAGGCGGGTGGATTGCCTGAGCTCAGAGGTTCGAGACCATCCTGAGTAGGAGTGAGCCAGAGTGAGACCCTGTCTCTACCCCCGCCCCCAAAAAGCCAGTGTTGTGGCAGGCACCTATAGTCCCAGCTACTTGGGAGGCTAAGGGCAAGAGAATCACTAAAGGAAAAAAAATAAAAAAACCAAAACAACAACAACAACAAAAAAACAACTTCAAACTAGACGAGTGAAAGCCAGTTGAAAGCAAAATTCAACAACAACAAAAAAACAGTGATAAAAATTTTATAATAGTCTTGGTTAAAGATGTAAAGGAGATTTGGTTATTTTTGTGGCACATGATTTTGCATGTATAATTATTATTGAGACATATTAGAATTTTAGGAATCTTAAACTGGTTTGGAACAGGTATTTATAATATATTTACACAAATATCACCAAAGAAAATTAAACGCCTTTTCATATTTGACACTGATTACTTATACAGTTTAACATACCAATAAGCCTAATGTGTGAGTTTCTCTTGGACTTTCAATGGCTCTATCATTAAAAGACAGTTTGAGGTTATAAGAACCAAACAGAATTTTGTTCTCGGAAAGTTTG
>NW_003852547.1:75444-80809 GCF_000181295.1 Otolemur garnettii | reverse complement strand
AGGGATTATCTTGACAGAACATAAAATCCCTGTTTCTTTCAAGCCAGTTACCAAAAGGGTCAAGAAAACTTTTCTGTGGTGTGATTAATTTTGTTTGTTCATTCTTTATAGAAAGCCCCACTTACAGAGTTTGGAAGTTAAACTTGACGAAAGGGCACTTGAAGTAGCACCAGTACGTGTAGGGTCATGAATGACAGCACAATACAGAGGAAATGGAACAAGAAAAACTAGTTTTCCAAAGGTTACCAAGGTCGTGTGACATGAAAGACATTTGAGTTCTGTCTTATGTTCTTGATCAAATATTTGCTTTAAGTGTTTACTTTTTCTTTAAGTCAATTAGTTAGAACTCTTTTACGTGTTTTTTTTGAGACAGAGCCTCACTCTTGTTGCTCTGGGTAAAGTACCGTGGCCTCTTAGCTCAGTACAACCTCAAGCTCTTGGGCTCAAGTGATCCTCTAATCTCAGCCTCTCCAGTAGCTGGGACTCCAGGCATCAGTCACCACGCCTAGCTGGTTTTTTCTATTTTTAGAAAATAGTGGAGATGGGTTCTTGCTTTCATTCTGGCTGCTCTTGAACTCCTGAGCTCAAGTGATCCTCTTGCCTCGGCCTCTCAGAGTGCTACGATTATAGGCGTGAGCTACCACAACCTGCTTTCTTTCCCAGGTTTTGGTAGTGAAACGTACACGTGACATACATAGACATGTGAACACAGACATAGAGACAGAAGTAGATTTTTTAGGTGAAACAAGGTGGAAAGTTTAGAGTTTGAAAGCCCCGAGCATACAAAGGAAAGGAAAAAAGATATATGTAAAGTCTTAGTTAAGCTTTTTCTACAAGTCCCAGAAAGAAAGTCTGTGGTGCTCAAGAGTTGGGTGTTTAACTTAACCTTAGGATCTTTCCCAGTAAGGGTTAGGGCGACTGGGGAGCCCTAAAAGGCATGAACAAAGACTTTATCGCTCAGTGAGCAGAGAAGCTGTGGAACACACAGGAAGTTTGTATTTTACCTTTCACTCTGACATGGAGATAGAGGAAGGAAACAGAGGTCCTGAAATTTCAGAAAGAGCAGAAGAAGCAGCTCGTGTTAGTTGGAGAATCCTCCCGCTCACCTGCTTACAAGAGCAGCCGTCCCCTGAAAGCCCTTTCTGCTCTCGGGGCTGCTGTCAGCTCCTCTCTCTCTTTTTCCTCTTGCCTCTCCCCATCCCAGTTATCAAAGACCTTGAAGGCCAGGTTTAAAAGTTCTACTTGTGGAGTCTTTTTTGGCGTTTACACCAATTATTAGGGGCCAACAGGGAGATGAGCTGCATTGCTAAGACGGTTATTCTCTCCACTGTGTCAAGGGTTAAATTAGTAAAGAGGTGAAAGGCTTCAGACAGTCGTGAGAGGAAGAGAGTTGGAATTTTTTTATCTTGGCTCTGAGTGATTTACAGTGCTTTGTGACCCCTGAAGCCTCCTGGAAGGGGAGGGAGTTAGTGGGGAAGTGGGAAGGGTGTTTGGAAGGGCCAGCCAGCGTGAGTGTAAGGGAGCCAGAGTGAGTGTGGTGGGGCCAGAGTGAGCGTAGCTGGGCTGGAGTGGTGGAGACAGGAGAAGCAGCAGGAGCAGGGACAGCTGACAGAGAAATATCACCTGGAAAGTGAAGTCAGTCAGAGAGATGCAGGGATGAGGAGTATCATGCAGCTGGCAGAATGAGGATCACATCTGTAATCCTAGCACGTTGCTTGAGCTAAGGAGTTTGAGACCAGCCTGAGCAAGAGTGAGACCCCCCATCTCTACTAAAAATAGAAAAATTAGCTGGGCATTGTGACAGGTGCCTGTAGTCCCAGCTGCTCAGGAGGCTGAGGCAAGAGGATCTCTTGAGCCCAAGAGTTTGAGGTTGCTATGAGCTATGAAGCAATGGCACTCTACCCAGGGCAACAGAGTAAGCCTCTGTCTCAATATACATGAATAAATAAATAACATAAAATAAAATAAAAATAAAAAGAAAGTCTAACAAGTTAAAAAAAAAGTGGCTCAGTGGGTAGGACACTGGCACCATATACTGAGGGTGGTGGTTTCAAACCCGGCCCTGGCCAAACTGCGACAACAACAAAAAAATAGCTGGGCGTTGTGGCAGGTGCCTGTAGTCCCAGCTACTCGAGAGGCTGAGGCAAGAGAATTACCTAAGCCCAAGAGCTGGAGGTTGCTGTGAGCTGTGACACCATGGCACTCTACCGAGGGTAACAAAGTAAGACTCTGTCTCTTAAAAAAAAAAAAAAAAAAAGCCTGAACATAGAGGGCTTCATTCAGATTTTTTTAGCTAAGCCAGTGGTGACAGATGGTGGTGTGGCAGAATAGCACTGCAATTGCGAGACCCATTTTCAGGCTTCTGGTAAACATTTGGGACACAGGTCAGCTAAGTCCCAAAGTTTTCAAGTTCTTAAGGAGATGTCCATGGGGAGCCTTTAGGTGGAGCTGAATGTTGCCCCTGGAGAAAGGAAAGGGGAAGGACTTTAGGGACAGCCATATATCAACCGACTGAGAGTCTGAGAGGGACGTTCCCCCACTAGAACTTCGGGTACTGATCAGACGGGTGTTCTCTACTCTGAGTCAGATCCACATAGAGCAAGGAAGGCGGTGTCCTCAAATTCTGGTTCAGACTGAAACTTGGAGAGGAGCTTCCCCAAAGCCAGACGTCCTGGTTCTGGGCGAGGTCCCAGAGGATGTGGCCAGGAGGCATCTGCCCCACCCCCCTCTCCCACAGCGGCAGGCTGGCACCAGAGTTTCAATCGTGGAGGTGCCAACTCTTTTTCAAGTGTGGGACCATTTCCAAAGTCCTGGAAACTCATCAAATTCCGTGGAGGCACCAAGAAGGAAGTCCTAGTCACTGTGCGGCAGGGGAGGGAGCAATTGAAAGACAGAGGCAGAAAAGTGAGCTCCTGCCACAGAGTTAGAGAATTGACTCAGTTTCCCTGTGTAGACCTGCAAAATGCGAGGGTGGAGACTCGCAAGTAGCTCGGTGCAGAGGGAGAAAAAAATTCTCACACAGAGACTAGGCTATATGCACATAAAAGGTTTATTTTACCTTCTTAGAAGGAGAGAAACAGAGAGAAGGAGAGAATGGGACAGAGAGAAGGGGAAGGGAGAGAGAAAAAGAGAGAAGGAAGATGGCCTGGCACCCCAAAGAAAGAGAAGGGAAGGCAAGCGGCTTGCCATTTTTATGGTGACAAAGTAAAGGAGGAAAAAATAGTGATTGCTGTCAACTGGTAATAGATGGGCTGTGTGAAACTTGTTTATCTTAGTGGGGGCTGTGTGAAACTTGTTTTTCTTAGTGGCAGGCTGGTAACAGAAGTGGATGTCTTTCCCTTGGGTACCGGCTTATCATGTGGGTTTACCACTGAGATACAGTTTTGTGCAGGAACTGAGGCCGGAAGTCACAGCTCCTGCTATCTGCTCAGGAACTCTCAAGGCTGTAAAAGCAGATTCTCAAAAGCAGTTTTAAAAGAGAAAGATTTACATTTCCTTTTTGTCTATTTGGCTGCTCTTTTAGATGTTGTATAAATAGAACTCCCCCCTGTGGGGTGACTGTTATCAGGAGTAGCTCATAGGATTGTACTCAGCTGTTACAGGGAAATCGTGGGTTATCTTTTCCTGTTATTTTAGTAAGGCATCCCTTTCGATTATCACACTAAAAATTAGTACTTCCTTAATATCATAAAATAGCCAGCTGCTGATCAAATTCCTGCTAATATCTCATACTTGTTCTCCCTTTCCTTCCTCTTTTTCTTCATTCTCTTGTTCCTTCTTTCATTTTTTCCGTTGTTCTTTTTTCCCTTCTCCTTTTGAAAATAGGAGAGTTATTTGAATCATGACTTAAATCGGAAGGATTTTACTTTTTAATCTTCATGTTCTCCTCCACATGAGGAGTCTTTGGCATTTAGTAAGTCCTCAGCAAATGTTCGTTGATGAATAAATCATGAAGACTCTAGAAAAGGTCCTGTTTGATTTTTGGTTGGTTTCTTAGGACGCCTTCCAACTTCTGAGAACTTTGGTTTTCAGGAGTTAATTTAGATGCTAATTATTGTGAACTAAAATAAAATCTTAAGGCTCCCTCCTCAGTGACTGGCAGATAGATTGGACCTCCTCTTGGCCAAGAGGATCCCTAAAACTCAGTTGTTGGCCATGAGAACAGAGACCAGACCTCCCTCATCGTGCCCCTCCCCTTCTTAAGGATGGTCTCTGTGACTCACTAACAGGCCTAAGGCTACGGAACACCTACCTGCAGATCCTTAATGTTAATAAGAAACCTTGTGAGTCTGTCCAGTGCTTTGACTCTAATTAACGGACCCTTTATCTTAAGCATTCCTTTTCACTGCCTCCTGGTCTTTTAGACAGAGCCTAATTCTTTCGGCCAAATGTCAGCTAAAGAATCTTTAAATCCACCTACAACCTGTAAGCTCCCACTTCTAGATGTCCCACCTTTCTGGGCCAAACCAATGTCTGTTTTCCCTGAATGGATTTATGACCTCACCGGTGATCCCTGTCTCCCTAATATGTATAAAACCAATCTGTAACCCCACTACCTTGACACCACATGCTCAAGGCTTGTTGGTGTGGCTCTGGGTCATGGGCCTCAAATTTAGCTCAGAGTAAACCTCCTTAAATCGTTTTATCAGTATGGCTCCTTTTCTGTTGACTGGACTTATCGGTGCCTGTGAACATGCTTAAGGCCTTGAGGGCAATGGATGTATCCTTAAATCAGATATTTATAGACTAGGAAGAAATGAATATGCACTTGCTCTTATGTTTCTGTTTTTAGTCTCGGATGTGGACTGAATTGTGTTGAAACCCTAACCTGGTGGGATTGTGATTCTGTACAATCACACAATACAGAATGTGGTTGTATTTGGAGATAGGGCCTTTCATGGTGATAATGTTAAAATAAGAATGCTTTTAGGGTGGGCCATAATTCAATCTGACTGGTGTCCTTATACAAAAAGGAAATTTGGACACAAATGAAGACAGCAAGGATGTGCATTCACAGAGAAAAAAAGATTGCACGAAGATACAGCAGGAAGGCAGCCGTCTGCAAGCCAAGGAGAGAGGCCTCAGAGGAATCCAAACCTGCTGACACATTGACCTTGGACCTTCAGAACTCTGCGAGAAATAAATTTCTGTTGTTGAAGCCACCCGGGCTCCCTGGCACTTTGTTATGGCAGCCACAGCAGATTAATAACGACATCTTTGTGAGGCAATTTCCTGAGAGGAAAAAACAAAACCCAACAGTACCTTATCTCACACTAGGTTGTGTGGACCCTGTTTAGCTTCTTTGCCACTTCTTCAGAAAGGACCCTGAAGGAGCTTCCTGAGAACATGAACAGCTTTATGTGGT
>NW_003852547.1:59175-74801 GCF_000181295.1 Otolemur garnettii | reverse complement strand
CTCCTGAATGGAGATGCAGAGCATTTCCATCAGGCCCGAAGCTCCTTGAGCACCTTTGCAGTTATTCCCACCCTGTGGGGCGAATCCTTGACACCGTTAGTTAGAAGTGCGGAGCTTTATTTAAAGGGTCTTATACAGCACATGCTTTCTGCATCTGGCTGCTTCTGCGCACCAGGATGTTTTCGAGATTCATCCATTTTGTTTCATGAGTAGTTTGTGCTCTTCTGTTGCTGAGTAGTATTCTATTGTGTGGATAGTCCACAATTTATTTCATCCATTCACCTGCTGAGAGACTTTTGGGTTATTTCCAATTTTTGGCTTTTTTGAACAATGCTGTTTTGAGCATTCATGTACAACTCTTTGTGTGCACTGGAAACTCAGGACCCACCTATCTATGGTTCTGAATCTTTTCTTGATGACTAATCGTGTGTTCATGAAAGATACAGAATGGAGGAAGGCAAGGTCTTCACCCCAAGGAACATAAAGTCTAAGAAAGAAGACACAAAAATAAAAAGAGATAATGCCTTTCTCTTCACTTCTCTTTGGTAAACATCTAGGAATGGGTTCTCTGGGTCGTAGAGCATATATTTAACTTCATAAGAAATCGTCAAATTGTTTTCCAGCGCGGCTGAGCCACTCCATGCTTCCACCAGCAATATATGACAGCACCAGTTGTTCCCACACTCGTCCCACCTGGTATTGTCAGTCTTTTAAAGTTTAGCCATTTGCCAACAGTTTCTTCCTGAGTACTTCTCTGTGCCCTGCCCAACAGATCATTCATACACATCGTGTAGAATGTTCTTCCAACTCTTCTTCATCCTTTCTATCATATCTGTGCTTCAGATCACTGTTTCCTAACATGCAAGAATCACTTGGGTGTTTTTCAAAATATACAACCTCAAGTTTCTGGAGTCAGGAGTATCAGCTTCTCAGGGATGGTATGTAGGCTTATGTATGTTGAAAAAGTTCCCTAGATAATTCTGATGATTCTAATATTTTACTCCTAGCTAAAAAAACCCCCTTGATTTAGGCCCAGGTCCTACCTATTACAGTGAGGGTTCTCCATAGGGGCTACATGTTAGTAGCATCCAAGAAGGCTTAAAAATTACTAAAACCTGGGTCCCACTCCAGGCAATTAAATGAGAATTTATGGGTGAGGTCTGAGCATTGCTTGTTCTTTTTGTTTATTTTTGCAGTTTTTGGCTGGGGCTGGGTTTGAACCCACCACCTCCAGTATATGGGGCCAGCACCCTATTCCTTTGAGCCACAGGCACCGCCCATTGCTTATTCTTTAAAAAATATCCCAAGTATGTAGCTGTTTTTCCCATTAAATTTCCCTGACTTCTTGTGGCACTTATCCCTACCTTCTTTTGTATTATTATTTTTCACATCCTATCTTTTGTCTTAGACTGTATGTTGCCTGAGGTAGGGACCTTGCCTTCCTCATTTCTCTCATGAACACTTGAATTAGTCATCAGGAAAATATTCTCAACCACAGGTCAGTTGTGACTTCAGTCTCAAGTTCATGGTTAATGCCACAGTCTTTGTCTTCCACGATTCCATGAGGTCAGAGATTGCTAGTGATAAAGTTGTGAGTAACACAGTAGTGCAGATGGTGGCTGGGAGATCACCTTGTTTGGAATGTTCTAGGCATAGCATTGAGACTAAGAATTATGTGTGTGTGGGGGGGGGGTGGAGGGGCAGGGCTGTGTAGAAAGATAGATCTAATTAGGATTGGGTGAGCATGATGATGGCTCATGCCTGTAGTCCCAGCTACTCAGGAGGCCGAGGCAGGAGGATCTCTTGAGCCCAGGAGTTTGAGGTTGCTACGAGCTGTGATGGTACCACTACACTCTAGTTGGGCAACAGAGAGAGACTCTGTGTAAAGAAAAATTAGGATGGGGACTTATAGTAGGGAGTAGTGGTAAAGAGAGTAAGAAGGATTAGTAAAGAGAAAAAAATTGACCTTATAGTAGGCCAGAGTAGGCTAAAACAGGTTCCTAAGTAGGTGAGTGAACTAGTTTTCAGGGAGGAAGTGTGGCACCATCGCACAAGGAAGATTCAGGGAGCCTCAAGACAAGAAGTCAGGCAGTGCTTTGAGCAGTTGTTGAGGGCCTGGGTTAGTCAGGTTTATGGAAGTGGAGAGAACAACGTAAGTGGGAGATGTTAGAAAAGGATTAAGAGGCCCTGAGGATGTGTTAAATTTGGGGGACAAATGAGCAGAGGGAAGTGAGTGAGCCGTGGGGAGGCTGGTTTAAATGACTGATGTCAGACTGCATTGGATGCGGTGTCACAGGCTCTGGGATTAGAGATGTAAATGCAGGACCCTTCTGTAGAGGTCACTGAAGCTGAGGAAGGAGGGAGACAAGACGGGCCTGAGGACTGAATGTGGTGTGAGGGGTGCAATACATAGGTGGGGGACCACCCCAGAATGCAAAAGTTGTCTGTGGTCTTTGATGTTGTAAAAGTAAAAAGGTGTGAGGATGGTGAAAAACCTTTTCTTTGGCCGAGAAATGGGTACTGATTTGATGCTGCTTCCAGTGGTCCTGGGTATGGAGGCATCACTGCAGAGGGCAGGAGAAAGTAGGTGATGAGGGAATCCCACATGGATTCAGCTGCTTAGAAGTGAAGGAAATGAGATCTGTGTGATGGCTTAATCCTTAGTGGAGTTAATACATGAAGGTTATTCATAGTAGAACGGATCCAACTCTCTGAGAGGAACTGGGAGCAAGGAAGAGACGAGGATCTAGGGCAGTTGCTATGTGACTGAACCTGTGGAGACACTTGTGTTGCTCCACCTGAATCTCTGGACCTGCCTCTTCACTGGGGAAGTGTTGGCCCCAGTGAAGAGGCCGGGAGATTTGAGATTTTTCATGATCCTCAGATGAGTTATGATATTGGTGCCTGTTGTAGTAAGTATGATGTTTAATCCTCTATCATCATCTTCTCTCCTGGAGGGAGACAGGCAGTTCCTTCCCGGCAGGTTGCAGCTGTGGTCTGTGACTACCAGATACACCCACTTTGTTGGCAGGTGTGCTGATGAATGTAGCTCATTCTCTGATCACTGAATCAATATCTATAGACTTAGAAACAGGTTTACTTTGACTCTCCATGGAAGAATTTTTTTCTTCTCCCTGTGAAGATAACATTGTCTAAACTAAAGTAATAACCTAACCACGAGGCAGCATCTTGGTGTCTGATATATAATTTTTATTAGAAATATAGAGCACATTTTACAAATAATTGGGAAGTGGAATTAACCAGACAAAATTAAATAACACAGCGCAGCACGGATAAGGGAAGATATGTACAGTGTCAGGGTTAGAAAACCTTGAAAGAGGTACCTGAGTATATAGAGTTTGCAACTAATTCTCTTGGAGAAGGCCTCTTAGGTATATCCTGAGATCAAGAAGGCAATATTAAAACCTTTCTCTTATATATATAGATATATTGATGGACCCCATTGGAAAAAGAGTAAATCTCAGAGGCTGTTCAAAATGCCCAGGGCTGTGCTATCAGCCCCTCCCCCCACCCCACCCCAGGTCCTAACACCCTCCCACAGCCCTGTGTCCCAAGGGCATCAGCACCAGTGCAGCTTTCTCGTTGTAAACAATGCCACCAGTGTGACTGAGAGGGCCCCATAGGTGCTCCCCCTTCTCAGGGACCAAATACATCTCAGCACAGGTGGCTTCCCGAGAAAGTGAGCAGGGCAGCCAGAAAGTGTGCAGGTAGAGATGTGGACTGGAATGGTAGCTGAGGGTTGGTCTGAGGTGCCTGGAAACGGATGAGGGAAGCTTTTTCTTATTTCTATTTGGAACCCTGATAAAAAACGCCTCGGAGGCTCTTGAGCAAGGGACCTGAGGGATTGGGGTGACTTCTTCCACAGAAGGCAGTTGGATTGGCTTATACGGCTACTCTAAGTAAAAACCACCCTTTTCGCATAAATAAACAGTTACAAAAATTAAAATGGCAGAATGTCTGAGAGAAAAGGAAAAAAAACCCAATTGTGCATTTTAAAGTAATACTTTAAATAATCTCTGAAGGGGACCTCTCCGATCCCCCTCTAAGTTCCTGGCAGATTGTGTCTATTAAAAGCTGGTTCCCCCCCTAAGACTGGAACCCCTCCCTCTTTGGCACTTCCTTGAACAAAGAGCATAAAGATAACAAAACAAAGTGCACTTTCGCATTTTCCATCAGGAATCACTGTGGCTCTTGTCAAATAGTTTTCCTAGTGGCTTCTAGTGGGTTCTCTGGAGAGAGGTTTGCCGAAGTGCTTAGTTAGGTAAGCAGCAAGGTGCTCAGACTCTGATCCTATAGACAACCCCAAAGTGGACAAAGGTGTAGAATTTCCAAGGTTACTATTGGTTATAAGCTTGATTTTCCTGAGTATGGTGGCTTCACCCTGGGCTTTGGAGAGATAGGAGGAGCAATTATTGCCTTTACTTCTCCCTTTTTCTGCACAGAGAGAAGGACCTATGTGTAACCTCAAGGTTATGGCAAGTTCAAGTCCTGATAGGGCAGGGCTGGGATGGAAAGAAATGAGTGAGCCCTGAATATTTTAGTTTAAAACAAATCCAGGTGGAAGAAATGGGGAGATGTGGGGAGGTTCTGGCAACTTCTGTGCCAAGTTGGCTTTGCCAAATTTCAATGACAAGGAAGGGGCGTTTTTTTTTTGTTTTTTTTTTGATACAGATTCTCACTTTGTCACCCTTGGTAGAGTGTGTGGTCAAATTCTTGGACTTAAGCGAGTCTCTTGCCTCAACTTCCCAAGTATCTGGGACTACAGGCACCCCCCCACCCCACCCCCATAATGCTCTGCTATTTTTTTGTTGTAGTTATTATTATTGTTTAGCAGGCCCAGGCCGGGTTCGACCGCCAACCCTGCTGTATGTGGCCACGGAGCACAGGCACTGAGCCAGAAGGTGTGGTTTCTTAGGACTCTCGATGTGCCTTTTCATCTGTGGATATTGAAGGGAGGGGCTGTGACCAGGCACCCAAGAAGTGCCTATTAGGAAAGAGAGGATGGGAGAGACTTTTCCCTTTTCCCCTGAAGGCAATTCTTCTCCTAGTGATGAGGGTGAGAGACATCAGCAGTGCAGAGAGCAGGCCAGGTTGCATTACTTCTTTTTTACTTCTGAATAAATTGTCTCTGTGGTCACTGGGGATGGGGAGGCTGAAGTTGGTTGTGTTGGTTTCTGGGCTTTGAAGTTCAAAGAAGACTAGGCAATTTCATCCGCCTGAAAAGCACAAATAGTGATCAGTTAAGTCAGTGTCATGACTCAGGGCCTCACCTTTGCTCAGTGAGATTCAGCACCAGGGCCTGTCACCACTTTGAAAGTCTGAGATTTGGAGAAGGGCTCTTGCTACCCATCCTCTGCTTGCTGACACTCTGATGAATGATCATTAGAAGAGACACATTAAAGTGGCATTTGTGCAACAGAATATGATAATAAATCCATAAATCCATATAACAATATGGATAAACAATATGAAACTCACAAAAGAACACTGAATGAGAGAAGTCACAAATAAGGATGTGCCGTATTTCTCATGTATGGAAGAGCAAAACCAGGCAAAACTCATCTGGAGCACTGGACGTCAGGATGGTGGTTTCTGGATTTGCTGCTTACATGGGTGTGTTTAACTTGTGAAAGATCATACCCTGAGAAATGTAATTATGATTTAGCTCTTTTCAGTATACATGTGTAGTCTATTGAAAGGTTAAAATGAGAAAAATTGTTATAAAATAAAGGAGGCAGGATCTCAGATCCATTAGAATGGAAATTATCCTTTTGACAGTAAGGACAGGGTCAGGTTGAAGGTAGAGGAGGGAGAAGGATTTAGTGTCCTCCTTCTGGCCGTGGTGCTGAGTGCTCTACACATGTTAAATTCCTTATTCCCTTCACCTTGTCGTTGAAGTAGGCAAAATGTCCATTTTACAGATGGCAAAGCTGAGGGTCAAAGAGGTTAAGTTATTTGCGCAGAGTCACAGAGCTACTAAGAGCCACAGTCAGTGTTCTGCACAGGGATAATTATCTCTTTGGAGATAATTCCAAAGTGCTGCTGTGAGGTACTCCTGGGAGTGATTACTGTGAGTTGCTGCACTAAAAATTTTAGCCCAAATTTGATCTCACAGTTGTGTCTTCAAGAGTAACCAATTCTGTACAGAGTCATTTCCATGAGAAAATGGTTGTGCTTACATTGTCAGGAAAGTTGTCAGAGTTGTCCTCACCTGGGGGAGCAAAAAATGAGTTACCAGTCCATGGAAATGCACTGACGTAAGCCCTGGTGATTTCTAGCTGAAGGAGGTGGCAGGTGGGGGCAGTGGTAGTGGTTGGGCATGGGAAGGTAGCCCATTGTCAGTTAAGGAATTCACTTCCATCTGAGTCTGTGCTCTAGGCCCAGCACAGTAGCATCAGAGGAAGGCAGGGATCAAACCACAGGAGGCCACTATCCACTTTGAAGGTTTCTACCAGTTCATGAGGACTTGACTTTTGCCCAGATATGTTTCTCAACAACACACTCCAGTGGCAAGGAGGGGCATTGAGGCACACAACACCCAGAGCACCCAAAAGACAAGGAAAGTCTCACCATGGGAGAATGCCCACATCCATAATAGAAGCAGGAGGGGGAAGGAGTAAGGACCAGGCAATGGCTTCTGGGAACATCTGGGAACATGGGATCTTATTCAGACCTGCCTGGCCTAGGTGGAGGGAGCCTCTCTGGTGGGGCTGTGCCTCAGGGGACTCCTGTGGCTAAGAAGTTGTGAGTACCTGTCCCAACTTAACAATGGAAAATGGAGATGCTCTCTGTAAAAATGCAGGAGGCCGGACATGGTGGCACATACCTGAAGTCCCAGCTATTTGGGAATCTGAGGCAGGAGGACTGCTTGAGCCCAGGAGTTTGAGGTTGCTGTGAGCTATGATGATGCCACTGCCTTATAGCCTGGGTGATAGACCTAGACTCTGTTTAAAAATCTTTTTGAGAAGGAAGAGAGCTGTTTGGGCACCTAGGATTCCCTGCCAGAGCAGGACACACGGTGGAACAGATCAGTTCTCACTGAGTGAGTGGTTTTACCCACTGTGGTTGGAGGCTGAGGATTTGTGCTCTGTGAGATCATGCTGGTCGCTTGCCCTAAATAAATGTCAGACACTGCCACTGCTATTCCCAAGCACAGGATCCTTGCTCCCTGAGTTATGGAGGACACTGTGAGTAGTCAATTTCTCCATGTTCATTCATACCATGTTGGTATTGCCTTTCCTGTTAGGAACCCATCCGTCTAACCATCATCTCTTCTGGTGTTTACTCTTTTCCTGTTTGCTGGATTTTCATGTTTAGCTCCATACTTTGTGGACAGATTCTGTGCCTTCTTCTACTCTAAGAGTTTTCCTAATTTGTTTTCCAGGGGTAGATTCTGGTTTTCATTTGTTTGACTCTTTCTATTGTCTGAAGGGATTTGGTAGTTTGTCTTTTCCTTAGGTTCTCCTCCTGTCCTGTTCCTCCTCCCCCTGCCACTGTGGTCAGTGGAGCACAGGTCTTGCTTTCTCCTGCTGCTTCTTTCTTTTTCTCATTTATTTTCTTCTTGGACCTTGGCTTCCCTGAGTGGGGACCATAGGAACATAATTGGGTCTGTTCCTCTAGACTATATGGGGATTGGAACAGCCATGTCCAGGAGACAGTGGGGTGCAGGGAGCACGGACACCAGGGAAGAAGAGACTGGCAGGAATTAGTGCCGAGAAGCAAGAGTTTAGCAGGAGGAGGAGATCCAGGCGCAGAGACAGGTGTAGAACGTCTTTCCCTCTCCCAAGCATGGCAGTTAGCCTTGGAGGAAACCTAATAAGGAAAGGCATCATACCTGCCAATCTTCCAGAAATACAGAAAATGCAGCAAGGTTGCTATATCAGAGCCACCCTGGCCAGTACTCCAATCACGATGCCAACAGTGGCTGCCGCTGAGAGGCCAGGAGAACTTCCTGGCACTGGAGGATCTGAAGGATCTGCATGGGAAGAGAAGAGAAGGAATGAAGGTGAGATTATTTCACAGGTGGAGGTCCTCTGGGAAATAGCTCTCTACATGAAGTACTCTCTACTTGTTCCTTCAAGGAATACTTTGGTTGTGTGTGGGGAAAAGCTGCTGGGAGGTGATTAGCCAACTACATCCTTAAAATATTTTTCCCCTATCACTGTATTCCTAGGTTGGTGATCAGTCTTTGGACAATTCCACCCTAGGCTTACTACATTCAGGTATTTTCAAAGGTTTTGAAATGTGAGAAAGGCTCACTGGAATTTTTGTATGTTATTATAACTTTCTACCTCTCTGTGGTTGCATTTTCTCAGTGTCTCGGAACCACGAATGTAAGGCTCTCAGGTCTGTATGGCAGAGACTTAGTTGACAGAAGGCCCAGGTTGATGTACTCTGAATTTACCACCTCCTTTGTGCAGCAGAGTCCTTGCTTCCCACGGGCTTCCAGCAGAAGTGTGAAGACCCAATTCCACCAGACCCTATTTTTCTGTGCTTGGTGACTGTCTCAAGGACTCCACATCAGCCTTGCAGAAACTCCCTTAGAACCACACCACAACCTGACACTGTCTTCTCTTTCTCCTTCACAGGCTTCAGATCTGCCATGTGGTCTGAGGGCTCTTCCAAGCTCCTCTTACTCCTGCCTTGCTCTCCTTTGCAGATATTTTTCCCAGTAAATAATCGTGCATGGGTCATCCCATTGTGGCTGTATCTCAATGGAGGAAAACAAATGTAACAGGCTTGACACTGCACTTAGCTCCCCCCATCTTTTCCCTATTTTATCAGTAACCATGTCCTAATGGGAGGTTATGCCTCCTCCCATATGTGTGTGTGTGAATATCTATATCTATACAAAATACCTTTTACATCTGTTTCTTCTTTATTTGTGTTACATCTGGGGCTTATCCTTCACCAATTAACTCAAGCCTGACAATTAGTTAGCCAGTGTTATATGGTACTTCCTATGTGCAAAGCCCTGTGCCAAGCACTGGACATGTATCTTCTTTGATCTATACAGTAACTCTGTCAGAGATGTATTATTTCCATTTTACAAATAAGAAAATGTAGGCTTTGAATGGTGAGAAAACTTACTCAAAGTCACGTGGCTGGTGAGAGGTGAATCTTAAATTTGACTCTAGGACTTCTTGACCTCAAGGCTAATGCTAATAGTGGTGATAATAGGAGCTAACATTTATGGAACATTTCCTCTGTGTGTGGCATTTTGCTGAAGGTCTAATTGATTACTACCATAATTTTTTAAGACAATACTAAAGCAGATCTTGTTATTGCAATTTTTGTTTGAGGAATCTGAGGCTAGAAATGTGTAAGTGTTACTTGACAGCACTCCATCTGCAGTAGTCTGGTTTTTAATTTCATGGACTTGTGGGCCTGGCGTTGGGTTAGCCTGGGTACGAGCAACTGGTAGCGTCAGCTGTTCACTGAGCAACAGGAGCCCAAAGAGAAAGGAAGCACCAATGGAAGGAGAGACAGCAGGGGCAAAGAGTGCCCAGGAGTGAGGAAAGGTTCCTGGCAGTTATGCCCTTCCCTGGGGCCAGAATCTGCAGATGCAGAGGTTGGGCATGATCCTCTGGCAAGGTCACAAGGTCATCTTAACCCTATAGCCTAGAGTTAAAGAAGATACAAGGGAAGGGAAAAAAAAAAGAAGATATCACACAGGAGAAAGCCTTAAAGGAACTCTGGCTATATGAATAACCAGAATAGATCAACTCCTCCAAGGGATCACAATGGAATTACAGCAGAAAATTTTACCCATAAAGAAATTGGTAGGTGGTGCCTGTGGCTCAAAGGAGTAGGGCGCTAGTCACATATGCAGGAGGTGGCAGGTTCAAACCCAGCCCTGGCCAAAAAAAAAAAGAAAGAAAGAAATTGGTGAAATAACAGAAATAGAATCTAGGAAATGGATGGCAAATGAGATGACTGGAATTGATGATAGTGTTGAAAACCAGCAACAAGAAGTCAAAAAATTGACCCAAGATATTAATGAAATTAAAGATAATGTCATCAAGGATCTGGACAAAATTAGGAAAAATATAACAGAGCTTAATGCTTTGAAAGAGGCATTCAAGGAGTTTCAAAACACAGCATCAGCAACATATTAAACCCCGGGGAAAGAAAGAATCTCAGAGTTTGAAGGCAAGGCTCTTAAGGTAACCCAGTCATTTAAAGAGCCAGAAAAGAAGGGAGCAAATGCAGAACAATCCCTTAGAGACATGTGGAACCATGCAAAGCATACACACAAATGAATTATAGGTATCCTTGAAGAAGAGAGTCCCCAAAGCATGGACGCTATAGTTGAAAATTTCCCCAGCATTGCCAGTGACTCAGAGATATAGCTACTAGGTGGATATTATATCCCAGGATAAGAGTATCTCCTAGACACTTGTCTAGGAGAAAATGAAAGAGAAAATTCTACAAGCAGCCAGTCATTAAGCACCACTTATCCTCCAAGGGTCAACCCATCAGGTTATCAGCTGATTTCTCAGTGGAAACATTATAAGCCAGGAAAGAGTGGGCTCCTATCATCAGTCTTCTCAAACATAACAACTGCCAGCCCAGGACTCTATATACTGCAAAACTAAGTTTCATATTTGACAGAGAAACCAAATATTTTCCTGACAAGCAAACTTTGAGAAAATTTACCATTACTAGACTACCCCTTTAGGAAGTACTCAGACCTGTACTACACACAGACTAAGGTGATGGAGTCCTACCAAAGTAAAACTACCTGGAAACTAAAGAACTATGTCTAGCTACCACAGTGGCCTACAGGAATATACAAAGTAACAGAGTCCCCATAAGAGAATGAACAGAAATCCGCCCTACTTATCTCTTTTCTCAATAAATGTGAACGGCTTGAACTCCCCTCCAAAGAGACATAGGCTGATTGTATTTAAAAAATACAAGCCTAGCACCTGTCGTCTTCCGGAAACATATCTAACACCCCAAGGGCACATCAAGACTCAGGGTGAAGGGCTGGAAAACAATAATTCCTGCAAATCAAAACCACAAGATAGGAATTGTGATTCTCATTATAGACACCATAGACTTTAACGTGACAAAAGTAAAGACGAAGATACACATTATATACTAGTCAAGGGCACAATTCAAGAAGAAGACATAACAGGCTTGGCACCTGTAGCTCAAGTTGCTAGGGCACCAACCACATACACCAGAGCTGGTGGGTTTGAACCCAGTTTGGGTCTGCCAAACAACAATGATGACAGCTACAACCCCCCCGCCCCCCAAAATAGCCAGGCGTTGTTGTGGGTACCTGTAGTCCCAGCTACTAGGGAGGCTGAGGCAAGAGAATCACTTAAGTCCAAGAGTTGAAGGTTGCTGAGAGCTGTGATGCCACAACATTCTAGCCAGGGTGACAGAGTGAGACTCTGTCTCAAAGAAAAAAACCAAACAAACCAAAAAAAGAAGACATAACAATCCTAAATATGTATGCACCCAACTTAGGTTCTCTCAGATTTATAAAGCAAATTCTACTTGATCTAAACAAAATTATAAATAAAACATCCTTAGGACTTCAATATCCTATTGATAGAACAGAACAGATCCTCTAAGCAAAAATTAAAGAAAGAAATTTTAGAATTAAACATGATGGCTCGGTGCCTGTGGCTCAAGTGGCTAAGGCGCCAGCCACATATACCTAAGGTGGTGGGTTCGAATCCCCAGCCCGGGCCCACCAAACAACAATGACGGCTGCAACCAAAAAATGGCCAGGCGTTGTGGGGGGCGCCTGTAGTCCCAGCTACTTGGGAGGCTGAGGCAGGAGACTCGCTTGAGCCCAGGAGTTGGAGGTTGCTGTGAGCGTGATGCCATGGCACTCTACCCAGGGGGGACTCCGTCTTTAGACTTTAGACTTTAGACTTTAGACTCCGTCTCAAAAAAAAAACAAACAAAGAATTAAACATGATTCTAGAACAAATGTACTTAACAGGTACATTTACAGAGCATTTCACCCCAATAATACTGAATATACTTTCTTCTTATCAGCTAACAGATCATTCTCTAAAAGTGATAATATCTTCAGTCACAAATAAAGCTTAAACAAATTTAAAAAATTACACCATGTATCTTTAGAGACTGCAATGGAATGAAATTAGAACTCAATTGCAATAGAAACACTCATCCCCACACAAAGTCATGGAAACTAAACAACTTATTGCTGAATGATAGCTGGATCAAGGAGGAGATAAAGATGGAAATCAATAGAATTCTTGAACAAAATGACAATGGGGCCACAAACTATCAAAAGGTGTAGGATATGGCAAAAGCATTCCCAAGAGGGAAATGCATTGCCTTAAATGACCATATTCAGAAATGAGAAAGAGTGCAAAGCTGGGGGAAAGAATTCCTATTCAATGAATCGTGCTGGAGTTCAGTGCCTGTAGCTCAGATGCGAGGGTGCCAGCCACATGCACAGGAGCTGGTGGGTTCAAACCCAGCTCAGGCCTGCCAAACAAGAATGAGAACTAGAACCAAAAAATAGCTGGGCATTGTGGCAGGCACCTGCTGTCCCAGCTACTTGGGAGGCTCAGGTAAGAGAATCACTTAAGTCCAAGAGTTTAAGGTTGCTGTGAGCTGTCATGCCACAGCACTTTACCAAGGGTGACATAGTGAGATTCTGTCACAAGAAAAAAAAAGTGGTGTTGGAAGAACTGAACAGCCATATGTAAAAGACTGAAACTAGACCCACACCTCTCACTACTCACTACTTAATGGTATGAATCTAGGGAAAGAATTTATGAAGAAGATCCCATCGGAAATTGCAGCAATAATGAAATAAATAAATGGGATTTGATCAAGCTAAAAAGTTTCTGCACAGCTAAGGACACAATCAACAAAGCAAAAAGACAACCTACAGAACGGGAGAAGATATTTGTATGCTGCACATCTGACAAAGGGCTGATAATCAGAATCTACAAAGAACTAAAGCAAATCTATAGGAAAAGATCAAACAATTCCATTAAAAACTGGATAAGAGACATGAATAGAAACTTTTCCAGTGATAATAGACTAATGGCCAACAGACAGATAAAAAAAAATTCTCATCATATTCCATCATCTGAGAAAGGCAAATGAAAACCACATTGAGATATTATTTAACCCCAGTAAGAATGGCTCAGACTATAAGGTTCCAAAGTCAGATGCTGGCACGGATGGGTCTATAAACTAGTACAACGCTAAGGAGTACAGCAAGTCCTTAGAGAGCTAACCATAGACCTACCATTTGATCCTGCAATCCCACAACTGGGTACTCACCCAAAGGAAAAAAAGACATTTTATCATAAAGACCCCTGTGCTTGAGTGCTTATAGCAGCACAATTCACAATGAACAAGTCATGGAAACAACCCAAATGGCCTTCAATATGTGACTGGATTAATAAATTGTGGTATGGGTATACTATAGAATATTACTCACTCATGAAAAAGATGGAGACCTTATAGCTTAAGTAAAGTGTCACAAGAATAGAAAAAAAAACATACCATGTACTGACTTCTAAATTGGATCAGCACCTTAATGTTCACATGGGAAAATAACACAATAAAGGTCAAGTTGAGGAGGGTAAGCGATGGGTAAATTCTCACTTAACGGGTACATTGCACAGGTATACCGCACAATTCCTGGGTGAAGGACACAACCACCACTTGGACTTTAACCTTAAAAAAGCAAACTATATAACCAAATTATATGTACCCCCACGATAACATGAAATTTTAAAAAATTAGAAAAGAAATAAATTTATTACTACCAGGAAATTAAAAAAAGAAAGATCTCCAATTGACAGCCTAACTTAGAACTTAAGGATATAGAAAAAGAACAAATTAAACTCAAAGATAGTAGATGAAGGAAACAACAAAGATTAGACTAGAAATAAATAAAAGAGAAAAACAATAGAGGCAATCAACGAAAACAACACTTGGTTCTTCAAAAGGATGAACAAAATTGAAAATCTTTAACTAGATTGACTAAAAACAAAAAAGAGAGAAGATTCAAATTACTAAAATAAGAAATGAAAGGGGAGACATATTATCAATTCTACATAAATAATAAGGATTATTAGAGTACTAGTAATATTTTTTTGCCAACAAATTGGATAACTAGATGAAATGGGCAAATTCCTAGGCATTCCATACAAACGCTACCAGGATGGAATCATGAAAATTTGCGTAGGCTTATAACTAGTAAGGAGATTAAATCAATAAGAGCATTTGACAAAACTCAACATTCTTTCATAATAAAAACACTCATGGCTTGGTGCCAGTAGCACAGTGGTTATGGCGCCAGTCACATACATCAAGGCTGGCGGGTTTGAAACCACCCTGGGCCAGCTAAACAACTATGACAACTGCAACAAAAATAGCTGGGCTTGGGGTGGTGCCTGTAGTCCCAGCTACTTGGGAGGCTGAGGCAAGAGAATTGCTTAAGCCCAAGAGTTGGAGGTTGTTGTGAGCTGTGACAGCACAGCACTCTACCCAGGGCCACAGCTTGAGACTCTGTCTCAAAACAAGAAAGTTGAAAGACTTGTTAGATGACAACACCATCTAAATTGATCTGTAAAATCAATGTGAACCCTACTAGAATCTCAGAGATATTTCTTGAAGAAATAAAAAATGTATACTAAAATTCATGTGGAATCTTGGGGATTCTAAATAGCCAAAACAATCTTGAAAAAGGAGAAAAAGGCTGGTGGACTCATGCCCTGGTTTCCAAATTTACTACCATGCCAAATCAATACCATGTGGTCTAGACACAGAAACCAGTGCAATAAACAGAGAGCCCAGAAATAAGTAGTGGTCACACCATTGAGGTCATACACCATTGTGGTTTTGATTTGCATATCCTTAAGTATTAGTGGCATTAAGCATCTTTTCCTGTGCCTTTTGGCCATTTGTATATCTTTCTTGAAAAAATGTCTATTTCAGTGTGTACATACCGCTGAATATTTTTGACAAGGGTGTCAAGACTATTCGATGGGGGAAAGGATAGTCTTTTCAACAAATGATACTGGGAAACTGAATGGTCATGCAAAAGGACGAGTTGACTCTTCACCTGACACCGTGTACAAAAATTAACACAAGATAGATCACACACTTAAATGTAAGCACTAAACCATAAAACTCATAGAAGAAAACATAGGGTAAAGGCTTCATCACATTGAATTTGGCAATGATTTCTTGACTATGACACCAAAAGCACAGGCAACAAAAGAAAAAGTAGATAAGCTGGGCTTTGTGAAAATTAGAAACATTTGTACGTTAAAGGATGCAGTCGACAAAGGGAAGAGGAAACCCGTGGAATGGGAAAAATATCTGCAAATGATATACCTGATAATTAATTTCAGATTAATTTCCAGAATATATAAGGAACTATTACAAGTCAACAACAATTAATAGCCAGGCATTGTGGCAGGCACCTGTAATCCCAGTAAGGGATTTATGATTAAAAAAAGTCAACAACAATTAAAAAATGGGTAAAGGACTACAAATAGACATTTCTTCTCTTTCTTTCCTTTTCTTTTTTTCTCTTTCTTTCTTTCTTTTTTTTTTTTTTTTTTTTTTTTGCTCACAAAATA
>NW_003852547.1:55912-59155 GCF_000181295.1 Otolemur garnettii | reverse complement strand
CGCCCTTGGTAGAGTGCTGTGGTGTCATAGCTCACAGAAACCTCAAACTCTTGGGCTTAAGCAATTCTCTTGCCTCAGCCTCCTAAGTAGCTGGGATTATGGTCACTTGCCACAGTGCCTGGCTATTTTTTGTTGTAGTTGTCGTTGTTGTTTAGCAGGCCGGGGCCAGGTTATGTGTATGTGGCCAGTGCCCTAACCACTGAGCTACAGGTGCCAAGCCTAAAAGAGACACTTTTTCAAGGAAGATATACAAAGGGCCAATAAACACATGAAAAGATGCTCAATGCCACTAATACTTAGGGATATGGAAATCAAAACCACAATGGCGTGTGACTTCACATATATTAGAATGGCTTTGATAAAAGAAAAGAAAACTCAAAACTTTGAGAAAGTGGGAAAATCGAAACTCTTGTGCATTGCTGATGAGAATGTAAAATGGTACCACCACTGTGGAAAATGATACAGAAATTCTTCAAAAAAATTAAACAAAGGATTACCATGTGATCCAGAAATTCCACTTCTGGCCAAATATTCAAACTAATTGAAAGCAAGAATTCAAACAGTATTGGTACATCCACGTTCACAGCGCTATTATTCACAATAGACAAATTTTGTAAACAACTCAAAAGTCCGTCTGAAGATAGGTAAGTAGTCAAAATGAGATATATCTGTACAATGGAATGTTCCTCAGTCTTAACAAGGAATACAATGTTGATACATGCTACAGTTATGGTAAGTAAAATGAGACAGGCACAAAGGACATGTATTGTATGCTTCCCTTTATATGAGGTACTTCGAATAGTTGACTATATAGAGACAGAAAGTAGGATGGGGCCCAGGGACTCTGGGGAGGAGTAGAGAATTATCATTTAGTGTGAACAGAAGTTTAACATGGTGAAATGAAAAGTTCTGGAAATGAATAGCAGTGATAGTTGCAAAACACTATAAATGTACTTAATAGCATAGAACTGTCCACTTAAAAATGGTTAAGATGCTAAATTATGGCATGTATATTTAATCACTGTATATACTCTATAGACACTGGTACCCTAACCATCTCTGTAAATACCCATCCCACCCCAGATGAAGTCAGAGCACAGCTGGTCACCAGGCAAACTGGGAACAGAGCAGGAAGCAGAGAGCTCATATGTTCATCCCTCTTCTGAGTGGGTTTCCTCCTCTCATTTGAGGAAAAAATAATGTGAGCCTATTTCAAAACTGCCTATGTTCCTTGTAGCTCATAGAGGAATTATAGGAGGAAAAAAAAAAAGAAAGGGATGGGTTAGTGATAGAGAAAAACCACTTGAGGTTGGACACCCTCCCTCTGTGAAGCCCCCCCAACTAGCTGGGGCTCTCTGGGGCCGAGGGAAGGTCCTCCTCACATTCTAGGCTGGACCCAAGGTCAATGGCCAGAAACCCTAGAAGCCAGGGGAAGAGAGAGTCTGCGGACACACAGTGGGAGGGCTCAGGGCAGAACCTGGGATTTGCCTGTGCCCAGGACACAGGCTGGGAAGGGAAATTGCTGCTCAACTGTTCTCGGAAACCCCACGAGAGTCCACCCTAAAACTTTCTGCTAATGCTGCATCTATCTACTTACCCGAGACTGTGATTTTCTTGACTGCGGTCACACTGAGGCCTGTGGCTGAGTTATGGGCACGGCAGGCGTAGGATCCGCTATCCTTTGTAGTGATTCCGGGGATAAAGAGCACTTGTGTGTCTCGCCGTGACCTCTCATTGATAAGCCAAGAATAGTTTGCAGGTGGGTTTGAGTCTGCGTGGCAGGAGAGGTTGAGGTTTGCCCCCGAAATGTAAGATGACTCTGGAGGGGAAATGGTGGGGGTGTCGGGGCCATCTGGACAAAGAGAATAAAGCCATATGTGATGTCAGCAGAAGGAAGGGGAAACTTCCTCCGTTGAAGGACCACAGTTTCTCTCTGAGCTATGTCCCAACCCTTGCAAAAAATTCCCACCCATACCATCTGTGCTCACTGGGCCTGTGGGAGACATTCACCTGTTTCACCCATCAAGGGTTATTGACCCCAAGCCTTGCACGCTCCTATTCTTGCTTAAGGCTGGGCCAGATTGAGTTTGCCAGCAGAAGGAAGTCATGGCCAGCCTAGGTGGCCAGGAGTGAGGGTCTGTGTACTGGAACCTGATAGGAATTGAGTGGCCTGGGTCTGGTCATGTGGATTTGGATTGGCAGCCTGAGCCACGGAGGAATAGAGATACTCACAGAGAACATTCAGGGTGAAGGGGTCACTGCTCTTGGCACTCACTGGGTTCCGTGTTTCACACACAAAGGGTCCTGAGTCAGACCTAGTGACACTGAGTAAAGTGAGAGTGCTGTTATCCGGGGACAGCTGCAGCCTGGGACTGACTGGGAGGTTCTGATTGTTTAGCCACCACAGGTAGGTCACATTCTGAGCTGCTGGTTCACAGGTTAATGCCACAGAGTCTTTGTTTTCCACGGGGTTGGAGTTGTTGCTTGTGATGAAGGGTCTGGGTAACTCCGCTGTGGAGGTAACAGAGAAGGTTGCCCTGAGTGGTGCCTTTGATTCCTCCAATGGCGTCTTTCAATTTGAGATGGCATCTCTCACCTCTCAGCCAACCAAGTCTTTAAAAGGCCAAGGCAGGTGTGTGTGGGCACATAAGACAGATGTGCGCTGGTCTGAGGGTCAGGGAATGTGATGGAGCCTGCTCCATCTGTTGTTGTCTGGGCAACTCACAGACTTTCTCAAGTATGAATTAAGCCCCAGCTTTAGGTTGTGGACAGACACAGGACTGGGAGTCAGACATTCCCTGGCGCCTCTCCTGGCCCTTCCCTGGCCTCTGACTGCCTGAGTATCCTCAGGACATGTGGGTGCTGAGTCCCTTCCAGCTACATGCTCAGCTGAGGGGCATTTTCTCTCAGGCCTCAGTATATAAGGACGTCCTAGAGCTGGGTGACACTGGGTGATATTTGGGAAGAAATAACACAGGGCGACAGGAGCAGGTCCGGGGGTCAGCAGAGTTCTCAGGCCCCAGGGACTGGAGAAGGGCAGTTTGCTCAGGTGTTGATGGGCACAGAGATTCAGTTTGGAAGAGAAGAGGTCTATGGATGGATGGTGGTGATGACAGCAGGACAGTGTGGGTGCACTTAATGCCACTAGACTGTCCACTGAAAAGGATTAAGGTAAAATTTATGTTAGGTAATATATATGTGTATATATATGCATTGTATTATATGTGGGTTGTGCAGTGTGTG
>NW_003852547.1:54658-55853 GCF_000181295.1 Otolemur garnettii | reverse complement strand
CAACTGTCCTCATTATATTAAGGATGGATACTTCCTGGACAGTGCTCATATACACACCCTATGTGGTAGCTGGTACTCCTGCCCTCCCTGTACACACACATTTTTGTGGGTCTTCTTGTTTCTCCACGTGGGCATCACTTGCTAGTCTCTGTCATTTGGCACAAGTATAGGCATCCTGACAATCTGGTGACTGCAGAGTCAGGACACAGCTCAGGAGTCTTCCCTGAGGCTCACTCTTCCCATTTCCTGCAGCCTGACCTGGGGAGTCTCTGGTGTTGATTGGTGGCATAATGTGGCCAGATTTAGTCCTGGCCACCTGGACACCTTCTCCACGTGGCCTGTCCTAACCCAGCGGGGGTCAGAGAAGAGCTCAGAAAAACGTCACTGGGTGAGCTGGGAGCAGACCAGGGAGCAGAGCTCCGAGATCCTCATCCTTCCTCTGAGGGGATTTTCTGCTCTCATTTGGGGAAGAAGCATGAACATGTTTTAAAGCCTGGTATTTTCCAGGTAGGTAAAAGAAAACAAAAAGGTGAGAGACAGACAAGTTCATGACACAGAAAAGCCACTTGACCTTGGGGGCCCTTCTTCCTCCCCCCTGTGGAAGCCCCTCCCACTATCTGGGGCTCTCTGGGGCCGAGGGCACCCCCTTCCCCCATTCTAGGCTGGACCCAAGGTCAGAGGTGAGAAATCAGAGTAGCCAGGGGAAGAGAGCGTCTGCAGAGACAGAGGGGAGGGCTCAGGGGAGAACCTGGGACTTGTTTGAACCCGGGACACAGGCTGAGAAAGAAAATTCCCTTATGGCTCATCTCTGGACAGCAGGCACACTCCATGCCAAAACTTAAGCCTGTCCTCCAAGGACTCACTTACCAGAGACTGTGATAGTCTTGACCGTGGTCCCATTGCGGCCAGTGGCAGGGTTCTGGGCGACACAGGCATAGGATCCGCTATTATTCACAGTGACGCTGGCGATAAAGAGCTCTTGTGTGGCTTGCTGGGGCCTCCCATCGATAAACCAAGAATACTGTGCAGGTGGGTTAGAGTCCGCGTGGCAGGAGAGGGTGAGGTTTGCCCCGGGATGGTAATATGATTCTGGGGGGGAAATGGTGGGGACGTCGGGGCCATCTGGACAAAGAGAATAAAGCCACATGTGATGTCATCAGAGGGAAGGAGAAGCTCTTGGTCTGCATCCCTCTGA
>NW_003852547.1:45926-52004 GCF_000181295.1 Otolemur garnettii | reverse complement strand
TGTTTGGCAGGCCCAGGCTGGATTCAAACACACCAGCTCTGGTGTATGTGGCTGGCACCCTGGCCTCTGAGCTACAGGTGCCGAGCCAGACCATGTGGATTTTCCTGAAATACACGCGGACATTTGGAAACACAAGCTTGAGTGGTGGAAAGGGAGCATGAATGTGCTGGAAATCTGGCCCTCATGCACTTTGTGTATTGATGGATCTGGGATAGAAATTTGAGAAATTAAGTGTCTTCCAAATCTGAAGGGCAGCATAATAGTCAAGCTCTAAGACCAATTGCTGGGATGAATATTTCTCTAGAGAGCCCCATAAGGTCTTGGAGCAAGCTCCGAAGTCTGGGAGGTCACATTATGCTCAAAGGAAGATGCTGAAGTGGGTTTGGGGTCAGTGACTCCCTGTGCAGAGAGAGACACATGTCCTGTCAAGAGGACAGCATGGGTCAGAGGAAGTCTGAGGTGTCGCAATAATAAAAAGAGAAGAATGATACCAAATTAGGAGAAGTGACATGTGTGATGTTAGTGAATTTGGAAAGGGCCCACGTCCCTAATTCCTGTGACAAGTTAGGCAAAATGGGCAGGAGCCCAGCAAGGTGTATGAAGTGCTTTCTTCCTTTTCTCTCAACCTCAGAAAACACAACCAGAGTTTCATGAAATTCATCGAAACTGGGCAGAGTCTAAGTGAGACTGGCTTATCTCACTGTCAGAGGGAACCTACTTTCCAGTAATGGTCTCATCATGAGGGACACAGGTGCATGTGGAACAGGCTGTCCACCTCTCCAACAGCACCGGTCTGGCCAGCTCCCTCTGGGATGGTCCCGGGAACCAGGGAGGGTGGGAGCCCTGTGTCAGGATGAGGCTGGAGTCAGGAGTCAGTGAAATGGGTGAAATGAGCCTGTGACTTTAGGGGTTGCAGACCTGGCCCTCTCCTCTGACCCCTGGTGAGGTAGTGTAGGGAGTTCCTGTCCTGTGGCCTGTCCCATAAGTTGGCCCCACAGACAGAAAGAGTTCTGGGTGGGGACACTGTGGAAGCTCTTTCTCCAGGTGATCTGGTGGCAGTGGGTCATGATAGAGCCTGGCAGGGGCAGCTACTCTGACTTATTTCCATGCTTTTACTATTGCCTAGGAGGGGAGTCCGGCCACAGTGTTAAGCGACCAAGACAGGCAGCCATTGTTAGCCATGCAGGGCAGGAGCAGTCCTGGCTGGAACAAAGGGGGTGGGGGATGAGGGACATGGAGGGAGAACGGAGAGCCAGACACACCACAGCAGTGAGCACGGGGCTTCCAGGGACTTCGGAGACCCCAGAACCAGGACCAGGGAGCCCCCAAACCCACCTACAGTCTGGAAGCCCCTGGGTCACATGAGATGAGATTCCTGGCGGCTGTAGGGGCAGGGGTCAGAGGGATGGAGCATGGGTCTCAGCCCCTGAGGGAAGGGAACAGGCAGGCGTGGTCTGGATTCTGCACCCGGGATCCAGTCTCTGAAGAGGTTGTGGATCGTTCACTCATTCCCTCCCTCCTTCATCAGAGAACTACTGAGGGTGTCACACACTGAAGCTTGTGCTGGTGCAGGGTGTGAGTGGGGGGAGGAAGAGCCAAGTCCTATCCTATGTCCTTGGCAGGAGTGACATGGACACACCAGGAAGAACATGGATTCAAGTCCAGTGGGAAGAGGGGTCCGAGGGTATGCCTGGGTATTCCAGGCACTGACTCTGCTTGCTGAGGCAAGAGGTCTAGGTCTGGAGGAAAACTGATTAATTCTCCATTTGATCTTACTCCCAGACTGCAATTTCCCCCTCTGAGCTGCAGACGCCTGAGAAGAAAGCAGCTGAACCAAGGACTGGCACTGGGGCCCCAGATGCCTAGTAAGGGCCCAGCGTTGCGGAGAGGTTGAGGCTGTGGCTGCAGACAGGCCTCCCGGGGCTCTGATCTTCCAGTCATGTTCTGTGTGACCCAGTCCAATGACTGTATGGCCCTGTGCCTCCGTTTCCCCTCGGTAAAATAGGATAAGTCATCAATGGTCTCTGGCTTATCACGACTGTGAGTTAACCTTAGTATTTCCAGTTACCCGACCTAAAGCTTTGTGTAGAGGAGCTGCCAAATAAACAGCATCGACTATTGCTGGAGCCCATGAAGGAGCTTCTCAGCCTGATCCCTGTGAGCAGCTGCCTCCAGGAGCTTCCTCTCTCCTCTGTTCCTTCCCTGAAGTCTCTTAGGTCCCCAGTGCACTGTGCTGATGGCCTGAGGAGACTGTCTGTGCCACCCACACTGAGCCTCATGCCACTAACTGGGCATTGTAATTGCCCAGGCTGTGGGGTCCAGCCCTGACTGGTGACCAGCCCAAGGAGCTTCAGTCCTCAGACAGCTGGTAAATCGTCATACCCAGTCAGCCCTGCCCAGGGGGCCAAAGCCCAGCCCTGGCCACAGGCTCCCCAGGGTCACCTGGACTCAGGAGCCCCAGGCCTGAACTTCTCTGTGAGGATCCTAGGGGGACCCTCAGACTAGGCCCTGGCTGAGTCCCACAGGCTCCTTCTCATGGTCATGTCTATGGGGAGGGCCCAGGGGTGCTGGTCTGAGACTGATGTCTCCCTGCTGAGTTGTCCCGTCAGACTGGTCCTTCCCCAGGGAATGTCTGCAGGGTCTGGATGCAGGAAAGGATTCTGATCTCTGAAGTCTGTCCCACAGTGTGTGTCCTGCACTTGATACCCAAACCCCAACATGGGACAGGACGTAGAGGGGGAGGCAGAAGCTGCCCAGTTCTGACTACCCGTGTGCATGAAGTAGAACCAACCCCCCCAGCACCCAGAGGTCACAGAATCACTCACGGTACACGCGTAACTGTCCAGTTGCTTCTTCACTCAGAAGATTTTGTGTTAAGACTTGTATGGTGTAGTATCCTGTGTCGTTCTGGGGGACATTCCGCAATAGCAGGGTCCCATTGGGGTATATTGTCTCTCGACCGCTGAGTGCAGGCCCTGGGGTACTCGTCTGAGTGGCTACTAGGTATGCTAGAATTTGACTGCTGCTATCCACCCTGTTTCCTTTGTACCAGCTGTAGCCCAAAGGACTGTCTGTCAGACTGTGGACGAGTAGAAGGACATCTGTCCCCTCTGCAGCACTGGGCGGCACGGTTTCAACAGTGAGCTGGGCAGTGGTGGGCGGGTTCCAGGAGGTGAGAAGTGAGACTAGGAGGGAGGAGAGAGAATTGATCCTTATTAGGAACTTTGTATTGGGATGGAAAATGGGGCCCTGGGTCCTGAACAGGTGTCGTTACTGTC
Source organism: Otolemur garnettii (assembly GCF_000181295.1). Lineage (NCBI taxonomy): Eukaryota > Metazoa > Chordata > Mammalia > Primates > Galagidae > Otolemur > Otolemur garnettii. The sequence continues at coordinate 48,726 of NW_003852547.1, read as the reverse complement.
AACCTTAGGTAAGGTTGAGTGTGAGTGTGTGAGTGTGTGTTCCTCTGGGTCAAGGTCAGCAGCATGACCCCATCACTTCAGCGCCTTTTGACTGGTCAGGTCCCTGTTTGGAATCTTCTTCCCAGGTGTCTGCATGGCTCACCCCCCACTGCCCTCAGACCCCTGCTCACATTCAAGGAAGTCCTTGCCCCTTCCCTGGCCACCTCCTCTAGGGACGCTGGGTCTTCCCCTTGTGACCTTTCCCTGCCTGCTCCCTCTCAGGCTCTTATCCATACCTGACCTCACATTTGAGATCTCTCTGCTCATCTGTCCTCCTCCCACTAGAACGTGAGCTCTGTGAGGACAGGGACTTGTCTGGCCTGTGTTGTCCCCCAGAGCCTGGGACAGGCTGCAGACACCTGTGAGTGCCTTAGTGAGTGTTCCCAGGGCCCTGCATGTCCTGGTGTTTATTTGCCGAAAGTATAATCTGTGATGTGGTAAGAGTAATGTTTAGTGCCCCGGTTATGCTTTTCTTTGGAATGTTGCCTGATTTGATTATTATTATTATCATCTTAAATATGTAGTAACCAGCAGTGATTAACTTGGAGAACAGAACACCCGAGATCTTCCTGACCTCTGTAGTTCTAGTTGTGTGAGGACTTTTGTTGCTGAGCCCCCCATCTACTCTCTTCAGGCTCCAGCAGAAGCCCCCTGTCCCTCTCAGAGCCCCGTCCTCCCCAGGAGGCCCCAGCCAGTGTCTGTGCTCCCTCCTCTTGCCCACCCCCAAGGCATCTTCCCTCTCACCTATGAGCAGGAGCCCCTGCCAGGGGACACGACGGGTACAGGGAGGGACTGAAGGGGTCTCCATAGTCCCTGCCACCTACTTTGTCCTCCTCTGTGCAGAAGAGCTTCGGCTCCAGGAACGTTCACAGGTACAGCTGCTCTGACAGGTCTGCTCTGTCTTTCCTCCCTCTGTGCTGGGCCTCCTCCTTGGGGCCCAGAGCTTTGTCTGGTCACGTGTGACGGGGTGGGTGCTGTGCCGAGGACACCTCCCTGTCCCCTCCCCTTTTAGTCCTGCCTCCTTGTCCTTCCTTCCCCTTTCCCTCTGTCTGCATTTCAGTTTCTAAGCTTCACTTTGAGAAGCAGGGTTGTTGGGGCCCCTGTGCCTTGAAGGGATGACCCAACACTACACTACATCACTGACCCTGTTGGGTCTGTCAGCACTGCCAGCGAGCCCTGGGGGTTCCCAAACTGGGGGAATCCTTCCCTTTATAACTGAGCTGGGTCCTAAGTCTTCCCATGTTGTCCATAACACTGCAGAGAAGGCGGACACCTGGCCGCCAGGTGGCAGGAATGGCTCTGAGGTCCTGAAATGGGTAGTTTTGTGATGGCTGGGAGTCATGACTCTGGGACCCACCCTGCATCTCCGGAGTCACCAGCCTGGTCTTTGACCCAGGTATTGTAGCCCCTGGGTGTGGAGGGAGCATTGTCCTCTGTCCTGGGAAGAGAGGACGGTGGTGCAGGGAGATAGGGAGGTCATGGGGGGTCTGGGCTCCACTGTCCTCAGAGAAGTCTTCGGAGGACCCTCCCTCTCTGTATCTGGTAGCTGAGCTGTGGCTCAGGGCCCATCCCTGTTCTCCCTGACGACCTGGGTGCCTGCTGCCCTCCACCCTGCTGACCCTCCTGTGGTCACCCTACCTTCTTCATGGCAGGTTCCAGGAGGGAGTGGCGAGCTGACAGGGCAGCCCCCTGGGAGAGCAGGGCCCTCGGAGTCCCCTGGAAGGATCTGGTAGGATGCAGCAGGCCTGTGGGGGGGGGTCCAGAAAGGTCTCTTGGGCAAGATATGGAAATCAGGCTCCATCTCCACCTCCTCAGCCAAAGTCAGGTTCAGATTTGAGAATTTTCATTTCCTCAGTATTTTCTCTGTCCTGATATCGCCCCCTGGAGGGAACAAGGAGGCCTGTGGCCAATGTGAGGCTGCCCCAGGGACGCTGACTGGGCTCTAAGTGGTGTGAGGTGGTCCTGACCCCTGGGTAGAGTGGCTTCTGGGTCAGGTGAGCCCAGGTCTTGTTCACAGCAGGTCCCCAGGCTGCCCGACACCATCCAGGGCAGAGTGTGTGTAGGGGGCAACATGCACTCAGCTGAGGGCCTGGGTACCTGCATAGAATAAAAAGTCAGAGAGAAGGAGAGTCTCTCTCTCTCTCCCTCCCTCCCTCCCTTACCTGGAGCTGGGAAACTTTTCTTCTCCTGCCCTTGGATATTAGCCTCCAGGTTCTCAGGCCTTCAGTCTCGGACTGAGAGTCACACCACCACCTTCCCTGCTTCTGAGTCTTTGGGACTTGAACTAAGACAGGCTTCTCCCCAGTTCTTCAGCCTGCAGCCAGCTTACCCTGGGTCTTCTTCCTTCCATATTTATGTAAGCAGATTCCCCTAATAAATCCCCTCTCCTATCTCTACCTGTTACTATATGTGCGATTATATTTTTATCTTACTGTCTCTGTCTCTCTGGAGAACCCTAAACAGGTGCTAATTAAATGAGAGGAGAACAATCTTTTCAAGTAAATGATGCTGCAACATCTGGGCAGCCACTTGCAAAAGAAGGAAGTTTGGGAACTCTACTTCTCACCATCTTCAAAAATTAACTCAAAACAGATCAGTGAGTTAAGTATGAGCTGAAGCCATAAAAAACTCTTCTTGGAAGAAAACACAAAGGTCAATTATCCTGACCTTCCTTCCCTCCTTCCTTCCTTCCTTCCTTCCCTCCTTCCTTCCTTCCTTCCTTCCCTCCTTCCTTCCTTCCTTCCTTCCCTCCTTCCTTCCT